>NC_070605.1:93589196-93892227 GCF_027172205.1 Podarcis raffonei | reverse complement strand
ACTGAAAATGATAAAAGGAGACATTCATGGCAGAGATCTGCTCACTCAACTGGGAAAGCTTGTCAGAACAAAAGTGTCTTCAACTGTTTCTGGAAACTGCATATAGTTGGCAACTGTCAAAGGCTGACAGGAATACTGTTCCACAGAGGGCCAATGCTATCATTAGGCCAGAGGGGCTCAGTACTGACCTTTGAGGGACACAGTTTTATACAGAATAGTTTTTGTTACATGTGATAATATTCTACTTTTATATTTTGAACCATTTTACCATTTTTGAAGTAACTCATACATTAGAATTGTTTTTTATGTATATATGACATAGACCATAGAGTTGGCTGGATGTTATGTTACACCTACAAACAAACACACACACACACACACACACACACGAGAGAGAGAGAGAGAGAGAGAGAGAGAAAATGCAGTTAATTTTAAATATTGCAATCGCATCTTAATCCATCAATGGTATATTCAACCTCAAAAGGTGTGTGTGTGGGGACTGTGTGTGGGTTTGTTGTAGCTGTTCAGCAAAGAACCCTACAATAAACAGGTTCAAATGACTGGAAGAAAACTGGAATGATTCTATCTTCACATGAGAGAAATACTGACCATAACTTGAATTGTGAAAAACAATTAGTGATATTAACCAGAAGAAAATTAGGGAAGAGGAACAATATTGGTGCCAAATCTTGGACCGCTGGATTTCTTTTGTCAGAGCTCTACGCAGCATTAGCTAAATAAAGTTATCACTTTAGAAGAACTGCTGTTAGTTGTTGATAAATCTATCAGATCATTAATCCCATAATCACATTAATGTGGAAAGAGATTATTTTCTATGCACTTTGCATGTACTACAGGTCTGCTAATTACCACATAGCTTCCCTTTCCCAGAGTCTTTTATGGGCCGTCAGCAACATATTTTAGAGAATGCAAACAGAGTTTCTTTGTAAACATAGAAATCAATGCAAAGGAACAGCTGCGATTTCCCTCTGTCAACTCCTATAGCTACAGCAATCATGACTTTAATAGCTGAACACCTGTCTCTTATTATATTTGATAGAAAATTACTAATTCTATTTCCTTCCCAATGCCGTTGCCGAGTTTCAGCAATGTTTTATTTCTCTCATGCACACATATGCATGGTCCATTAGCACAATCCTTTTATTTAATCTTGAGCACTCTAAAAATGTTTCACAACTAATTGTGTAGAGACTGAATGTTTTTCCCAGATATAGCTTAATGAAAGCGTTTGCTCTTACTGATCCGTGAGAAAATTAATGGGGTCCATTTTGATTTATTGGAATCTGCTCTGGCAATGTTACTCAAGCAGCATTAAGCACCAGGAAAAATGTATGTTCCCAATCTATTGTCCCAGCACAGAAAGTCACATAAAAGAAAAAGAAAAGAGGCTTTTAGCTGCCTAAGAATGAGAACACCAGAAATCAAAGGAAGACATTTGATAGGTGGAGCACATGGAGGCTGGCTTATCTGGGCTAATGGAGCACTGCCCCAGCAACCTCTGCCTGCTGTCAACTGGCTGATACCTGCCAGTCTTTTTACTTACTCCCAGTCCAGAGAAGAAGAGGAGGAGGAGGAGGAGGAGTTTGGACTTGATATCCCGCCTTTCACTCCCCTTAAGGAGTCTCAAAGCGGCTAACAATCTCCTTTCCCTTCCTTCCCCACAACAAGCACTCTGTGAGGTGAGTGGGGCTGAGAGACTTCAAAGAAGTGTGACTGGCCCAAGGTCACCCAGCAGCTGCAGGTGGAGGAGTGGGGAAGCGAACCCGGTTCACCAGATTAAGAGTCCACCGCTCTTAACCACTACACCATGCTGGCAATGCCTCTTAGCTTCCTCCTCTTTAGTGTCAGTGTTGTCCCTCACGGAACTCAGAAGGGTAAAAAGGTAAAGGTAAAGGACCCCTGGATGGTTAAGTCCAGTGAAAGGCGACTATGGGGTTGCAGCGTTCATCTCACTTTCAGGCCGAGAGAGCCAGCATTTGTCCACAGACAGCTTTCCGGGTCATGTGGCCAGCATGACTAAACTGCTTCTGGTGCAACAGGACACCGTGACGGAAACCAGAGCACACGGAGACGCCGTTTACCTTCCCGCTGCAGCAGTACCTATTTATCTACTTGCACTGGCGTGCTTTCAAACTGCTAGGTTGGCAGGAGCTGGGACAGAGCAACGGGAGCTCACCCCATCACGGGGATTCGATCTGCTGACCTTCTGATTGGCAAGCCCAAAAGGCTCTGTGGTGTAAACCACAGCGCCTCCCATCTCAGAAGGGAGGATGGGATTCGTCAGTTCTTCCTGTCATTGTCTCTGTCTCCCCATACTTTTTTGTCTCCATGTTTCACCCTACCTGATCCAATGGTCATCAGCCACTACTGGGTGCAGCTTGGCATTCAGGGGCAAGAAAAGCTACAGGTACTAAAATTCCTTCTTTTGTTAGCATCCATTTGTCTCAAGAGATAGCCTCTTGAGAAGTCAAACAGCTGGAGAATCACAGCGCCTGCTGTGGCTGCAGAAACTGGTAACTTATAGCTGCTGCCTCCCACATTGTTTTTGCTGTGTTAGAAGCACAAAAGTGACCTTTCTGGGACGCAAGTCTGGGTAGTGTATGTGGAGGTCCTGGACTGTCAAGAGAACAAGATACCCCTCTTGGCCTTGTTGATGGGGTCCAAAGGAAAGCAGAGAAATACATTGGGCACCAGTTTGGCACCAGGAGTTTCTAGAAGGAGGCATGCATGACACCATCCAAACATCTTAGGGACTCTACTCTGGATTTGTGTAGGGTTTACTCCTTAGCATTTTCTTCTTTTGAAGATATCCTGTAAGGCAGCAGAGGTTTAGAATCAGAGTTTTCCTTCTCCTATCTTCTCTATTTGAGGAGTCCCATCTTCCCCTTACTTCCCTCTACAGTATGTGCAGAAACCACCTTCTTGACCATTGGACCCACTACTGGTCTTGCCCACTCAGCCTGTTAGAGCCTGTCTTTGCATGCAGAAGAAATCCTTAACTCACCAGTGGTTTGACACCCATCCGCTACTCTCACCTGGTTTAGTCAGCCACTCAAAGCCATCTCGGGGTGTGCCTGCTGTCGCATGCTCATAGCTTCTTGGAGCCACAGGTGAGAGTTGAGTGCAGAGTGGGGACCAAAGGTGGACAAACTACCCCAGAATGAGCACAATGTGCTCTCCACCAGAGATACCACCCCTCCCCTAACGCCTGATGTGACTCATGTACCCTTAGCAGTTGTGTAGTTCCTTCTACAAAGCTATTAAAAGTACATGAGCCACATCCCCATCTGCACCTCTTTGCCCTAGTGAGATCACTATCATAATAGGGACCCATGGAAGAAATGATTCCAAACCAAGCTTATTATGTCCTTGCCACCAATGAAACAGAACCAACACTGTCTTGATCTCAGGTGCGATTGGCACCTGCCCTACAGGACAGGATAATCTGGATCTGGTGGGAATACTAAGGCTGCAACACGACGTTTCATTCTAGAATCAATGGAGGCTACTTGAATTTTCCATGTAGTCTACACACAATCTAGATCTTCTTTTTTGTCCTCCTTGAGAAACTTGTTTCATTTCAATAATAATAATAATAATAATAATAATAATAATAATAATAATAATAATAAATAATTTTATTTATACCCCGCCCTCCCCAACCAAGACTGGGCTCAGGGAGGCTAACAACCAATAATAAAAACAAGTTGATTAAAATACAATTTAAAAAACAAGATTAAAATACAACATTAAAACATTAAGATGCAGCCTCTTCACAGGAGGAGAAAGGAAAAAGAAAGAGGGGGAGCGAATCAGAAAGAAAGAGGGGGAGGCAGAACAACTCTGTCTTACAGGCCCTGCGGTAAGAAATCAGATCTGGTCTCATGAGACAGAGCATTCCACCAGGCCGGAGCGAGCGTTGAAAAGGCCCTGGCTCTGGTTGAGGCTAATCTAACTTCCTTAGGGCCCAAGACCTCTTTTGTTGTTTAGTCGTTTAGTCGTGTCCGACTCTTCGTGACCCCATGGACCAGAGCACGCCAGGCACTCCTGTCTTCCACTGCCTCCCGCAGTTTGATCAAACTCATGCTGGTAGCTTCAAGAACACCATCCAACCATCTCATCCTCTGTCGTCCCCTTCTCCTTGTGCCCTCCATCTTCCCCAACATCAGGGTCTTTTCCAGGGAGTCTTCTCTTCTTATGAGGTGGCCAAAGTATTGGAGCCTCAGCTTCACGATCTGTCCTTCCAGTGAGCACTCAGGGCTGATTTCCTTCAGAATGGAGAGGTTTGATCTTCTTGCAGTCCATGGGACTCTCAAGAGTCTCCTCCAGCACCATAATTCAAAAGCATCAATTCTTCTGCGATCAGCCTTCTTTATGGTCCAGCTCTCACTTCCATACATCACTACTGGGAAAACCATAGCTTTAACTACCGTATTTTTCGCTCGATAACACGCACCTGACCATAACACGCACATAGTTTTTAGAGGAGGAAAACAAGAAAAAAAAATCTGAATGAAACAGTGGATGTATCATTTTTGTGCTTCATGCTGCGGCCACAGACATGTGATTTGACGGTGAGTTTGGGGTAGCCCAATGCAAAGATCCTGAGGATCCATGTGAATCCATGCTTTGTAACCACGTTTTTGCACCATTGCAGCCCCAGGCAACAGTGGGTGCGTGATTTTTTTGGTGCAGGCTGTAGCCATGGACATGCTATGTGATCTGATGGTGAATTTGGGGTGACCCAATGCAAAGATCCTGAGGATCCATGTGGATCCGTGCTTTGTAACCAGATTTTTGCACCATTGCAGCCCCAGGCAACAGTGGGTACGTGATTTTTTTGGTGCAGGCTGTAGCCATGGACATGCTATGTGATCTGATGGTGAATTTGGGGTGACCCAATGCAAAGATCCTGAGGATCCATGTGGATCCATGCTTTGTAACCACGTTTTTGTACCATTGCAGCCCCAGGCAACAGTGGGTGCATGATTTTTTTGGTGCAGGCTGTAGCCATGGACATGCTATGTGATCTGATGGTGAATTTGGGGTGACCCAATGCAAAGATCCTGAGGATCCATGTGGATCCGTGCTTTGTAACCATGTTTTTGCACCATTGCAGCCCTGTTTTTGCATCAGATCATTGCTATGTGATCTGATGGTGAATTTGGGGTGACTCAATGCAAAGATCCTGAGGATCCATGTGGATCCGTGATTGGAACCACGTTTTAAGTAGGGAGGGAAGGAAAAACATAGAAGCGACAAGGAGAGGGGTGTGCAGAGAAGCAGCTGGCTAAGAATGCAGGAGAGGGGTTTTACCGGAGGGAGGAAAGGAAGGCAAAAGTCCCCCCCCACAAGCCAGCCAGCTCTCTCTCTCTCCCCCCCCCAACCTGCATGTTGCCTTCGAGTCCCAGACGCACGGAGAGGAATTAGAAGGAAGGACGCTCTGCTTTCCACTCTGCTTGCCTGGAGGGGAGGGGTTTTCTCTGCTCTTTGTTCCGTTTGAGCAAACACAGTAAGGAAACAGAAGCGGGTGGGCAGTAAGACCCTGAGGCAGAATGCAGGAAAGCAGCAGCTTCCTCCTTTCCTCCCTTCTCCGGACGATTTGATATTTGCCTGATTTTTGCCTTCACTCGCGCTTGTCAGCTCCAGGGACCACACATTCGCTCAATAACACGCACAGACATTTCCCCTTACTTTTTAGGAGAAAAAATCTGCGTGTAATAGAGGGGAAAATACGGTATACGGACCTTTGTTGGCAAGGTGATGTCTCTACTTTTTAAGATGCTGTCTAGGTTTGTCATTGCTTTTCTCCCAAGAAGCAGGCGTCTTTTAATTTCGTGACTCTAGGGTGTTGCTCTTTATGGACCTTAAGGTCCTCTGTGGGGCATACCAGGGGAAAAGAAAGCTCATTACAGATTGAGTCTTCCTTACTCCACTATGTGTTCATTTGAAAACTGATGTTGATGGTCCTAGCAATGCATGTGTGTGCATCCACACTTGTCCAATAATATTATGGGTGGGCATGACCAATATCGCAATCCCCACTTCCTTCTTCATTCACTGGGGCATGTGCAGGGAGGAAAAGACTTAGATAACCTAATCAAGGGGAGGTGTTTTCAGACAAATATAAAGTAACCAATCCCACCTGTGTGGGTGGCAGGACCAAGAATAAATCTAGATTGAATGTTGAGGATGAGCACAAATGATTCTGGATTGAGAAAATCTACATTTTTATGCTCCAAATGGGTTAGTGTATACACAGCCTAGGAGATGGACCCTTGCAGAATCTGAAATTTACTGACTTTTCACATTCCACTGGTGGTTACTTGACAACAGAGCTTTACTGGTCAGACCAGAACGACACTGGAGGTCTTTTGGCGACCTATTATCCATTTGCAGAGAAGCAAAAAGCGCCAGAGCTCACAAAAGTGCCCACAAGCAGTTGTACATGCATTGAAGAGCCAGCTAATTTGTTCTCCTCCTAGGCTGTCTCCCACTTCCTTAAGCTATAAGCCGAGTGAAATATGCTGGGTGTAATAGAAGATGCCACACACCCTCACACACACACACACAATTTCCTGTTATAGCTGATTGTTTCATTAATGTAATTAACTTCACATCTATCATTTTGTTAGCCTAGAAAAATTTGGTCCTTGCAGCCAATTGCTTTCTTTCCTTCTCTGATTAGACTATAAAGAACAACATGGTACAGAGGATAAAATAAATGCAAATTGTTGTCAAGACACTTATTGATGTTCTATTTTCCCCTGACTTCCAATTTCACTTATGTTGTGTTCCCTTTTTGCTACTGGCAGCATGTTCCCTTGGTTTGCTACTTTGTCTTCATTATCGCAAGCTTTCTGTTCACTTACAAACTTTATTAGTCAAGCTAATAACCATGAATTGTAGTTCATTAATTGAAACTTCAGTCTCAGTGGTTTTAATAAGAAGGTTTGCATGCACTCCTTTAATCATCTTTGGAAGTGGTTAATTCGAAACCAAAGGTGTATTGGTTCCTCTTTTGCTACTCCTTTCTCTGTAAGATATTAATGGCAGTTTCATTAAATAACCAGGAAATTTCTGTAGGCTTAATGGAGTTAAGGCTGAGTTTACATCACAGCCAACAGCAGATAGTGCAAACGCTTAATGCCAAATAGCATTATAATAGGGGAGCCTGTGCAAAAGTTTCCTTACAGTGTTCTTGTCTTTTCTCGTCCTCTCTGGATTCATTTTTGATCGTCTTGCTAATGATAGCAGCAGCTGTCTTCATGCCACTTACAGTGGAAGAGTCTTCTTAAACCAGTCTGACTTCTGCAGATGAGAACTTTGATTGTGTAAATGAAATCTGAACTTAATATAATTTCAGCATGTATTTTATGTAGCTAGAAAACAGAGGCTGTTTTAGGGCGGGCACCATGCTGCAGGGGAAGGGCATAGTATGGGGAGGGCTGTGGGGGCTGTGGCCCTGGGCACAGGTTTTTGAAAGGGCGTGAGGGGGCACAACTGGCACCTTCACATGCCAAGCTGCACCTGGGCTGAGTCTTCAGGGCTGGAACAGTGGTGGCAAATCCTTCCCCTCATGGCTGTCAAAGGGATGCCCAGTATAGCTGAAGGAGCATCTCCACCCCCATCATTCAGCCTGGGCACTGAGGTCCCCTTCTGAGGGCCTTCTGGTGGTTCCCTCACTGTGAGATGTGAAGCTACATAGAACCAGGCAGAGGGCCTTCTTGGTAGTGGCACCTGCCCTGTAGAACACCCTCCCATCAGTTGTGAAACAGGTAAATAACTATTTGACTTTTAGAAGACATCTGAAATCAGTCCTGTTTAGGAAGGTGTTTAATCGTTGATGTTTTATTGTGTTTTTAATATTTTGTTGGGAGCTACCCAGAGCGGCTGGGGCAACCCAGTCGGGTGGGTTACATATAAATAATAAAAATCATTGTCATTGTTATCATCCTATTTTTGGCACCTGCTTGGAACTGTACAAGCAAGCCATGAAGTATGGGTGGTAGGATGTTTTTGGTATTGGTGGTACAGGCCTGTCCTCTGGATAGCCAGGGAGTATGTGAATGAAAGAAAGCTTGAATGAGGAATGTTATAGCTTACAGATAACACTCTTAAATGGTTTACTAAACCAGCCCTAAAGCCCTGCTCGCATTGTTTGTACAGACATGAGAAAAGACAACACTTTTTGGAAGCAACATATGATATGGATAAATCAATTCTGCTTCCATTCATTAAGGGAGGACTTTGTTGGCAGGAACACTGCTAAATGAATACTCCTCAATATCAGATAGAACCACAGAGCCTAGGGATTGCCAATTGGAAGGTCGGTAGTTCGAATCCCCATGACAGGGTGAGCTCCCATTGTTTGGTCCCAGCTCCTGCCCACCTAGCAGTTCGAAAGCATGTCAAGTGCAAGTAGATAAATAGGTACCGCTCTGGTGGGAAGGTAAATGGTGTTTCTGTGCGCTGCTCTAGTTCACCAGAAGCGGCTTAGTCATGCTGGCCACATGACACGGAAGCTGTCTGCGGACAAACGCTGGCTCCCTCGGCCTATTGAGCGAGATGAGTGCTGCAACCCCAGAGTCGTCCGCGACTGGACCCAACGGTCAGGGGTACTTTTACCTTTAAATACCAAATAAATGGTCCTAATAAAATAAATTAAAACATAAAATGAATAGAACATGTGACAGTTTCACATACACACAAACAAGCAGTGCACATACAGACTAACCGGGCAAAGCTTAGGTGTAAATTAAAGAAGTGTTTGTAGCATGGAACACAATCACTGTTGTATCCCGTCTTTGCAGTGAAAGAGTGTTTCAAATAGCATGAAACAAAATAAAAAAATTCCTTCCAGTAGCACCTTAGCTCATACCAATAACAAACTTAGTTGGTCTCTAAGGTGCTACTGGAAGGATTTTTTTATTATTTTGTTTCGACTACAGCAGACCAACACGGCTTGTTGTTGTTTAGTTGTTTAGTCATGTCCGACTCTTCGTGACCCCATGGACCAGAGCACGCCAGGCACTCCTGTCTTCCACTGCCTCCTGCAGTTTGGTCAGACTCATGTTTGTAGCTTCGAGAACAGTGTCCAACCATCTCGTCCTCTGTCGTCCCGTTCTCCTTGTGCCCTCCATCTTTCCCAACATCAGGGTCTTTTCCAGGGAGTCTTCTCTTCTCATGAGGTGGCCAAAGTATTGGAGCCTCAGCTTTAGGAACTGTCCTTCCAGTGAGCACTCAGGGCTGATTGCCTTAAGAATGGATACATTTGATCTTCTTGCAGTCCATGGGACTCTCAAGAGTCTCCTCCAGCACCATAATTCAAAAGCATCAATTCTTCGGCAATCAGCCTTGTTTTTGGTCCAGCTCTCACTTCCATACATTACTACTGGGAAAACCATGGCTTTAACTATACGGACCTTTGTTGGCAAGGTGATGTCTCTGCTTTTAAAGATGCTGTCTAGGTTTGCCATTGCTTTTCTCCCAAGAAACAGGCGTCTTTTAATTTCGTGGCTGCTGTCACTATCTGCAGTGATCATGGAGCCCAAGAAAGTAAAATCTCTCACTGCCTCCATTTCTTCCCCTTCTATTTGCCAGGAGGTGATTAGAACCAGTGGCCATGATCTTCACTTTTTTGATATTGAGCTTCAGACCATATTTTGCGTTCTCCTCTTTCACCCTCATTCACCAACACGGCTACCTACCTGTAACTCAAATAGCATGGGAATAGTCATTTGTATTTAGTACAAGCATGTATTTTTAAAGGAAAAGAAAAGAAAGACACACTATTGCCAAGGAAAAAGTCACTAAATTTCTCTCCAGTCCCCTAAGAAATACATTTAAATAAGTTTTGAGAAACTACCATACTTCACAACTTTTCTTCTGAAGTCAGCCCCAGGGCACACTGCTAATTTTGTGTCTCAAACTGATGTCTGACTAAGTATTGTTTCTATTAAAGGCAACGTATGAAATTGCAACCATTGCCAGTTTGAATTATTCTTTAGAGACTCTGTAAAATGGGTGTATGCTTAGAAGAGAACTATGGAGCGAGTCCCAAGAAAGGCAATTCAGAGAATTGAAAGCACTTGTGTAAGATGGAGAGTTAAAGTTATTAAGATAAAGACATAGTTAGGATACACTGGAGAGTTCACGTCTGTAGAAATGAACTGAAGTGACAGCTGAATTTTGAAACACAAAGAAAGTTTACACTTTGGATCAAGTGCGTATGTTACAGACTTTTGGGACGAGTAAAACAGACTGACAGAGTCTCTCAACAAATTATGAAGAAGCTGTTGATCTCTCTCAGTTCGACTGGCTATCAACAGCTCCCCAGTCCCTATTTGATGAATCCTTATTACCCAGATCTACTTCATGCACCTTCTTGAGGGAATGCAAATTTTTATTAAGAGCAAGACAGTGTGACAAAAGACAAAAGTAATAAGCGCAGGAGTGCGATTTCTGCTCTGAAGGGGTGAAATGTCAATTCTTCTGCTGCTCATGCAGGTTCTAATGAATTGATTTAGTGCCAGATATTCTCCTCCAAACCTGTCTCAATCTATTTTTGAAGAAATGTGGCTTATTAGTTGTTCAAGAGCTTCGTGACATGATTGATATCCAAGTGTAATCACGGTGTAACTCACTTCGGACTCTGATTTGTTTATGCATTCAAGGATTAAATTTGATAGGGGCTTTGCTCTCAGCGTAAACTGACTGCCCATGCAGTATTGTTACGTCAGTTCTCTAGAAGATTGCCTAGCTAGGCTGGATCTAGACATGTCAAAGAAGCTTTTCCATTTAAAGCATTGTAAATTTAAACCTTGCCAACAAAGGTCCGTATAGTAAAAACTATGGTTTTCCCAGTAGTGATGTATGGAAGAGAGAGCTGGACCATAAAGAAGGCTGATTGCAGAAGAATTGATGCTTTTGAATTATGGTGCTGGAGGAGACTCTTGAGAGTCCCATGGACTGCAAGAAGATCAAACCTATCCATTCTGAAGGAAATCAGCCCTGAGTGCTCACTGGAAGGACAGATCGTGAAGCTGAGGCTCCAATACTTTGGCCACCTCATGAGAAGAGAAGACTCCCTGGAAATGACCCTGATGTTGGGAAGATGGAGGGCACAAGGAGAAGGGAAGACAGAGGACGAGATGGTTGGATAGTGTTCTCAAAGCTACCAGCATGAGTTTGACCAAACTGCGGGAGGCAGTGGAAGACAGAAGTGCCTGGTGTGCTCTGGTCCATGGGGTGACGAAGAGTCGGACACGACTAAACGACTAAACAAAAAACAAACAAAAAAATTAAACAGGGAAAACAGGTAGAAAAAAAGGGGCTCCACATCACCATCTGGTGGCACAAAGTTATATCGCACATACAACACATATAAATTCCTGGAGAACAACAAGAATTGACAAAAGATAGACATAATATATTATAAGGACAGGAAGAAATATTACTGACACACAGGAAAGAGAGAGTTTGAATGCTTCTTCTGTAGGCACAGAAATTATTCAATGTGTCAATACAAATGGAAGCCGTTAAAATTGCAGCTGTGATAAAAGGGATTGGTATCTGGACTGGAGCGTAACTGAAATTTATAAGACTCTGGAACGCTGAAACAAAGGAAAGCATCAAACCGTTAATCCTAGCATGTGGAAGGCCACTTAAATTGTATAATTTGGCATCTCAATGATTGGTAATATTAATTGTATTATAATTTGGCATTGCTATAATGAGGCTGTTATTGGATTGGATTGTTGTAACTGAAAACTAGTAAAAATAATTATCAAAAAATAAAAATAATAAATGAATCATTTTTTCTTTTCCAGTCTAGCTGAGTCCTTAGTTTCTGCAAGATGCTTTAGTAGGTGGAGCTAGAGTCAATGACACACAGAGCTGTCCCGTGACACATGTAGACCTGCATCTTTCTTAAGATCCCCAGAGAAGGTTCTCGCGTCTGTACTAATTTTAGTTGAGGCCAGCTGTATGGGATGGTCTGGCAGAGCCTTCTGGGTGGTGGCACCACGGTTTTGGAAGTCCCTTCCCCCGTGACACTGCTGGCACCTATTCTTTTAAGGTTGAGATGCCTGTTCATTATTCGCCCAGAAGCCAGTGTTTGTGTTGACTGAGTGTGACTTACCTGCCTTGTTTTTAGTAACTGTATTGTGAACGTGAAGCTGTGTTTAATTGCTCCACAATGAAGGGCAGAAAGGAAAAGTTATAAATAAATAACCACTCACTTTTGTAGTCAGCACATTTTCTGTGTTATCTTGTTAACATGAATGCTTCTATCTCATGGGTAGGCAAACTAAGGCCCGGGGGCAGGATCCAGCCCAATCGCCTTCTAAATCCGGCTCGTGGATGGTCTGGGAATCAGTGTGTTTTTACACGAGTAGAATGTGTCTTTTTATGTAAAATGCATCTCTGGGTTATTTGTGGGGCCTGCCTGGTGTTTTTACATGAGTAGAATGTGTCCTTTTATTTAAAATGCATCTCTGGGTTATTTGTGGGGCATAGGAATCCATTTATCCCCCCCCCAATATAGTCCGCCCCCCCCAAGGTCTGAGGGACAGTGGACTGGCCCCCTGCTGAAAAAGTTTGCTGACCCCTGTATCTATCTCATGCTTTCAAGTCTTCTCTCTAGGTGAGGCCAAATCAGTTATGACTAAAATCAAAAGCAGCATAGTTCCTAAAGAGAGTGCTGCACTGATTCATTAGTTATTAATTATTAATCTGCATATTTTATTTTGTCGTCATGCTTACTTATATTTACAACATTGTCTGGTGATGCCTCTTTTGTAACTTCACTAAACAGCCCCCCTACAACAGCTCAACAAACACAACAGTTTTATTAACCTTCTAGGAAACTTTCTTTCAGTTTAGTCATGGTCTTTGTCGAGTGAAAATCTGATTCTGGGCAAAAAAGGGGGGAAAAAGGTGCTTTTCCTTATACATCCAATCTCCTTATGCCTCTGGGCATAATTTCTTTTCTTGACTATTAGAAAATGGACTCTCAGTAAATCAAGAAAAATTCATTTCCCAGCATGGGGAGGATATGGATTAAGGCACAACGTACTTAAATACTGAAAGAAAATGTGGGGAAAACATGTCAATGGCTGTGTACAGCATTCTAGAGACTTGGGGAGAGTGCTGTACATTTAGCCTTCCTTGCATCTTGCATTCTTTTTTTATTCATAATTTTTGTGTCTATCCCCCCCCCCGCCCAAGCCCCTGTTTTACAATAATATTGTTTGGCTTCTCCCTCCTTATCCACCGTCTCCAGGACTCAGATCTCTTAACCTCTGTGGAAATTTTAGTTGACATTTAATCCATTAAGTCAGGCATAGCCAAAAGAAGTTCATTCCAGATGTTTCTGGATCACAACTCCCACCATCCTTGATTTTTGGCCATGCTGGGTGGGACTGGGGCAGGTTGAAGTCCATCGGGAGTGCACCAGCATCAAGAACACCACAGGGATCAAGGATCCCTGAAAGATCACCACAGGGATCAATAGGAGTATAGCATCTAGATCAAGGGAAGTAATAGTGCCAGCACAGCCTATCCTGACCCCCCCACCACCAGTTTTTATAACCAATGCCTAACTGCAACCTTGTAAGTTGTGACGAATTGCTAAGTAGTAGGCAAAAACCAAATGGCACCAGCCAATCAGCCAAATGGATAAAATTCCTACTAGGCCCCCGCTCCAACGGCAGATGACCCCATGACAGGCATAGCAAGGTCAACCGGATCACAGGGCGGGCGGGCGGGTGATCCGATGCACTCAGCAAAAGAGAAAGCAAAAGCAGAGTGCCCCAATGTTTAAAACCTTTGGTCCCACCCACCCAATTTGCAACATGCAATTTGCCCCATCAACCCGGTCATCCAATCGTTGCTTCAGGCAATCACCATTAACCTGCCTGGCAACAGAGGGTTGGCCTGGCAGACCCCTCCCTCCCCGCAACACGTGCTCTCATTTTAGGGAGAACACACTTTCCTGGGCCACTGAGATCTACTTCTGATTAAAGCATTCACACAGTTGGCAGGAGTGTCTGTCTTTTCTTAGTTCCTTCTCATTTTTTGGGTTGTATTTCTCCCAGTAACCAGCTGGGAGCATACCGTAGGTAGTTGCCAAGCAGACAGTACCTAACTCATGGAAGCTTTTTATCAGATTGGCAGAACATCAAGAAGCATAGATGAAGTTGTGCTAAGGTTCTGTGTCCCAAATACATAAAATGAATGCTTTTTGAAGTGGGGAAATGGCCTCAGGTCTCTCTCTGCCTGGAGGTATCACTTGGTGGTGAGGAAGCCACAGATGGGAATCAAAGGCAGAACTATAAATGCCTGATTTGAACCTCTCTTAAACTTTATTTTCTACAGCTCCCTCCCCAATTTAACAGTTCGTCATTTCTAATTCATTCTCCTAAACCTAATAATATCTCTTTTAGCATACGGTATATTGCTATGAAAATGCCGTTCATTTATCTGCCCAAGAGCATAAAGGTACAAATTTAGGGGCTCTTAGAGGGGGGCAATGTAATCCAATTTTTCTAAAGGCAAACTCTTCAATATTTCATGCTGAGGCTTCACACCAATATTCCACTTATCATACATGAAGAAAGACTGCCATAATGTGAACAGTAGAAATTCTTCACATCCCAACATTCCACTTTCCTTCTTTCTTTTCTTTTAATGACAATGGATCTAATGTGTTATTATATCACCCCATTTTTATTCATTTAATTTTATATATTGATATACCACTTAAAACTGAAACAGACTCTAAGCAGCTTACAGAAATAACAAATGCTATATAACAGACAGTGAAACTGTAAAAGCCACAATGCAAAACTGTGATACAGTGGTACCTTGGCTTACAGATGCTTCAAGTTACAGACACTTCAGGTTACAGACTCCGCTAACCCAGAAATAGTATCTCGGGTTAAGAACCTTGTTTCAGGATGAGAACATAAATCGTGTGGTGGCGGCAGTGGGAGGCCCCATTAGCTAAAGTGGTACCTGAGGTTAAGAACAGTTTCAGGTTAAGGAAGGACCTCTGGAATGAATTAAGTTCTTAACCCGAGGCACCACTGTACAATAAATATAAAGCTAGAAAAACAGCAACAACAACAAATCATAGTATCCCATTTGGGAAGCATTTTGAGAGCCCGGGGTCCTTTTCTTCTTCACCTTCCCTCCTGCCAAAGCACAAGCAGATTCGTGGTATTCAACAATCACCCCACAAGCACAAACATACCATAAGCAAATTAAGTCTTGCAACTACAGAGATCGTACCACTACTCATCCCATTCTATTCCCATGGACTGCAAGAAGATCAAACCTATCCACTCTTAAGGAAATCAGCCCTGAGTGCTCACTGAAAGGACAGATCATGAAGCTGAGGCTCCAGTACTTTGGCCACCTCATGAGAAGAGAAGACTCCCTGGAAAAGACCCTGATGTTGGGAAAGATGGAGGGCACAAGGAGAAGGGGATGACAGAGGATGAGATGGTTGGACAGTGTTATTAAAACTACAAACATGAGTTTGACCAAACTGCAGGAGGCAGTGGAAGACAGGAGTGCCTGGCGTGCTCTGGTCCATGGGGTCACGAAGAGTCGTACACGACTAAACAACAACAAAAGCAGTATATCAATCAAAAGCCACAGTTGCACAATCTTAAAGTAATTGTTAGAAAGTAGGACAGAGGCACTAACATTATAACTAGTGAAACTAACACAATAAACCCCACATCTGAATGTGCTGCTCCTTACGATACTCTGTCTCTTTGCAAGTGCCCCAGTATTTGCAGATTACTATGTTCGTTTGCAAGTGGCACATGCACTCCTAACATATTGCTGTGTGTATTCACATGTACCATGTTACTGTACATTCTGGTTTGTCTTCGCATGCGCTTTCAGCGTTAATCCTCTTCATCTACAAACTGGGCACATGCCAATTTGACAAAGCCATCAGTGTTATGTCAAAAGTTAATAATATGTAATCTTTTTCAATGCTAAATTCTTAATTACTAACTTCTTTCATGTCTTATCTTAAGCTGCAGAATGCAACCTTGTAAATGTTTGAGGAAAAGTAAAACTAACAGCTAACGATTGAAAGGCTGAACTATTCAAACTTGAGGAGGGATGGGGAGGAATTTGTTTGGCGTGCTTTTTCGCTGTGGGACTGATCTGATCTGATACTTGCAAGGTTGCATGTGGATTGGAACGCAACTCCCAGTCTGATTACACACTTCTCCCGACTTTGCAGTGCAGTTTTTGTGTGGGAAAAGCTCACACAATGATACATATTGTATCTCAAAAGATGCACACAAAATGCATATTTTTAGGGTGAATACATTGAAAAGGGAGGGCACATTTTGCATCAAAAGTGTGCTATTTACATAAAACACGTGGGCAAAATACATGCAATTCAACTGCATGCTTTTTGTTCATTCAATAAAAAAATCACACAAAAGAGAGCAGAATAGACCTATGGCTGAGCAATAGGATGCAACAAGCGGCTCAGCCCATCCCTACTATGAGATCATCAGACCTGCAAATTTGCTCTGAGTGTCAATTCTAAAGATTTAATTAATTCCTTACAAAGTGTTCTAACCCTGTTCTAGGCATACTGACTCAAACACAAGACTCACCTTCTCCTTTCTCTTGCGACAGAGTAATATAGAGAGCCTCAATAATGCCTGTTTAGGCCTGTTATTGGGTCGACATCTGCACCCTCTATCAATCAACTTCATCCTTGTCACTACAAACATATACCATTCTGTGTTAACCACAGTGAAGGCATAAAGGGACAGTAGAGGACAAGTATGTTGCTAAATGACCATTGGTGTCATAGCGTCCTGAGTTTCAGTGTCTCTCCAGTTGCAGTGGAAGATGTTTCTGACCAGAAGAAAAAATAACAGGGGTCCACAAGGGCTAAAAGTAAGCACAATATGTGAGAATGTTGATCATGTATGTTAGGTTGTGGATGAACATATCAGACGACACAGCGATTCTTCAAACAGCTCTTGTTTATTCACAGGCCAGGACAGAACTGAACTGAAGGGTTCAGTCAGCCTGCTTATATAGAGCTCCAGTACAATGTAACTGTAACTATTTTCTAAAACTATCCAATCACTGAATGTCACTTTCGACCCCTTATTTGCATAACTATCTACATTATCCCCCTGCTGGCCCAGGGTGAGAACTTCAGTACATAGCAATGTATGCTTCTTACATGGTGTGGGAATTAAGTCTGTGTGCCTTAATTTCCTTGCTTTTTCACACAAGCCATTAAAAAACAACAACACACACCCTACACATTAGTGGAACTCCATCCCTGTAATTGCCAAAGACTGTTGTGGGATGTATTCTTGCTTTAGGCCCCGGATACAACCCAGGTATTATTTCAAGTGCTGAAAGGTTCTCTTTGAAGTTTACTGGCATCTGAGCCTCTAGAAACGGAGAGCTTGACAGACTGCGGTATTGCCAATTGGGCCCATCAAGTAACAAATGATTGCTCTTCTTCAAGACATCACCCTCATTCCTATCTCCCCCCCCCCCACATTGGGTAATGTCTGTCAGGCCTTGACATCCCTCAGGCAAGGCCCCCAACCCCTTCTTATATGGCCACGGGGAAAGAAAATACTGGGAGCCCCTCAGGCTGCCTTGCCTTCTGTTGGCTTCTGTCAGTTCTGTCTGTTGTCAAAACCTTTTGTTGTAGACAGATTGGCTCTGCACCCCCTGTCTCAATGACCTTTAAATGACTGCTTTAAAAGCTTTTGTGTAGCTATGTTGAATCACCAACTCTTCTGTCCCAATGCTGCCTCCTGCTTCTTTGCCCATCTAGCAGCTGTCAACGAGACTCCATTGCTCTCCCCTCAGCAAAACCTTCTTATAATGATGTTCCCTCTAAAAAGTAGCCTCTGTAGAAGAAGAAGAAGAAGAAGAAGAAGAAGAAGAAGAAGAAGAAGAAGAAGAAGAAGAAGAAGAAGAAGAGGAGTTTGGATTTGATATCCTGCCTTTCACTCCCTTTAAGGAGTCTCAAAGCGGCTAACATTCTCCTTTCCCTTCCTCCTGCACAACAAACACTCTGTGAGGTGAGTGAGGCTGAGAGACTTCAAAGAAGTGTGACTGGCCCAAGGTCACCCAGCAGCTGCATGTGGAGGAGCGGAGACGCGAACCCGGTTCCCCAGATTACAAGACTACCGCTCTTTTTTTTTTTTTAAATAAATTTTTATTAATTTTCCAATACATATTAAATAACAATACAAAACAATACAAAAACAAACAAACATATAAACATGTATAATTTCTTAACCTTCTTTTCCTTAAACCTTCTTTCAACGACTTCCCCATACCTCCTTTTTCTGCATCCTTGTTTTAAATTTTTCCAGCAACCCCTAATTTTATTTACTTATGGCAGTTCCTTTAAATCCTTTTTCTCATATCCAATTGTTTATCGCTGCAATTCTATTTTGCATTACTCAGAACATTTTAGCACTCATTAATTTTACAACAGTTCTTAAGGTAAACTTTAAATTTCTTCCAGTCTTCTTCCACCGTCTCTTTCCCTTGGTCTCGGAGACAAGACTACCGCTCTTAACCACTACACCACACTGGCTCTCAGTCTGTATGTGTGTGTTTCATCAGGGCCACAGTGAAGGGGGAGCCAAGATCTCACACTCCCCCACCTGCAGTGCCAGATTTACGTATAAGCTAAACAAGCTATAGCTTAGGGCTGCTCTCTCTTGGGAGCCCCCAAAAAATTTAAAGGGGGAAAAACCTGGATGTACATTCCCAAAATATAAGATTAAAAAACAAATAAAATAAAACCTATGTACATCAACAGTGTTTTGTGTTGTGTATGGACCTATTAGGTCCATAAATTACCATATAGCATATATTCAACACAAAAAAAGAGTGACAATTTGTTGTTGACAAAGGACAGCTGGACATATAAAGGGCCCCATTACCTTCAGTAGCTTAGGGCCTCATCAAACCTAAATCCGGCCCTGCCCACCTGCCACAGATGCAGCTGCTTTTGGAAGAAGAAAGTTAAGCTAGGAGACTCAACCCAATCACAGATCTTGCACATCTAATGATTCCCATTACGTAAATTCTCCATCACACTTTTCACTTTCTGACTCTCCATTTCTGGGAAGATAAATCAGGCATAACATTGGCTGGGCAGAAACAGGACCTAGCACCTGTTGCATTTATACTGGCCTAGCTCAGACTGAGTGCCTACGTAGGATCTGGAGACCTGTCCCATTCTTGGTTCCCACAAAGTCTTATTCCAAAGTGTTCACAGGGATGTTCACGCCTTACATTCAAGGAGTGTACAACCTGCATAACCATGTGCACAAGTAGCTGGACAGTGCACATGTAGTATTGAATGAACGTACAGTCTCCAGTACATACAGGTTTGCTGGTATCAAAAGCAAACGGCTTCACTAGCAACTACTGAATGCATTGCTGAAGAAATTCCCTTTTACTGGCAAGAAGACAAAGCATACTGGGTACCTTATGTTTTCTAAACGTGTTTGTTAACAGGGGTTACAGTCAATAAGAAGAATTGTGGCAGAAAGTGGAATGCAACTTTTAAGGGCCTTCTCAGCAGTGGCTTGTGGAATGTCCTCCCATCAGATGTCAAGGAGATAAAGAACCACACAACTTTTAGAAGACATCTGAAGGCAGCCCTGTATCAGGAAGTTTTTAATGTTTGATGTTTTATTATGTTTTTATACGTATTGGAATTTGCCCACAGTGGCTGAGACAACCCAGTCAGATGGGCAGGGAATAATAATAATAATAATAATAATAATAATAATGGACTAAAACACCAACTTTAAAAGTAAAAGACACTATTTTTGTAACAATCATAGACATAGCTATCAAAATATTGTAAATACATACTTCTTCTTAGAGTTGTTCAGTAGAATCCCTGATTTGGACCTTGTTGTGCTGGTCCCGGGGGGAGGTTACCGTGGGGCGAGGTCCACAACCTGAGTTGAGGGTCGGCAGACAGTCCTCCTCGGGCGAAGTGGGGTCCACAGCGGGAAGCCGGGCAAGGACAGGAACTGTGGGGGAAACAGGACTGGATGCTGGCCGAAACAGCTCATCAACGACGTTGCTCCCGCAACCTGGGACCGAGCTGACTGGCCTTTATCTTCTCTGAGGCCAGGGGCGGTCCCGGCCCCCAGGAGACCTGCCTCTCCTGGCCTTAAGGCGAGCACTCCTCCTGGGAGAAACCAGTTACCTTTGCCTCTCTGCCCTGAGCCTCTGCAGTTCAGGAGAGGCTGAAGGGTTACTGGGCACAGGGGGAGACTCACCTGTACGCACTGAGTCCTCAACCACCTCTGGAGCCAGAGTGGATTCACCTGGTGCCTGCTCCTGAGGATCCGGCACAGGTGCAGGCGCTTCAGAATCAAGGCCCTGCCCCAGTTCAGCCAGCCCTGGAGGGGGGGACTCCTGTGCAGGCTGGGATTCCTCCGGTTCAGCCTCTGAATCGGATTCCCAGGCCATCACACTTGTTAAGAGTAGAAATGAATCCCTCCACCACAAGAATGAGTTTCAAAACTTTACTGCAGAATAATCTTAAATATTAGTTACAGTAAGATAAATGTTACAAAATAATAAAGTAACAAGTTGCTCTCAGGTACCAGCCAAAATGGTTCAGTCCTTTATACAGTTTAGTAAACTTTCCTCTCTCTGGTCCCAGAGAGAGATCCTAGGTTTTTTCATCACTGTGGAGCTTAGCTGCAGCTGCACCTATTACAGCTAGGCTTCACTGACTTCTTAAATTTCCTCTCTAGCTGTGAGAGAGCTGCAGCTCAGGTTTCTGTCTATGAGTCATCAGGTAGCCTAACCCTGTGAAATAGAAAAAACATCAGTCTTCTGCTTTCATCTAGACTGCAACCTCTTGCGTAATGTAAATTTCTCTATTATGCAAATGCAAACTTTTACATAAGTCTTAACTTCGGTGCATACAAAAATTACATTTTCTGCATATTAGACAGTTTTACTGTCTTTGAGAAAGTATGTTTTTCTTTGACATAGGAATTCATATGCTTTTCTACTCAGAATTTGGAAGATCTTAACAGGGATTACTGATGTTTTTAATATGCATTCTTAAATATTCACTTACAGTTAAGGTTGGGGGAGAACGTAGATTCACTTGGTACCTATAAAATCTGCACTTTCTGAAACAATATGCAACATGAAACAGCCATCCTTTGATATTTGCACTGTTTTTGCATTTTACAATGCAGTTCTTCATCTAAGCAATATATACCATAAATGCATATACAGTGGTACCTCGATTCCTGAACGCCTCTGTTGTCGAACATTTTGGTTTTCGAACGCTGAAAACCTGGAAGTAAATGCTTCCATTTTCGAACGCTTTTCGAAACATGTGTTACATGGCTACTGCTGAGTGCAAGAAACTCTTGCAACTAATGGGAAGCCGCGCCTCGGTTTTTGAACATTTCGGAAGCCGAACTGTCTTCCGGAATGGATTACGTCCGAGAACCAAGGTACCACTGTATAAGTAAAAAATTCCCGTTAAATGCTTAGCTTTTGCCCTTACTTTTAACCAATTGATGTTTCTCTTGATTCCACTTGGGTGTCCTGGTGAGAGAAAAGATAGGGTTGAATTTGTTTTTTTAAAAAATAAACTAATTTCATAAACTAAACTTCATACAATGTGGCTCTGGTAACCTTTGGATGCAGATGGAAGGGGCGTAGAGAGCTTCATGAAGTTTGTAAATAAAAAATGGGGAACACGTAGCCATGTTGCTGGACCACCATCAATGACCACTGGGGACGATGAGAGTTCTTATCCAACCTCTGAAAGGTGATTGGTTCCCCATTGTTGTTCTAAAGGCACATCCAGGGAGAGAGATGGAGAGAGAGATGCTTTTGACAACACAATTCCCCTCTGACTATGGTGGCCTCCCCTGAGTCAGAACCACATGTAGCAGCAAAATTAATTAGCACTTTTAAGCAGGGGGTCATATGAACATGGAAGGGACGCGGGTGGCGCTGTGGGTAAAACCTCTGCGCCTAGGGCTTGCTGATCGCATGGTCGGCGGTTCAAATCCCCGCGGCGGGGTGAGCTCCCGTCTTTCGGTCCCAGCTCCTGTCCACCTAGCAGTTCGAAAGCACTTGTAAGTGCAAATAGATAAATAGGTACCGCTTTATAGCGGGAAGGTAAACGATGTTTCCGTGTGCTGCGCTGGTGCTGGCTCGCCAGAGCAGCTTCGTCACGCTGGCCACGTGACCCGGAAGTGTCTCCGGACAGCGCTGGCCCCCAGCCTCTTAAGTGAGATGGGCGCACAACCCTGGAGTCGGACACGACTGGCCCATACGGGCAGGGGTACCTTTACCTTTACCTTTACATATGAACATCTACCCAGGTATTTTCATGCCTGCTAAAACATAGCAGTTTGGTGTGACTGCTAGACGTGTGAAGGCAGAATCGTTTTGTTGCTGTTACCAACCTCTGTACATAAATGAAAAACAACACTAATTTCATTGGGGAGAAATAAGTGCAGAGTAGTTTAAATGCTCTGTGGCCAGGACTCTTCTGCTATGGCGTCTTTGACATTTGAATTGCAAACAACCTTTCTTTGGGGGAAGGGTGGGGTTGGAGAGGGAGAAAAACAAATTCCCTCATATAGAAACCTTGGATAACTGCCTCATATGTAGTTATACAGGTCGCTGCCTTCTGCATTTTTACAGTGGCACTGGCAAATATTTCAGAAACCCTGCTGCGCTTGCTTTCTTGCTAAGAGAGCATACTGCTAGTCCCCCGGAGGCAACTGTCAATATTCAGAGTAGCTTCACTAGCTGCAAAATGGGATTGAAAATTAACAGGATGGACACAAGCGACACCGGCTGAAGTGTTCAGATTAATCTTGAAGAGGTTTGGGACACCTCTCCTTGACACAGCCTTCTCCTGACATCAGGAAGAAACATTGTACAGGCAAGGATTTGCCTATATATTTCAGTACCACCATCTTAAGTAGCTGTATCAGTAATTCTGGGTCTTGCACCTACTGCAATGATAGCCAGAAAGATAATGCTTCTCACTTTTCTGTTTTGTTCTCTGTCCTGTCCTTGTTTCACGGAGGGGAATGGCTCCAGCGGCAATTATTAAAGAAGATTATAGAAAGGAAAGGGAAGAAGCTGTGTGAGGCAAACTTCTATTGGCACCATCTATTACAATATTGAACACAGCGTCAGGAAAAATTAGAATCTGAGGAGGGCTTGTTCTTTAATGTCACTTAATTGTTGTCAGGTGAATTGAAATAGACGATGAACATGTCAGTGTGTGCTATCAGTTTGGGCAGATGTCACATTGCTTTTTTAAACACATACACACACACACACACACACACACAAGCCCAGCACAAATGTCCTTTCCTGCAACAGAACAGCACAGCTGAAGTTTAGCCCCAAATCAATTTGATATCAACACATTAGTGGGGGTTGATTTCATTGCCGTGTGCATTCACTGCCAAAATGGCAGAGTTGTTGAGATGGCAAGCTGAGGGGTTTGGTTGTAAATCGATGGTATCAAAACAACAACAACAACAGGCCACTACCGCTCCCATAGATCCTTCAATGGAAATTGACTGATCTTTAAAAAAAAAATCCGAAGAAATCGCAACCATTCTTTAAAATGCCCCCAAATAGTAAAAATAAACAAATAGCCATGCTTAGTTACCAGATGAGCTGTTTCCTCCTACTGCTTCAGCAAGGAGCTATTGTGAAAACTTCCAGCTTTTCAATCTTTCCTTCTGTCAAAGCTTCATGCCACTTTATATGGGAGCAGGGGCAATGAGGCCAGTTGCCATGGTCCCCACACAGGAAGAAGGCCACTTCAACAAGGTCAGATCTATTTTCTTCCGAGGCAGTAATGCTGGGGGAACACCAGGACCAGGAATCATTTCAGTGTGTTGAGTCCGCCAGCTGTTGTTAATGGGCCATTAACTTCGGCAGAATGGTGTGTTTTTATTGCCCTGATCTTTGGTCTGCAAATTTTAACAATGGACTCTTTAACTCCTCCCTTCCCCCACCCATAGTCTGACCAATAGCTTGGATGTCAGGGTGATGAAATGATCATTCGTCCCAAGAATGTCAAGGAATATTTACTGGCTCAACTTGCATTCTTAGAATCCTGAACATGTCCTTTCCCCATGAATTACTGTAATTTCAGCACACTTTAGAAACACACATTATAGTCACTGGCTGGGCCATTGCCAATTTGACCTTGTATTTTGGAAGTACCATAAGCTGTTCCCACATCTTCACTGCTATAGTAGTAATTGGTGGTCCCTTGACACTCTCTCTTTCCTGGGACAAGTCAGGTGGCTAGGTCAGAACAGCCAACTTGCGGGGACTTATACTAGTGAATGGTGATACCCACCAAATTCAGCTTGGATTGTAAAATACTCACCAACATGCAGACATTCAGGCATGTATAAATCGGCAAGTCTATTTTGGGTTGTAGCCTTAAAAAAGTGGAAGAATGGAACCACAGACTTATGTACAGTTAAAAGCAGCTTTGTTCCTCAGAGATGCACAAAATAAGTACCTCGTTGCAAGATTTCTCCATAATTGATAGTAAATAATATAGCACAGTTGAAATATATTTCTACCAGCAGATGGCACACTTAGATTACATATTTCATAGCCACTAAAATATTTCATTATTCCAGATTATCCCCCCCTTTTTTTGAGGGGAGAGGAGAGAACCTTGTACTGCTCGGATTTAAATGGTGTTGCTTGTTTAAAAACATCTTATTCTATTTGACATATCCCTGTCTAAGAAGTATTTTACAGAATAATAGAAACAGAATAGAAACACAATCTCCACAATGGCTGAATAGGCCTATGTGCAGAATTAACCTTGACATCAAATCTATTTAATGCTTATGTTTTCATCTTTCTGACATAAAGATCAAACACTTTCCAGGCAAGAATGTTTTGTTGGCATCTGCAGGAGAAATAGCGTGCTGCTTCTTTAATGGATCAGGATTTCACCCTGCCTTTTTCCTCACTTGCTGGACTCAGTTTAAGCTATTCAGCTGAAGATAAATTTTGTTTCAAATCAAGCGATTAGGTTACAAATAGTCCAAGTAGATTTCTGGTCGTCAGCTAGGGAAAGACAAGATTGGGACCTGAAATGTTTGTTGCTGTGTAGTCCTATAGGATGGATTATGAATAATGCATAACATTTATATAGCACTTTAGAAGGTTCAAAGCATTGCATGCACATTGCTGAAAGCTGGAGTCGTGAGCATCGGCAAGCCTCATAATTAACCCTCTTGAGGATTTGGAGTTATAAATGACCCCGAAAGAACATTCAGGTGCAAAACGTACCACTAAGCAGTATCACGTCACACTTCAGCAGCAAGAGATCAATTGACTCACCAAGGAACAACCCCCCCCTTTTAAAAAACAACAACAAAGTAACACAAAATAACAGAAGGTTTTGCTAAAAGGGCACAGGGGTCATTTAGAGCCCAATTAAAAAGTGTGTACAGGGAAAATAAAGAAATAATGCAGGTTTAATATTGTGGAAAGTCACATTTAACTACCCTAAAGATACTTTAGGGTTTTATATACAATATTTTTATATTATTCACACCTCTAGGCCCTAGAGGTCTTGGGGGGTTTTGAACTGAAGGGGCAAATTCAGGGGTATAACGAACTTGTGAGATCTCATAAGAATTAATACTGGGGAGTCATTAAAGGTAAAGGTAAAGGTACCCCTGCCCGTACGGGCCAGTCTTGACAGACTCTGGGGTTGTGCGCCCATCTCACTCAAGAGGCCGGGGGCCAGCGCTGTCCGCAGACACTTCCGGGTCACGTGGCCAGCGTGACAAAGCTGCATCTGGCAAGCCAGCGCAGCACACAGAAACGCCGTTTACCTTCCCGCCAGTAAGTGGTCCCTATTTATCTACTTGCACCCGGGGGTGCTTTCGAACTGCTAGGTTGGCAGGCGCTGGGACCAAGCAGCGGGAGCGCACCCCGCCGCAGGGATTCGAACCGCCGACCTTTCGATCGGCAAGCCCTAGGCGCTGAGGCTTTTACCCACAGCGCCACCCGCGTCCCTCCCGGGGAGTCATTACAGAGGTCAAATACCATCGCCGTGTACTTGCTAATATTTTAAGTCATGGATGGAAAACCTGTGGTTGCGGACTTCAACACTCATCAACAGTCAGGGTTGGTGGGAGTTGTAGCCCAAAAGCGCCTGGAGAGCAATAGGTTTTCATCCCCATTTTAAATATTTCTAAACTGTGTTCCCTTAGTGAACTATGAGGCAGGGTGGAGTCACCCTCCTCACCCCAATGTTGCTGCAGCAGCTTACCTGGATAAGAATGGGGCAGGCTACACCTGTGCAAAGCAATGAATTCAGGTGCGCTGGAATTCCATAGCTCAATCAGGTGCTCTCGATGGTCCACATTTCCAAAAGAGGGAAATGGAGCAAAGTATTTTATATTAAACCGCAGTCATTTCTAAGCACATCTTGTTTCTCTGAAACTATGTAATTGAGGATTATTGACCTCAATTCCAGATTTGTAAACTGCTTTTTACAAGCATAAGTGACTTATTTATTTATCAGTGTTCATACTGACCATCGGCATAAGATCACAGGGCTGTGAGGAACATATAAAACACACCAATATATTTTCTATACCGAAACTGTATAGAAACTTATTCATGTATGCTACTACAGCAGCAATGTTACTTGCCCCAAAATGGAAAGAAGCAGAAGTCCCAGCAAAGGAAGAATGGATACAAAAACTTGTGGAATATGCAGAAATGGCAAAACTTACCAGAAGAATAAGAAATCAAGATAACAAACTTTTTATAGACAAATGGAAATAGTTTACGGAATATTTACAGATAAATTGTAAACAGATAGATACAAACATTTGCAGGATTATTGTAACAACCTGTGGTTTGATAAGAGTATATATTTAAGTAGATGAATGAGCAAATTAAGTTAATTTGGATATGCAGAATATATTAAAAATAAATTTAAGGAACCGCAGAAAGAGGGGGAAGGAAGTCAAGTTGTGAAATGCTAAAATGATTGTAAAATTAGTGAAATGTATAAATCTGAAAAGCATAAATAAAATATTTTTAGAAATCACACCAATACATATTTCCAAAACCAATTAAAACATTAATCCAAAGTAAACACAGCACAAAGTAAATCCCTCTTCCATAAAATACCAGTGGACACTCTATAAAACTGACCTCCAAAAGCCTGGCAAAAGAGAGATATCTTCACCTTCCTCCTAAAATCATATAATGTTGAGTTGAGAAGTATATCAGTGGTGAGATGTATGTCATGTAAAAGTACCACTAGGGTACACATGGCTGATTTCAACCCTTACAGAGGGATTTTATGCCTTACAGCTGGGGTCCTCGCTTGCTGATCTTAAAAACGGGATAGGTTGTCATGAGAATCATAGAATTGTAGAGTTGGAAGGGACCTTCTGGGTGTCCAACTCCCTGCAATGCTGTCCCACATAGGGATCGAACCTGCAAGCTTGGCGTTATCAGCATCATGCTCTAAGCAACTGAGCTAAGACAAAGACAAGGTATTGTCCCAGATAGCTGGGTCCCATGTCATTCAAGGCTTTAAATATCAGCATATGCACCTTGAATTGTGCTTGGAAGACAATTAGCAACCATTGTAGCTGTTTCATAATGGGAATGGCATGCTACCACAAGCACGCAGGCCCCTGAATTTTGCAGTAATTGCAACTTCTGAACCGTGTTTGAAGGCAGCCTCATGTCCAACAGTAGTCCAACACGGAGGACATCTTAAAATGAGGTTTTCTGCTCTGGTTCCGAACGTATGACCACCATCATTTTCCTACATAGCCATGTCATTTCTCCGCATGGTTAACTCTTGCTAACCATTGCTCCAGCAAAAGTGGCAGTTGGTGCACCGGTTGAAGTTGGTCAGAGCAACTTGTAACTTCTGAGACTATCTGCACCGCCAGTGACAATGATAGTTCCCTCACTCAAAGGGTTTGCAACGTCACCCATAAAAGGCTGTTCTGTCCACCCATTGAACCAGGAATGGACCATCCACAGCTGTCAGGGACTGAACTGAAGGGGACAAGATTCAGGAGGAATGGTGGAGATCGCCCCAGAGCAGCCAGCTGACACGTTAACACTGGAAAATATTTCTGACCCCCCTTCTCCCAGAACTCGGTGTTCATTGAGAGTGCAAGAGCAAAGGACTCAGAGACAATTAGCCCCTGGAGACCACCATATGGGGAAGTGCTGTTGCTAGGAAGGGAGGGGGGAGGAGCTCAGTGAGAGCAACGCCATTGACAGGAGACAGACTGCATTCCTTTGTCTCTCGCTGTGATGATTGAATAAACTCATTAGTAAGAACCCTTCTTTGTTTTTCTCTGCTTCCTGCTGCCACCAGTGGAGGGAAAGAATTCCCCGAAGCCGGACAACAGCATACATACAAAATATGGTCATTCCTCTAGATGGCTTCTGTGTCCTGCATTAGGATATTTTCCCTGAATAGGTGAATAAGAAGTGCTCAGTAGCGTCTTGTGCTGAGGTGGAGCTTCCCTCTTGACACTTACCTCACTGAGCAAAGCTGGAGTAGGACAAGGAGGCACC
The DNA here is from genome assembly GCF_027172205.1 of Podarcis raffonei. NCBI lineage: Eukaryota > Metazoa > Chordata > Lepidosauria > Squamata > Lacertidae > Podarcis > Podarcis raffonei. The sequence continues at coordinate 93,863,535 of NC_070605.1, read as the reverse complement.
AAGGCTAAGACTGAGTGGGCACATCCAAGCCCCATCCAGGTAAACTACAGTGATGATGGCGTCAGGAGGTTGGTCTCACCACATGGGATGCCACTGCAATGGCTAGTTCATTTCTTATGTTCACTCTCATTACATTGCAGTTAATTTATTTAATAACTGGACACATCTGGGACAGCAGCAGATATGGATATTGATGGACTTCACTTCCCATCAGCTCCAGTCACAAGGCAACTGGTCCAGGATGATGGAAGTTGCAGACCAAAACAATTGGTTTAACAATCAACCCTCTTCCCAGGGAACTCTGGGAACTGTGTGTCTGGGAGGGGGAATAGAGGTCTCCTAGCATCTCTATGGGACGCGGGTGGCACTGTGGGTTAAACCACAGAGCCTAGGACTTGCCGATCAGAAGGTCAGCAGTTCGAATCCCCGTGACGGGGCGAGCTCTCGTTGCTCGGTCCCTGCTCCTGCCAACCTAGCAGTTCGAAAGCACGTCAAAGTGCAAGTAGATAAATAGGTACTGCTCCGGCAGGAAGGTAAACGGCATTTCCATGCGCTGCTCTGGTTCGCCAGAAGCGGCTTAGTCAAGCTAGCCACATGACTCGGAAGCTGTACGCCAGCTCCCTCGGCCGATAAAGCAAGATGAGCGCCGCAACCCCAGAGTTTGTCATGACTGGACCTAAAGGTCAGGGTTCCCTTTACCTTACCTAGCATCTGTACAGCACCCTTAAACTACAGTTCTTTGAAGAGAAGCCATGCCTGTTTAAAGTGGTATGATAGTGCTTTAAATGTATAGTGCAGATGACTATATAATGATACAGATAAAGAGAACTGCCACTTTTCTAAGGAAAGGTGCCAAGCTGAGAGAATCTCAGAGTTCCGGAGCCCTGTTCGCATCCTGAAGCGAACGTAACCCATGTCTGCACATCTGCGCGTGCGCGGGTCACGTTTTGGCACTTCTGCACAAGCGCGTGACGTCATTTTGACGGTCTGCACATGTGTGCACGGCGAAACCTGGAAGTAACGCACTCCATTACTTCTGGGTTGCCGCGGAGCGCAACCCGAATTTGCCTAACCCGAAGCGTATTCACTCCGAGGTATGACTGTAATAATAATAATAATAATAATAATAATAATAATAATAATAATAATAAACTTTCCTTGTTTTAAGCTATGGAACTAGAATATAACTATCTGGGAGTGGGGAATCAAGATTTCAAAGTACATCCCATAGAGGGGCTGAGACAATTGTGGGAAACTTTTGGCCCATATGCCTAATTAAATTCACGAGGCCTTTACAGTTGGTTCACCAGATTTTTTTACTTACCATGCTATCAAGGCCATTTTGGAAAAATCTCAGTCTGGGTCCCAATTTATGGCAGGTATAAAATTGCAGTTTTGGAGAATACCATTGCTACTGGAAGGCATCAAAATCTGGTTTTGCTAACTGTAATTTCCAGTAGCATGCCCAGGCTTACAAGCATAGCAAGCCCAGCCAACATGACAGGATCACAGCGTGCAGATGCTGCTTCAAATATTGACATATTTGTAGTTTGCCAGATGTTTTTGTTTCGGTTTGTGACAGTCACGTTCCACATACAGAGCTTCAAATCTATTGTGTGCTCTGTTGTGCCATTATATCTTTGCTGCAACTGCGTTAACATCTTGATAATGTGGTCAACAGAGCTGAGCAACAGGGCATTAGATGAAACTCCCACTGATATTGTGGCCTGAGCAGTCTGCATTCCACGGATGTGCTATGATTTTGCTGTTTTTCAAGCGGGGAAGAATGCTGTTCAGCATTTTGCAGCACATGTTGCCTTGAAAGTTCAGTCCCTTTCCTTGACCATTCCCTCATGTCCTTGCTAATCAGATTGTCATACTGGCTGCACTAGCCAAGGGCATTGCGTTTCTGCAAAATTGTTATTGCTGAGAATCAAAGATACGCAGTGACATTTGTATGCGCAATGCGTTCCACTTGTTTAGCTAGCAGCCAGATCATTTAACATGACAATTATCAATGTGAATGGAATAGATGAGGACTCTTCTCAGGCAGCTCACGAATGGGACAAGGGGAGATCAGTTAAAGCAATAACGATGCACAAATCAAAAGCAGTTCTTTCACATTTTTCAAGCAGCTAAAGACAAAAAGGTGTTTTTAATGGCTAGAATTCTAGGAACTGCTGAGCTTGCAAGCAAAACGTTTTAGGATGGGAGCATAAAGACAATTGTGCCCCTCTATCATGGCATTGCAGTAGCACTGTGAGCCAACCCCAGTTGCCATTTTGATATAGAACCTGTTCTCATACGGGGAAAACCAGTCGTCACCACGTGTGATGTAGCAGTACTGTACAAAGAGAGCTGTTAAAAAAGAATAGTGGGTGGGTGGCATGTGAACAGACAGGACATGTGTTCAGTAAAATCAAACTCTGCTTTTATGACCCTGTTTAATACCTCTGGGGAGATACTGTGCTCTTCTGTGCATTCTGTCTAGAACAGGGGGCCAACTTGAATAAAATAAGCCCCACCCCACATAATTGCTCACAAGACATGGAACACACACCCCACTTAAATGTCAGTGCCCATTAACTTTGAAGGGGCCTTTGGATGGGGGCCTAAGGGACCTCAGCCTGCAGGAGTGAGCTCCTATGGACTAGAACAGGGATGGCCAACTCCCAAGAGACTCCCAAGGAAAGCCCTGTTTTGTGGGGTTCAGGTCAAGGTTTTTGAGCTTTTTGGGGGAGGAGGAAAGCCCCATTTTTAGGGTTCAGGTCAAAGTTGTTGAGCTTTCTTTAGGGGAGCCAAACTTTTTAACCTTTTTGGGGGGGAGCCAGTGATCTACCACAGACGTCCAGTGATCTACTGATAGATCACGATCTACCTGTTGGACGTGCCTAGACTAGAACATCTATTGTTCTTATCACAAAGACTAGCATCCCTGTGGCAAGTTTCCCAATCTACTGGTACCATGAAGTAGAATTCATTCTGTCAGTTGTGGACATCCTATAAAGAGTTCCTTGCTCATAATCTGTTTTTAAGTATCTCAGTTAGAACCACCAAATCAAATACACAGGGAAGCAATTGTGTTAGCTTTAAGGAAGGAAGAAGTCATTATAAAGGGTACAGCAGCAGGGGACAGAAACTGACCAGTTAAAGGGCTAATTCAGAAATGCTATAGCCATGAATGAACAGGAAGCAATTAATTATAGGGTCACGTGCTGAAAAGCAGAAGCTACTTTAAAAGAAAGCAGCAAGGAGAAAATACAACACTAAAGTTTGGAGAAGCCTCCATTGCACTTTTCCAGCCACCACTAAACAAGATGGTGCTGTAGTTGTATTGTTTGTTTGTTTGTTTTAAAGATCCCACAAATCACATCTAAGGGAAAAGTAAGTGAAGAACAGCAAGAAGAAACACTGGAATGCAGTAGTTTGGTAGCAACAATGTATTATCTATAGAAACCGAGTGAAACGAGAATGACGTTTCTTTAAATGCAACTAATGTGGCAAAGAAGCTTGGCTTCCTCCTCATTCTGCTATGCCCCAGTCCTGGATCTGCAACATAGAAATAACAGATGAGACCTGCAACAAACATACTGGAATGTGTTCCCACCCACTGAGACAGGTGTGGGCCACTTGCAGCCCCAGATCCGTAAGTGGACTTCAGTCTAATTTAATGCAAATGACAGTGTGTGGGGGGGGTGTGTGTCAGATCCTCACCACCTGAAATATACTAGGAGTCAAGTGTGGATTTCATGCTCTTTATTCAGCTCATAGTAGTGAGGAATGGAAGTTCCCCCGAAATATCTGCTTTATATATATTATTTACATAATGGGCCCCACGTGACTGGCTAATTCTGGGATTCTCCTGTAGGCCAAGCAGGTTGCGGATTCACTTTCACCTGGAGTTGGATTGGGTGGCTCCTGCAGACCAATCAGACCGCTGCATTCTGGATCCTATTGTTCTAGGACCAATCAGACTGCTGCATTCTGGATCCTATTGTTCTAGGACCAGTCAGACCGCTGCATTTTGGATCCTATTCGACTCAGTACATAACACCATCCAAGACTGCCCATTCTCACAAATTGAGAGAGAGAGGATGAAGTGAGATGCGGGGGGGGGGGGGGAGAGGAAAGAAAGGAGATTCTAACACCATTCTTAGTGTTGGGTGTATGGGTCTGAAAATATTGCCATATTTTTCTGTGTATAAGACAACGCTTGTTTGCTATATTTTTTCAGTCAAAAATGGGGGTCATTTTATACATGGATGTTGAATGCACAGGGGTTCGGGCCTGAGTTTGGGCTCTTGAAATGTGGTGACCCAAACTTTGGGCAATCTCCCCCCCACAAGCTCAAAGTTCTTCTGTTTGATGTTTAAAATACTGATTTTTTAAAAAAATGGGTTCAAAAAAATAGGGGTCGTCTTATACATGGGGGCGTTTTACACATGGAAAAATATGGTATGTCTGAAGGAGCATGGCCTTAGATGAAAAAGGCTGTCATTCTGCCCATAACAAGTGTCCTGTAGGCTCTCAGAGTTCAGACTTTTGCTGTGGCAAGTGAATTTCACTGGTGGGATAAATTATACTCCTGAAATCCTTTCTCCTGCTGTGGTATATAATGCAGGCTGGGAAACACAGTTCTGGAGAAAGAAGAGGCATCGCACAGCCCTAAACCTTCTCCAGGATACATACTATACGATGGCAAGGCCTTGAACAGGTCAGTTTCTTGCCATTTATCTCCTCTCTGCATGCATTTCCTCACAGTTCCTTTATGTGGTAAGTATGGACCAAATGGCTCAGAGTGAGGTGCAAATAAGCAGAGCCAAAGCAAGCTACTTACATCCGCAAGCCCAGTTTGAGTATTTATTCAAAGATAACTCATATTGATTTTCTGCCCTCCTGCAGAGTTTTCAGAGATAATCCCTTCCATTTGTTCAGGCACTGCTTTGCACCACCTCAACATCTGCTCTGCTATTTTTCTCGCTTGTTCACAACGTCAGCTTCGTGGGAGGCAGACCTGTGGGCCGGTGCATAACAAATAAGTTATCCTATTGAACTGTCTTGTTTTGAGATGCTCTTTTAACTCGAGCCAATGCAAAATGGCCTGATGGCACATTATATTCACATTCAAGACAGCTTCTTTCCTAGGGAAGCAAAATGTATTCTGGAAGGGAACCATTTGAAGTAGTTTCTAACCTCTCCTCTGCCACTGCTCTATCCGGCCACTTCTTTTTCCTTGCATGTGATAGCAAAACTACTTAAATAACACAAAGTCCAGAGAGAAAAGTCCTCCTGATAACAAAAATAGTGTGTAATTTGAGGAGAAACAAACAGAAGTTTTGTCTTTCTTAGTTCAGGTCTTCTAAATGGCAGGGAAGCAATAAACCAAACATACAAAGGAAAACTCCCTCAGAACTGCCTGCCCAATCCAAGAGTCTGCCACCTCAGTGGAAAACATATCACTCTGCTTGATTGCTATGCAACACTTCCACACACAAATGTATATCTACTCTGAAGCAAGTCTTAGAAGTTCAGTGAGATTTGCTCTCGGGTACTGTGTATAGAATTGGAATCACTTTACTCCAGGTAATGTGCATTGAATTGAAGCTACAATTCACGAAAACTGCAATCCTTTACGCTCTTACCTGGGTGTAAGTGCCATCGAACTCAGTGGCACTTATTTCTGAGTGGACATGCACAGAATTGCACTGAGAACAGCTATAGGGAGTTTTGGTTCCATTGATCACAACAGAACATTTTGCCTTCCAAATGCGCTCAGGACTTGGGGTAACATTCAAGTTTTTAATAAATTAATCCTCAAAAGATTTTAATTCTCAAAAGTCTTTTTAGTTTCTCAGCAGCTTCATTAGTAATCTCAGCACTCTTTAGAGAAGATCAATGACAAAATGTGACTTCATAATGGCCGGGACTAAAACAGTTTTGATGCTAAGCTTTGAAGCCTGTGTGGAAGTTTCATTCCATTTCACAAATTTCTTCATGGCTTTATAAACCTTCTGAAGACCTTAGCAATGACATTAATTTTAATAGCACAGAACCTACCCTGTAGGTAAAAGCAGAATGCTAAGAACTCTTATAACTGAGATAATATTACTTTATTCTCTTTACAAACAGAAACACACACATCAAGGGATCATAAAATATGAAATCCAGTGAATGTGATTCTCTGCCCCCCTTGAGACATTTCCATGAAGTGTTATCATTTTGACATTAAACACCAAGATTAATGTAATCACTTTTTCTCAAGTAAGCTGATAGTATTTGTGCTAATATTAATATAGGGAAAAAATGAAGGCCAGCTAGGTTTATTGCTGCAAAGCAAGTGTGTAGATTTAAGATATCCTTGCAATCTCCTATATTTAGCAAACCAATTTGAGTTATGTTATGTTCTGTACACAAGATAGGATTCTTACCATAAATCACTCTGTGCAAGCTCAGGTCAATAATAGGCAACTGACTTTCCTTCACCCCTGGCAAGAGTGCAGAGCCATCTGCTGAACCCAAGATGTCTAGTATACTAAACTAGTGCTGTCCCAGAGCTTCATTTACTTCCTTACTCCATAGAGTCTTGAGAGAAAGACTGAAGGCAACACCCTCCAAAATGGTGATTTGCAACTCAATACCTTTGTCACCTGATCTAAAGTTACAACACTCACATGTTAGCTAGCAGAAAACAACAATTGGTTAATTATCTACTTAGCAAGAGCTCAGATGGAATCTCCCCATGTTAGACCTTCATTAATCCACAGACATTTTCCATTTCTGTGTCAATTAAACCAATTATACTTAAACATAAAATGCATAGCTTTCACTTGCAGTTTGTAGTTCAATAGAAAATGGTTGAATAAACAGTGTTAAATGTTAAGTATACTTGTTTAATTCGTGAAGAAATGGTAAATGGCTATGTGTATTAATGAAAGTTTAACATGGGGGAATTCCATTGCAGCATTCTGTGGGACTTTCAGCTCCTGAATGGGTTAATGATAAACTGTTAATTGTTCTCTATTCTAAACTGAATGTAATCTTTGATAATGTGATGAGGCTATTAAATAAGTGAGGATGTAAATGAAGCTCTCTAGGTAAACAGCTTCAGGCTGATGTATCTTTGATGCACTGGTTTTCCTTTTGAAGAAAGCTCTGCAAGTAATTATTTGGATTAAACATACGGACCTTGACAACGTTGCTATTCCAAAAGATCTTGGTTTTTATGCATCCAGCAACTTCAAAATGTGCAATATTAATATCTGCAATTTTAAATTGCTTAAATTCCAGTGGTCCAGGTACTTCATGTAGTGTGTGTGTGTATGTGTGTGTGTGAATATTGACTCCATAAGTCAAGGGTTAGCAAGCCATTGCCCTCCAGTAGATACTCTAACTAGAATTATTGTGCACTGCTTTAAATTGTGCTCAGTCTTACTTTTATCAGAAGATTTCCCCTTTATTTTAATCACCATGTAGTAATAGGGATCTCTTGATTACACAGAAGAAAAACTTCAAAATAAATTTCTCTGACTTTTGCCCCGTAGTGCTGTTTTCCAGCATGAATGGCAGCATATATAGATACTTCACACAAAATGTTTCTTGCTTTGTACAATATTTCATCTGCAGTAAAAGTTCATTTCTTTCCCCCTTTCTAGCTTAAAAACAAACAAACAAAAAACTGCACAAATTGATGGGACAGACTGCTTTACCAAAACAAATCACCTGGGATGCCCACTTTAATTGTTTTCCTTCCCCCTGCCTTAGAAAGCTTTGCATTTCCCTTCTTGAAAAATGTGGGCCATATTGCTCAGAAGCATCATTGTCAGATTATCTCACGGAGCTGCCTGAACAATCCATCTCACTGACCACAATGACTTACCTGCAGCTTCTCCTCTACAGGCATCTGAAATCTTGCTTACTGATGTTCTCAGACCCTCCAAGTGTCCCTATTTTCCAGGGACAGTCCCGGTTTTATGAAAGCTGTTCTGGTTTCTGATTTGATCCCAGAAAGTCCTTATTTTCCTTAAGATGCCCCTATTTTCATCAGAGAAATGTTGGAAGGTATGGTAGGATGTAATGCTTATAGGGGTTGCTCGTGCGTAAGTTACTGCCACCCTGGGCTTGGTTGCCTGGTTAAACCTTTCTTGTCTGGACAGCCATTACCTCCGTGGCTGCTCAGTCACTAGCAGAATCCGTCAGTGGGCGTTTCTTGAACTTCTTCCAACACAGAAGTTCTTTGACGCCAAGTCTCCTCCTACTCTCCCTGCGCGAAAGTCTTCTGCGCAGGGTGGGTGTGGGCAGAGGAGGATCTGTGCTCTCCCCGCTGGTCTCCGGCGAAGAGTCCTGGAGCCTTTCCACCGATTCCCCCATCAGCCCCCCCTTCACCCCTGGTGTTACGCTGATTGCCTTCCCCAGCAGATGGGCTGCCTCTCCCCCTGCTGGGCCCCTCTCCAGCATCGCTCGGGAGCCTTGCCTCCTCCTCTAGCTCCAATGGCAGTTCCCTGAAATAGGATGTCCCTATTTTCATCAGAGAAATGTTGGCAGGTATGCAGTTATATGACCCCTCCTGAGCCAAGGCAATAAATAACTACACAAACTTTAGAAGACATCTGAAGGCAGCCCTGTTTAGGGAAGTTTTATTTTTTAATAACTGGACACATTTGGGATAGCAGCAGATTTGGATATTTATAGACTTCACTTCCCATCAGCTCCAGTCACAAGGCAACTGGTCCAGGATGATGGAAGTTGCAGACCAAAACAATTGGTTGAACAATCAACCCTCTTCCCAGGAAACTCTGGGAACTGTGTCTTTCGGAGGGGGAATAGAGGTCTCCTAGCATCACCCAGAGTGGTTGTGGCAAATCATCATCATCATCATTATGGAATAGGACATCCCTATTTTCATCAGAGAAATGTTGGCGAGTATGTGTTCTTTCACTTTCTTGTGCTAAGTGATGAAGTAGTAGCAGAAGAATTGGACCCTGGTCATGACTGAACAGTTAAGAGCATAAGAATAATTGCTAAACCAGACCAATGACCTAACTAGTCCAGCATCCTCTTTTCTACAGTGGCCAACCAGATGTTCATAGGAAGCTGACAAGCAGGACCTGAGGACAACAGTCCTTGTTCCCCTGCTACTGTTATTCAGAGACACACGCTTCCTCTAATCCTGTAGGTAGTAGATAACCATCAAGGTTAGTAGTAGACATTGAAAAACTTAATCCATTTCTGAAGCCATCTACATTATAATATTTTAAATAAAATTTTCAATTTTTACAAATTCTCTTAAAATACAATAAGAACAATTTATCTCATATCCTTTGACTTCCCATTCACCCATGGTGTTCTTTTATTCCCTTATAAAGCTGCTGTGTTACTTATATTTTACCCTTATGTTTTATACATCAGTTCTAAATTATTGAACTACAAATTCTCATCTGTTGCTATACTTCAAATCCTGCATATGTTTTAACAGAATCATGATATTTTTTACAAGATTCCACAAAAGATTTCCATTCTTCAATAATACCCCCCCCCCATTTTGTTCTCTAATTTTCACAATTACGATCTAAATGGGTGACACAAGAAGTGGGGAAGTGGTCCCTTGTCCCCAGCCAATCCCTGCCCCCTGGGATTCTCAGATAGGTGAAAAATCTCCCTCTCACCACACTTCTTTCATGCCAAATATACATTTGCCACAACATTCATCACCACAGCTATTTAGGTATGACCCATGTTTCCAGACCCAGATTTGCCAGTGTAGGACATCTTCTTCTGTCCTTACTGAGAAACATAGAAAAAGTTGTCAGTGTTCAAATCCTTTACTGAGTGACTGACACAACTTAGACTAAGGCTCTCACAGGAGAAGCACAGCATTCGCTCCGCATGTTCAGAATGAGGCCTTTGGGACAGATAGCTGTGTACAGACATCAGCACAAACCTTCACTTAAGGCTGAGCTGTGAAAAGACTAAGGGACGTTCAAAATGAGAGAAGAATATCTTCTTCTTTCCAGATCTTTACCCTGTGACTTATTGCTGAAGTAAAGATTTCAGAGAGATCAAGAAGGGCTTTATCTGAGAGCTAAGTAGCTCTGAACATTTGTTCCTAACTGAACTATTCCCCTAGGCTAAGTTACATGTTGCCTCCCGAAACACACACACACAATCGTGATAGTTATATATTACCTGCATGATTTTTTTGTACTTATACTTAGCCTCATCCTGTTTCACAATTGCGGGTAGTTGTGAAATTAATGAGTGGTAAAAGGTAATACCTTTACTAGAAGCAATTAATACCTTTATTAGGACCGATCTTTTATTAGGATTAATCTTTATTAGGGTGCACTCTCAACTTTAGCTCAATTTCCCACCTGCAATAGGGGTCCAATACCTCTGTAGGTTAAAAGGTAAAGGACCCCTGGATGGTTAAGTCCAGTCAAAGGTGACTGTGGGGTTGCGGCACTCATCTCACTTCAGGCCAAGGGAGCCAGCGTTTGTCCACAGATAGCTTTTCGGGTCATGTGGCCAGCATGACTAAACTGCTTCTGGAGCAATGCAACACCGTGACGGAAACCAGAGCACACAGAAAAGCCTTCCCGCCACAGTGGTACCTGTTTATCTACTTGCACTGGTGTGCTTTCAAATTGCTAGGTTGGCAGGAGCTGGGGCAGAGTAATGGGAGCTCACCCTGTTATGGGGATATGAACTGTTGACCTTCTGATTGGTGACCCCAAGAGGCTCAATGGTTTAGACCACAGCACCACTCTTTAATACCTCTGTGAAAACAGTCTGCCATGGTGCTGGCAGGCACAGAATGTCCAGAGTGAGGAATTAACTCTTTTTTTTGGTCAAAGGTAGACTTGTAAGTTGGGAAAAGGCTTGTCCATCAGTCCTATGTGTCTCAGCTACTCCTAGGTTGGCACCTGATGAGGCAGGTTCCGCAACAGAGAGGGCCTGCCCCTGACCTCATCTTAAGGCGTGTAACCTGCTTCTGTTCTTTCCACTTCAATCATCTTCTGGTCCTGGGAGACAGTAGAGCAGGAGAGGTGAAAACAGCACGAGAAGCTTCCTCAACTCTTCTTCACTCTCCAGTTTTGCAGCTTCTCCTGCCTCTGCCTCTTGTATCCTGGCTGCTACAGGCTCCCCCAGATCACCAATCCCTTATTCCAAGTCACTCTCCAACCCCGCCGACTCCTCAGTATCCAGCCGATTCCTGACGGAGTCTGATCTGTAGTATTCGGTGTGAACCACACACTATTTCTCTCCAGTGTGGTGTAATGGTTAAGAGTGGTAGACTCGTAATCTGGTGAACTGGGTTCGCTTCCCCGCTCCTCCACCTGCAGCTGCTGGGTGACCTTGGGCCAGTCACACTTCTCTGAAGTCTCTCAGTCCCACTCACCTCACAGAGTGTTTGTTGTGAGGGAGGAAGGGAAAGGAGAATGTTAGCCGCTTTGAGACTCCTTAGGGTAGTGATAAAGCGGGATATCAAATTCAAACTCTTCTTCTCTTCTTCTCTCCTCCAATCTGCATATGGTGACTGTCAACAGCATTTGCTTTGGAATTTGTATCAGCGAAGTTTTCCTTTTGCTTCATGCTGAACGGAATTTGAAAGAGCAGGGGAACTGAATCGGAAATGCACAAATCCCATAGATCAGAGTGGTGCTGCACTGCATTTCCTAGTCACAGACACGTAAGCAAGTCTTGATGGATGCAATAACGGAATACTGAATGGTATAGTTTTTGTAAAATATGCAGGGATTTATGATATGTAAAATGAACCATGGAAAGAGAAGAAAGGAAGTCATTGGTATCTTAAGGATGTAAAATAAGAACTTTAAATTGTAAAACAGAAAATCTAATAATATACAGTATATATATAAGGAAATAAGAAATGTAGAGTTTCAAGGGACCATGAGGGTCATCTAGTCCAACCTCCTGAAATGCAGGAATGTTGTTGGACTTCAGCTCCCATCAGCCTCAGCTGGCAGGTGCAATGGTCAGGAATGATGGCAGTTGTGGTACAGCATTGATGTGCAAGTTTATATACCTCTGTTTTAGGCTGACGATGATCACACTGAAGCAGTTTTATAATTTTATCTTATTTCCTTTTTCCCCACAAGCCCGTATAATTTAAATATATGTGGCCCGAAGCCTATAAGAGGAGGGTGTTGATTTCTCCTTCTTCTGGAAACCCAATACCCAGTTCCTAAAAGAATGAAGCGTGAGCTGATGAATTGCCCCACGGAGTAATATGACTGCGCTTAAATCTGACAAACCATACAGGTAAAGTATTCATTACAAATTTGCGCTGACAGATCCGAAGGACAGAAACCTTAACAACGTGCTGTTTAAAACAGCTATCCGGTTACCAAGCTGCCTGATTTATTTGTGAAGTGTACTTTGCAGGAACTGTAAAGTCTGTGGGATATCAAAAAGAGAAGCGATTTAGTTGGACAGCCAGAAAACATCAGGATACTTTAAAACTTCCCTGATGAGGGAGGCACAGCAATGGAGCTGAACTGTAGACTCCTTCTGGCAACATGTTTAGCCTTTTACAGGTTTTAAAAGGGGAGAGAAACATTCTCCCCCTCTTCTTAGCAACATTACTCTCCCACAGACTCCTGTAGCCAAGACAGGCGCTCAAGGTAATGAGGCTCAAAGACAGATCATCCTTAAAGTGGGTCTCTCTTTCAGGCATTTTCTCCACTTATTCCCTCATGAAGCAAGACAGTCGGTGGAAGCAAAATCCTCATTTTATCAGAGCTCTTGCTGTTTATTATACGTGCAAAGAGGTACTTTTAGCAGAAGGCTTTTGGCTATCGAGGGGCACGGGGGACACTGTTACTCCTCTTTCAGCTGAGAAAAAGACAAATTCCATGTTAGGGATCGTTGGGAAAGAGATTACAAAACAGAAACAAAAACCTACCAATAACGCCATTACAGAAGTCAACAGAGCAACCACATGTGGAATACTGCATACAGCTCTAGTCACCGTAGCTTGAGAAGGATAATGCAGAGCTGGATTTTTGATTTATGTGGAAGTGGTTCAGTTTGATGGTGCGCTTTTGAATAATTTTGTTCTGCTTGTAATTATGTTTTTCCCCCCTTGATGCAAGGCAGCCTGAGCATTATTTTGGCTATGGATAGGTAGCATAAAGATAGCGTGATGTCAGAATCATAGAGTAGGAAGGGACCCTGAGTGTCATCCAGTCCGACCCCTGCAATGCAGAAATATGCAGCTGTCCCTTATGGGCTCAAATCTACAACCTTCATTGCACTGAGGTAGGAAGGCGCTACAAAGGTCCGTATAGTTAAAGCCATGGTTTTCCCAGTAGTGATGTATGGAAGTGAGAGCTGGACCATAAAGAAGGCTGATCGCCGAAGAATTGATGCTTTTGAATTATGGTGCTGGAGAAGACTCTTGAGAGTCTCATGGACTGCAAGAAGATCAAACGCATCCATTCTTAAGGAAATCAGCCCTGAGTGCTCACTGGGTGGACAGATCCTGAAGACTTTGGCCACCTCATGAGAAGAGAAGACTCCCTGGAGAAGACACTGATGCTGGGAAAGATGGAGGGCACAAGGAGAAGGGGGCGACAGAGGATGAGATGGTTGGATAGTGTTTTCGAGGTTACCAGCATGAGTTTGACCAAACTGCGGGAGGTAGTGGAGGACAGAGGTGCCTGGCGTGCTCTGGTCCATGGGGTCATGAAGAGTCGGACACGACTAAACGACTAAACAACAAAAGGAAGGCGCTGCCAGCTTTTATGCTTTGCTGGCTGCCCGGGCAGGCATGCAGCCATTGCCCCTTTCAGCCACCAAGGCACACACCTCAGATAAGGCCATGCATTGGCCAATTTGGACTGCAGCAGCTGATAGGCACTCGAGTCAGGAAGCCAGAGGGAATTCTCTCAACAGCCATGTGCATTCTGTTCTTACCGCCCTGGGATGGCAACCAGGCACCCACCCAGTGAAAGGGGTAATGGAAAAGGTAAATGTACCCCTGACCATTAGGTCCAGTCACGGATGACTCTGGGGTTGCACGCTCATCTCGCTTTATTGGCCAAGGGAGCTGGCATTTGTCTGCAGACAGCTTCCGGGTCATGTGGCCAGCATGACTAAGCTGCCTCTGGCGAACCAGAGCAGCACACAGAAACACTGTTTACCTTCTCGCCAGAGCAGTACCTATTTATCTACGTGCACTTTGACATGCTTTTGAACTGCTAGGTGGGCAGGAGCTGGGACTGAGCAACGGGAGCTCACCCTGTCGTGGGGATTCAAACCGATGACCTTCAGACCTTCAGACCTTCTGATCATCAAACCGATGACCTTCAGACCACAGCGCCACCCGCGTCCCATTATTGTCAGGCTTCAGGGAATCGACTTCCTCCCCCAGGGCAGTGAACAAAGGATCAAACGAAAGGAACGCCTTACCAGTTAGAATCTTTAATAATCACAGTGAGAGAACAAAGAACACATCTCCTAGAAATGGCAGTGCTCCCAATTAAGCTTATACCCCCTCCGTCCCTGTTAATCTATGTCACTCCTACGTCTTATAATCTGAGCTTGTACCCTCTGTGCTTTCTGTTCTGACACTTTCTGAGCTCTCCTGACTTTGGAGAAGGGGGGGGGGTGAATGCTGTCCAGAGACTGTGAATCTGTTAATTCTCTCTCTTCCAGTGTTTCTTCTGCTAGCTGTTCCCCATCCAGTATTTCCCATCTTCTGCCTTCTGAACTATGTCCCTCTGCAAACCGCTGTTCCAAAACTTTACTGTGGGAAGATTCAGGAGCATCAGCAGGGGGAGGCTCCCACCCTTCTTCCTCAGTGCAGCCCTCCTCAGCACGGTCCCTGACAATTATTGCCACCATGCTGTAACCAAGTGAGTTACCCAGCTGCAGTATGTATCTATGTATGCATGTATGCATATTGCTCTGGTGCCCAAAAGAAAACAATATGGATGCTGCTCTGGGGAGAGAACTCCATAAACAGGGTGCTACCACCATGGCAGCTCTGCATCTTGTTGCTATTAGGCTCTTACCTTTGATGGGGTGGTGACCTAGAGAAGAGCTTGAAAATGATTTAGAGATGAATTTAACTCCAAGTAGGCTTGCTAAGATGTATAAGACTGAATCAGATAAGTACTGGAGCTGCAATGAGGTCGAGGGTACGTTCTTTCATATGTGGTGGACCTGTGAAAGGGTAAAAGAGTATTGGGAAATAATTTATAATGAATTGAAAAAATGTTTAAAAGCACTTTTCTATACTAATAATAACAATAATAACAATAATAATAATAATACCCCACACAAAAATCCGAGTCCTTTTTGTTGGGGATAATTCAGAGGGAAATTCCCAGGTGTCAAAAAAAGGTTATTTATGTATGCCACTACAGCAGCCCATGTTTTGTTAGCCCCCAAATGGAAAACGAGCAAGGTCCCAACTAAAGAAGAATGGCAACTTAAGCTGATGCACAGCTTGAAGACTGAACACATAGAATAAGAGAACAAGAAGAACATTTGTTTAAGAAGATTGGAAAACGTTTATTGAATATATGGGGGGAAACTTTGTACACTTGGAAACGTTGGCAGTATTAAGATAAGTTCAACAGTGTAAATAAGTTTTGATGGAAGTAATAATGGAATACTGAATGGTTTAATTCAGGCTTCGTCAACTTCGGCCCTCCAGACGTTTTTGGCCTACAACTCCCATGATCCCTAGCTAGCAGGACCAGTGGTCAGGGATGATGGGAATTGTAGTCTCCAAACATCTGGAGGGCCGAGGTTGAGGAAGCCTGGTTTAGTTTATATAAAATGAACCATGGAAAGAGAAGAAGGGAAGTCACTGATATTTTAAGGTTGTTTAAATGAATATTCTAAATTGCAAAATGGAAAATTTAATAAAAATGAGAGAGAGAGAGAGAGAGAGAGAGAGAGAGAGAGAGAAGAGCCTGAAAATGCCCTTTGGATGGGCAGGCTGGTTATGGGAGCAACCATTCCTTCAAGTACTTTGCTGCTTTTAGGTTTTTAAAAGGTGAGCACCAACACTTTGAATTGTGCTTGGAGACAGGCAGGAAGCCAGAGAACTTCTCTTAATATCAGCAACATACCTTCCTACCAAACCGCAACTAACCAACGACCTAAAACAACTTGTTTAACACTCACTCGTCAGCTGCACTTGGTACTGTTCTTTTTACTTTGCACTCAAAATGCCCTCCAACATCCCTCAGATGAAAATAGGGACCTTCTGTTCTGCATCACTGCCTGAGCATTTCTTCCTGGTCAAGTACAAAAGCTATTAGAGGAAACACTTGAAACTGCCGTATTTTAAGCACAGAAATCTTTGAATTTATGCATTGCATTTAGGGAAGCCTGAGGGGAAAAGAAAACCCCAAATCAATAAATATAACTAACTGTGTGTGTGTGTGTGTGTGTGGAGACTATGTGAAGTCACCAGGCACTTAGGAATATTTTGGAAGTATTCGTGGAAGGGAACCTGGGTCGACTTTAGAAAGAATGTTTTAAGAATGTGTATTGAGGTATAAGTGTTGATGTTGAAGTTTGGATAAGGTAAAATTGGTTTGTTTTAAAATGAACTAAATTAAATGAAAATAAGGTTAGCAAAAATAAATTGAGGAAATGGATGAAAGAAAAAAAGTAAAATAATAATATGTTAAATTAAGCATAGAAATAGGTTAAAAATTATGGGTAAGGATTTGCTGAATTAACAATTTGAATTGGAATACAAGAAAGGGGGGTATGAGGAGGTCAGGGAAATATGTTATTGAAAAATAGATTTTGTGAACTTTATGTGTTTTTAATTTTTTCTGCTTTTTGTTTTTCTTTTTTTTCTTTTTGACTTTATGTTTTTTTGTATTGTATTAAGTTCGAAAATCTTAATAAATATATTTTAAAAAAATAAAAATAAAATGCAGGAAATGTAATACCTAAAAAAAAAAGGAATATTTTGGAAGTATGATAACTTTGAACAACATTATTGCTGTGATTGTGCAGGTGTATGATATGATATGTATATATCCAGGGACATATAAACTTGTGAGTCTTGGGGATACATAAACGTCTCCTTTTTATTGTCTCAAACTTCTGAGCAAATTAGGAATATGTAAGCATCTGCAGCTTCCTAATGTTGTGGTGAATCTTGGATGGATCAGCTGCACAGACCCCCCCCCAGGACCTTCTCCCCCAGTTGCCCTGGGACTCCACCCCAATGCACAAAATGGGGAGAACCATCAGATTTCAGAAGGCACCACCGATTCATTTCAAGGGAGAGATCAATGTCTTTTTCCCATCCATGGGAGAAGCCACACAGGTAGGTACTTTGGAGAGAGGCCTTTTTGCTCCAGAGGACCCCCTTCCCTCATCTCCCTAAATTCTCTACCTCTCTAGGAATCTATTCTGGTTCATTTTTTTAAAAATAATATTTTATTAAGTTTAACAATAGAAAAGTAGAACAATAAAAACACAAAGAAAATATAAAACACAACAATACAAACTTTCACGATACATAAAATACAAACATTTAACAAGAAAACAAAAAAAGACAATCAACACTCAAAAAGTAGAATAAGAAAAACACAAATCACTCTTTTCCAATTATTCATCTTCAATTAACTTATTTTCCTGACTTCCTCACGCCTCCCTTTTTTATATCCCTTTTTAACAATTAGTTCAGCAAATTCGTATCCTACTACTTTATCCTTATTTATTTTACCTCCCAAATTTCAAATTTTTATCTCTTATTACTAGAACCCCTTCATTTTAATTCAATGTCATCAGCATTCATACATTTTACAATACTTCTGTAAATAAGTTTTAAATTTCCTCCAATCTTCTTCCACCAACTCTTCTCCCTGGTCTCGGATTCTGCCAGTCATCTCAGCCATTTCCATATAGTCGATTACTTGCACCTGCCATTCTTCCAAGGTGGGCTATTCTGGTTCATTTTAAGACACACAGAGAGAGCCAAACTTCCGGGTTAGATCTCTCTGCATCTCTCTCAAAGCAGGAGTCAATGAAGAAATACCTGTGACACACAGAGGTGGCGACAGCCCAGTGACGGCTCCCAAACGAAACTGGCAATGGATGGTGAGACAGCAGTGATCCTCCCCTTTGTGTGTGATGTTGCTGAGCATCTCCTAAGAGCTTGCAAAAGGAGAACCCCAAGTAGTTGGGGCTTCTCTCTTTGCCTGGCCAGGAGATGGAAGAAGCAATGAATGAAAAGTTGGAGAAAGATTTGAGTTTTCTGGGTGGGGAGGAGGAGAAGGAAAGACTTGCATTGGGAAACTGTGACTCTGCATGACAAAGTGAGAGGCCACCATGGCTCAAGGGTTTTCATGAAGGTCTTGGCATTTTCGTGGCAATTGGAGACTATGATTCAGAACCGTATTATTTATTATTAGCTGCTCTGGACACTTGTGGCAAGAAGACTGGTTTATAATAAATGTGATCAGCATTGTAGGTGAATGAGCTGTTTGGAATACACAAATTCCTTGTCTTCCTCTTATTAATGTCTTCCATTTCTCTATGGAATCCGAATTTGAAACTACCATAAATTTATTTCATTACAGATGTGATTATCATCTAGGATTTTTTTTAAAAGGTTGACATTAGAATGGTGAATCTCTAAAGACTGCTCCATATCTTCTCATCAGTGAGTGCCCTAATTAATCATCCATTCATTTCAGTAACAGTAATGTATCTTGCTCAGTCTCTCTTCCTATCCCTCCATTGCGCTCTCTCTCTCTCTCTCTCTCTCTCTCTCTCTCTCTCTCTCGCTCCTGGGTTTATAACCAGTATATTATCAAGAAAGTGTTCCCCAGTCCTCAAGACAGACTCTTACCCTCTTATTTTGTATAATAATACTTAGCTTGAATTAAGGATAATGAGCACAAAATGTTCTTTTTAGACAATCCTCAATTATTTACACAACCAGAAGTTCTAATTATTTATGCTGTCTAATTGCTTCTAAGGCGAACCACCAGGAGAACTCGCTTTGCAAAAGAATTCCTGTTTGGTTTTTGTTGGCTAGCTGACAAAAGAGTTCATCCTCCTGGTATTTCAACATTTAGCAATTTTCTGGACAGGCACACAGACAAAATGAATGTGTTTTAATTTGATTAAGTGATATCAATGTAAGCAGAGGCAGAATCAAGATTCTGTTTAATAGCTGCAGTACAATTCATGACCCATTATCCATCTCAAGCCCCTCTGATTTCTTCATAGCACTACAGGTTTCTGTGGTAGAGTGTTGGTGTATTCCTGCTTGGACAAGCTTCCAGGATTTAATTTGTGGCAATGATCACCAAAGCTTGGCCCTTGAATATGTTTACAGTTCCAGTGATTAATATGAGTTTCCAGCTGACCAGGAAAAGAAAATGTTCTGGCCTGCCCTTATGCCTTAAATGGGAGCTCAAGCTAAAGATGATCAGCAGGTGATAATAATGATGGCAGGAAGATAAACACCACCACATATCATAGCAACAGGAATAAGGACCAGCTAAAAAGCTGGCGGCTGTAAGAACCAATAACAATAGAATATATTTGTCTGGACTGTCCAAATACCTAGTTTGTATGCCGCTGTGTACATGAAACAGCTGTTTTGCACATGCAACGCTAATGGAATGCTGCAGGAAAATGATAAAAAAGTAGATTCACAGATGGGTCTTCCAGACATGCAATAGATTCAGGATCTGACAGTATATTAAAAATGAGATTCTTTTCTATGAATGGGGATGACTGATCTTCTATTCTGACTCTGAATGTATAAAGGTAAAGGGACCCCTGACCATTAGGTCCAGTCGTGGCCGACTCTGGGGTTGCGGTGCTCATCTCGCTTTATTGGCCAAGGGAGCCGGCGTACAGCTTCCGCGTCATGTGGCCAACATGACTAAGCCTCTTCTGGCGAACCAGAGCAGCGCACGGAAATGCCGTTTACCTTCCCGCGGGAGCGGTACCTATTTATCAACTTGCACTTTGATGTGCTTTCGAACTGGCAGGAACTGGCAGGTTGACAGGAGCAGGGACCGAGCAACGGGAGCTCACTCCATCGCGGGGATTCGAACTGCCAACCTTCTGATCAGCAAGCCCTAGGCTCTGTGGTTTAACCCACAGCGCCACCCATGTCCCTAAATGTTTATCTGTTGCTTTGATGCAGTAACCTTAGTTCTATTACTCTTGAATAGCTTGCCTAAAATAGCCTTCTGAAGCTGAGCTACTAAATCAGGAGAAGTTATTCCCACTTCTTTGCCTCCTGTGAAAGATAATTAAAATAAACTTTGCTAAAAGCAAGCGGCTAGATCTATTATGTTCAAAATTTTGCAAGTATAAGTAATATAAATAATGATGCCCCCCCTTTGTAAATTTGCTTTTATCACGGCTAGGCAACAGCACTGGATTTAGGGACAAGACATTACAATTGCATTTATCATCATGCTTTTACTGGAAGTACTGTTGAAATTAGCAGGCTTGCACTTCTTAAGTAAACTTGCTTAGAACTGAGGCTGCAGATCTCCCTCTTTGCTGTAAGCTGGGCTCCAGTGTCTGATATCAGGCAGTTCTGGAATCAGCACCCTTGAGAGTAATGCAGCAGCACAGTAATGCATCGCAGCAGCACAGGATTTCCTGACGAAACACGGAACTAGTCAAGTCAAGACACGGACCAGAGTGTGATTTTCTGTATTATGTTTTCCGTTCGTTTTCACAGCTTGATATAAAGGTTCACAGCAATCCATTCTGTCCACAGCCGCTCTAAGCAGCCATCCGATTTGAAAGAATAGAAGTGGCGCACTCAGATCTATAGATTGTGGTTCCTTATATAGTAGGATAACGGCAGGGGGGAGAATAAGAACAGAAGTTTCACACAATCTCGTGCTGGAGACTTGATGGCATAGATATTAGCTGATTTCTCTCCTCACCTTCCAATACCTATGGTTTAGGAAATGAAGACAGGGAAACCAGTTGTTTAATGTCAACAGAATGGAGATGGATGCTTTATCTGTCATGGATGCTTTAACTGCGATTCCTGCATTGCAGAGGATTCGACTAGATGGGGCTCGGGGTCCCCTCCAACTCTGTGATATTATATACAGTGGTACCTCGGGTTACAGACGCTTCAGGTTACAGATGCTTCAGGTTACAGACTCCGCTAACCCAGAAATAGTACCGTGGGTTAAGAACTTTGCTTCAGGATGAGAACAGAAATCGTGCTCTGGCGGCACGGCAGCAGTGGGAGGCCCCATTAGCTAAAGTGGTACCTCAGGTTAAGAACAGTTTCAGATTAAGAACGGACCTCCAGAACGAATTAAGTTCTTAACCCGAGGTAGCATTGTGTGTGTGTGTGTGTGTGTGTGTGTATGCACCTTGGGTTAAGAACTTAATGTGTTCCTGAGGTCCGTTCTTAACCTGAAGCTGTTTATTAATTTATTAATTTAATGTATATGCCACCCTTTACCCAAAGATCTCAGAGCAGTTCACAAGACAAAAATACAAGATAAAAGCACAAATAAATACTTAGACCAAAAACGAAACAAAACAATAGCCCCCACTCCCACAAATGCATTTAAAAGGCAGTAGAATATCTATTAGCCAAAGGCCTGGTTAAAGAGGAATGTTTTCACCTGGCACCTAAAAATATATATAATGAAGGGACCAGGCAAACCTCCCAGCGGAGAGCATTCCATAACTAGGGAGCCACTGCAGAGAAGGCCCGTTCTCGCGTTGTCACCTACTGGACCTCTTGTGGAGGAGGCACATGGAGAAGGGCCACAGAAGATGATCTCAGGGTCCAGGTAGGTTCATAAGAAAGAGGTGGTCCTGAGGTATTGCAGTCCTAAGCCGTTGAGGGCTTTATAGGTTCAAACCAGCACTTTTAATTGGGCCCAGAAACTAATCGGTAGCCAGTGCCATCGGACCAGGATCGGTGTAATATGCTCAAACTGTCTTGCCCCAGTGAGCAACCTGGCTGCCAAGTTCTGCACCAGTTGAAATTTCAGAACCATCTTCAGAGGCATCTCCATGTATAACGCATTGCAATAATCCAACCTAAAGGTTACTACTTTTGATTCTAGCAGCTGGGATGCAGAGGCACCCAGCCTCTGACAGTGAAGGTAGGCCAGGATCCTCCATGAATTTGGTTACTCCATCTCCTGATGAGCGACTGGTTTTGTTACCATTATTTTTTGTGCA
The DNA here is from genome assembly GCF_027172205.1 of Podarcis raffonei. Classification (NCBI taxonomy): domain Eukaryota; kingdom Metazoa; phylum Chordata; class Lepidosauria; order Squamata; family Lacertidae; genus Podarcis; species Podarcis raffonei. The sequence continues at coordinate 93,841,338 of NC_070605.1, read as the reverse complement.
ATCAGCTTTTGTCGTCAATCCTCTCTTCTAGGCAGATCAACATAGGCAAAACAATAATCTTTTTGCTTCTGTGAATAAGTTCTTATGTTTGTGATAAGGAGATCAAAATTTTGATTTTCTTTCACTGACCTTTCATGAGTAAGTTCTTTGTCCAAAGAAAAGGCTTATGCTAGGCTTCTGGGGTTTTCACCCTAGCAGCTATGGTGGCTCATTTAATAATAATACCTTTATTGTCAATGTACATCCTGTGTACAATGAAATTAACCGAGCCTCCCCCCCCCACAAACACTCAGTCTCATTGATGATTTCCAGAGCCCATGGGTAAAAAAATTACAACTGAAAATTACGGCAATGGGAATCTCCCCATCCAAATTACTAGAGCAGGATATAGTTCCAGCTAAAAGAACAGTAACCTGTAAACTAGAGGAGATGGACTTGCAGCAGAAAATGGTCTTGGGCAATGGTACCTGCTCACCTCTAAACCTTGGTTTATTACCCCTCTTAAGGCTCCCAAACTATTTGAATTCCTTAACTTCTTCGGCTCATAGATATGCCTTTGTAAAGGCAAGATTCAACACCTTCCCATCGAACATGCTGAGAAATAGATTCTCCAATGGACAGATATCACTCTTATGTGATTGTAATTGTGGGGCACCGGAATCGTTGCATCACATAATTTTTGATTGTGCTTTTCACTCATCGGCCAGGAGCAAGTTTCTTGCTCAATATCTAAAGGGAATTGCCGATGATACGAATGAAGCCAAACTGAGATATCTATTAAATGATGATGACCCCCTAAGATCACTCATGGTTGCCAGATTCTTGATCAGCGTCCTATCCCTAAAGAAGAGAAACGGACTCCTGTGCGGCTCGGATAATCTTTTTAAACTATGATCTATGTTTTAGGATGTAATTAGGTGATTTCACCATTGATGTCTTCTACTAATTTATGAGTAGAGGGCGATGTTTATGTTACAAATTTATTGTAATGTATGATGTTGGTCTTTTGTTTTTGTTTTGCTTTGGTTCTTGTCTGTTTTTTGTAAGTCTTGGCGGTTTTAAATTTGGAGGTTTAAGTACATTATGTTGGTATGGGAAACTGTCGTGTGATGGGCCAATGGCCGTAATAAAGATCAATACAATACTCAGTCTCATTGCACTCTGTGTGCTTGTCACACAACACACCAACCCTGAAAATCAGTTGCTCTATATTATTTTCGGTTCAGCAGTCTAATAGCCCACGGATAGAAACTGTTTTTTAGCCTGTTGGTACGACTGATTATACTTCTATATCTCCTGCCCGAGGGCAGAAGATTAAAGAGGTGCTGGTCGGGGTGTGAATCGTCCCTGAGAATTTTTCTTGCTCTCCTAAGGCAACGATCCCTTGCGATGAAATCTAGTGGGCTCAGGGGACAGCCCAATTTACGGGAAGTAATGTAGGGTTGCCATATTTCAAAAAGTGAAAATCTGGACACAAAAGTTGTTGAGCTATTTTTAAGGAAATTCGCCAAAATCTAGACTTCCAACAGAATGCGTCCGGATTTTCCCAGACACGTGAGCAATTTTTGCCTGGACACTGTTTCCGGTGGCTGAATTCAGGGTATGTTTGGAAAATTCTGGATGTATGGCAGTCCTATTGATTTAGCATTAACTCTGGAAGTGTATACTCAATTCTGACCAAACTAAGCCTCCTAGAGCAAAATATACAGCAGGAGGCTTCATTTAGTTAGAATCAAGCATACATTTCCAGAGTTAACACCAAATACATTACCTCTGGCAAATGATCTATCATAGCCACTGGAAGGCCTTGAAAATTTGTGTCCTGGGCTTTTTAGACTTGTCTACCCAAGTACTATTTGAAACCCAAGGGATGTATTGGTTGCCAGATGTGAAATATATAGGAATTATTTTCAGCTCTCTTACCTCACTATTAGGCTCTTTGAGGGACTGTTAAACTCAATGTTAAAATGTGCATCCTGCACACAGAAGCTCTTAGGCTTGTCTTGAGTATCCTCACCCAACTGGGCCCTGGGCAGCAAGGCTGGGAAATCCCAACACCCAAAGCCATTTGCTAGCCAGACTAGGCACCACTGGGCCATACAGACCAATCAGTCTGCCCAGCCCCATATGCTCAGTAAAGTTAGGAAGAGGGGAGAAATTAACTGTTCCTGTAATTAAAATAGTTATGAAAGGGGTTATAAAGTTTGAAGAATCCTCGTATTTATAGTTTGCTGCTTTATAGGCAACCAGCCACTTTTCTCCTCTAGTTGATGCCTAATAAAACGTCAACATGGTTAGCTTAGCGCTAGATCTGAGGGCTAAATGTATGCTGCATTTGAAATCAGATGATAAATCTTTTTCAGAAGCCGAAAAATAAATGACCTCGGGTTTACAACAGCTGCTGTGGTTGAATAAACCATGAACTTTATATTGTCAGGCAAGTATCTCAGGCAAAGCTCTAGGCACATCTCAAAGATGTAGGATATTAAAAAATAATTCGGTTTTTATTAGCCATGGCTTACTGCTGAATAAATTAAAAGAAACTTTTGATGGATAGTGTTATTGGTGTTTTGCTGTAGTTTAAAAATGCACCCTGTGCTGCCATGTGATTGATAGATTTGGTTGCTACAAGGTTTCCTTCTGTTTCAAAGTGCTGGCAAAAGTCCTGTTTGTCCTGTTTAAAATGATTAAGCCAAGTCTAGTTTTTCAGCATCTTGTTAGATAGCCAGCATCCCTTACTCCCAGGTAGGGGACTGGGTGGCACTGTGGTCTAAACCACTGAGCCTCTTGGGTTTGCCAATCGGAAGGTCAGCGGTTCGAATCCCTGTGATGGAGTGAGCTCCCGTTTCTCTGTCCCAGCTCCTACCAACTTAGCAGTTTCAAAGCACGCCAGTACAAGTAGATAAATAGGTACCACTGTAAATGGTGTTTCCTTGTGCTCTGGTTTCCGTCACGGTGTTCCATTGCGCCAGAAGCGGTTTAGTCCTGCTGGCCACACGACACAGAAATCTGTCTGCAGACAAACGCCGGCTTCCTCGGCCTGAAAGTGAGATGAATGCCACAACCCCATAGTCGCCCTAGACTGGTCTTAACTGTCTAGGGGTCCTTTACCTTTACCTTTTTCTACTCCCAGGTAATTGTGCATAGTATTGCAGCCTTATTTTATTGAGGGCATAATAAGGTAAACCCCATCTCCTAAGGAGTGAGGGTTTCAAAACCATTTCTGCCCCTCTTTCTCATACTAGGCACTAAGACTGAGAAGCTGGTGAAATTTGTGGTGAGAATTGGGGTCTTCTATATTTAGTGCTTGGCAACATTGTGAAGGTGTCACTTCTATAAACAGGCCTCCCTGGACACTTGCCGCAGCATGTTTGCCCCAAAGGTCCCTGACTTAACTCTCTTTGTGATCAAATACCTTGTGAGCATAATTTCAGGCATCACCAGCAGATTCTGGACCAGTCAGTCTTTGGGGCACTATTACCATGGACTCCACAGTGGAAGCCGAAGGACTGCCAAACTTTGCTGTTTCCCAATGCTGCCATTGCATCTGAAGGAGAAGACATCGTTAGGAGGAAAGAGGGCTGGGAGAAATGGATGCTCATACAATCTCCGCCCTTTCTTCTTACTGAGAGATAACATTTAGATGCAAATAATGTTGTGATTTGGTTTTCCTTGCTAACCAAGTTGAAGAGTGCACAACAGTCCTTAGGGAGAGTATGTTCCTTATGCTGGGAGAATTTCCTTTCCTTTGAGAAGTACAATAACATCTCTTCAAAGGGAAGTGTTGGAATATAATCTACTTCATTGTAGAACCAATCTTTCACACATGCTACTGACTATCACTAGTAGTATCCTGAAGTTCACATATAAGATTTCCGGGAGTTGGTTGTATTAACTACTGTTTATCTGCAGAAGATAGAAGTCATGCTTATGGTATAGTCTAATACTAACACCAAGCAGATTGGTCTCAAGAGGCGATGGAAGCTCTTACAGAAATGGCAACTGAGCATTCTCAGTACAACTTTCAGAGTACAACTCAAAGTGCAGTTTCTCAAAGGCGAGAGGTCTGCACAGTTGTAATAGAAATAGTAAGGAAGGACAGCATCATTTCACTCATCATAGACAATGTTACAAAGTAGCATGCAGGGGTGGCTCACCTGTGGTCTCCAGATGTCGTGGGACTCCATCTTCCATCATCCCTGACCATTGTTCATGCTGGATGGCGATGATGGAAATTGGAGCCTTCAGTCGGTAGATCATGAGACTCTTAATCTCAGGATTGTGGGTTTGAGCCCCACTTTGGGCAAATAGATTGCTGAATTGCAGGGGCTTAGACTAGATGACTCTCATGGTTCCTTCAACTTTACAATTATATTATTCTAACATCTGGAGGGCTACAGGTTAGCCATCTTTTGCCTAAAAGTTGGAATTTACAAAATAATTGCTGAAGTAGCATATTGTTGTTGTTGTTGTTTAGTTGTTTAGTCGTGTCCGACTCTTCGTGACCCCATGGACCAGAGCACGCCAGGCACTCCTGTCTTCCACTGCCTCCCGCAGTTTGGACAAGCTCATGTTAGTAGCTTTGAGAATACTGTCCAACCATCTTGTCCTCTGTCATCCCCTTCTCCTTGTGCCCTCCTTTCCCAACATCAGGGCCTTTTCCAGGGAGTCTTCTCTTCTCATGAGGTGGCCAAAGTATTGGAGCCTCAGCTTCACGATCTGTCCTTCCAGTGAGCACTCAGGGCTGATTTCCTTAAGAATGGATAGGTTTGATCTTCTTGCAGTCCATGGGACTCTCAAGAGTCTCCTCCAGCACCATAATTCAAAAGGATTTATTGCATATTAGCTTGACCCATATTTGTGCGTATGTGTGTGTTTTAGGGGATAAACCTGGGTCACAGAGCACATATTAGTTTACTGATCTTTTTTGTAGCACGCTTGACCTGAAATCCTATCTTGGCCTGGCACTCCCAGCGTATTTTTAAATTTGAGTGTGTTCTGTACCATGTAGACTTGGTAATGTGGATCAATTGGAACTGATCTGTATGAATTCTAACTTTGCCAGCTGGCCTTGTCTTCATATGGCATTCTCCTATGACTTTCCTTGGCTTTTTGCTTGAATTTTGATGAAGATTAATATAATGCTTCTAATTTATTTTTAATGTATCCAATGGTGAATCAATTATGCATGGGAGCCATCATAGAATTGGTAAGCAATATTAGCTGCATAACAAGACTATTTCCAATTCAAAAAGCACAATTTAATTAATAAGGGGAAAAAAGTCATGTTACACATTGATCAGACAAGATTTTTGATTAACAGAAGAGTTACATGTCGTCAGGATGCAGCCAGGAAACCTCATGGGCTCTATCCTCACTTTCCAGAAAAATAATTAGTTTTCAAGCTAAATTTTTCCCTGGTTGGTTTAATTAAAAATAGAAACAGGCAAATACTCAACAGCAGTAAATGGATGCCAATGAGTTATCTGCAGATCTAGAGATCCTTCAACTCGAGGAATATTAAAACAAATTTGCAGTGTTCAGACTTATTTCTTTTCCTTGTTAACTTAATTTTGCATGCATGTGGCTGTGAGATACAGGGCGCTTCCATTAATCCTGATTTTTTTGCCGGGAGATTTGGCAATGTTGGCTATTTAATGAACATACATTCTGATTTGTTGGCAGGGCATTGGAGAACATAAAATGAGCCCTGTTGTATCGGGCCAATGGCGTATCTTCTCCAGCATCCTGTTCTCTCAGTGACCAAACAGAGGCCTCTGGAAAGCCCACAAGGTAAGGTAAAGGTAAAGGACGCCTGGACGGTTAAGTCAAGTCAAAGGCGACTATGGGGTTGCGGCACTCATCTTGCTTTCAGGCTGAGAGAGCCGGCGTTTGTCCACAGACAGCTTTCCGTGTCATGTGGCCAGCAGGACTAAACCACTTCTGGCGCATGGAGCACCATGATGAGTGCCAGAGTGCAGCTCTACTCCCCAGCAGTGAAGGGGTTAACACTCATCATATCTATTAAAGGTAAAGGAACCCCTGACCATTAGGTCCTGTCGTGGCTGACTCTGGGGTTGCGGCATTCATCTCACTTTATTGGCCGAGGGAGCCAGCTTACAGCTTCTGGGTCATGTGGCCAGCATGACTGAGCCGCTTCTGGCGAACCAGAGCAGCGCACGGAAACGCCGTTTACCTTCCCACCGGAGCGGTACCTATCTATCTACTTGCACTGGCGTGCTTTCGAACTGCTAGGTTGGCAGGAGCAGGGACCGAGCAACAGGAGCTCACCCCATTGCGAGGAGTCGAACCGCCAACCTACTGATCGTCAAGTCCCAGGCTCTGTGGTTTAACCCACAGCGCCACCCACGTCCCCATCATATCTATTAACTGCTGGTTAATAAACTGATTGATTGATCATGTGAGTACAAAATTAAGTATAATAATAAAGCGTAATAGCGGCTCCATGGCTGGGATAGGGAGGGGGCACTGAGAATAGATATATATTTCAGAAACCTCATGAAAATACCACCCTGCCTGTAATTATGATTTTAGAACCAAGTGATGGAAGTCGCACACTAAAATATCTGGAGGGCACCAGGTTGGGGAAGAGTGGCTTATAACAATGCAAAAGACGACTAAGGGAGAGGATGCCAAGGAGTGACAAACACTTCAGGGAAAGAAGAACTAGAAAGAACAAAGGTATCAAGGGTATTATGTGAACAAATGCAATAACTCATGCATAAGTTATTTACTAATATCCGTTTTTTGTACTTTCAGTTAGCTTTGAGGACAGAGATAACATGCATCACCCAAAAGAAGAAGGATTCTGTTAACTACTACGTCAATCTGTCTAATTGGTAGCATAATTAACCATATTCTGTAACAGCTCCATATTGTAGGCATAATTTAATGGAATTTAAAAGGCATGTTTATTTTGCAAACCCAGATATAACAAACTGCACGACTCAGATCTACTCTGCTTATTAAATGAATTTAATTAAAATCAAACTTTCATCAACAGCTCAGAGGAAAATATTTAATCTTCAGCACTCTTGCAGTGAAACAAGGAACTCCAGAAGAACTCAAATAGCAGCAGTATTTGAAAAGGAGATTATATATGTAGTAAATATGTTCAAACCGTGTAAGTGTCTTCTATTTGGAGTTGTGTCAAAGAGGGAGAAAAAACCAGGTGCTGATTATACAAATAAGATAGTATATCATATTGGCAGATTCCCCAAAGGTTTGCCCTTGGAACACTCCAAATGAGGAAATTATAGATGTATTATCTTTCAGGATGTCTGGAATTGGATATCTGAAGGGTCTCAGACAGGGACAGTCTTGCTCCGGCTAAAGCAGGGCACTCCAAGGACATTAGCTAGTAATGAGCACTCACACTTTACATTGTGGGAACCCTTTGCGGGATCGCGCTTGGTGCTATAGTTCCCAGGGAGCTTACTGGCAAACAGGGGCTGGCTTGCCTCTCAGTGTTAATTTTTGGAGGTTCACACTCAGCCTCAGTAGTCAAGTTTCTTCCTGGGAGGTGGGGCCAGCCCCATTTATAAATAGGGGGTGGAGCTGACAATAGCCAGGCAGTCAGCTCTGGAGATTCACCCTCCCTACCCTCCCTTTGTTTAATGTTTCTTGTTTGCAAGTTAACTTTTTCTTCCTGTTTAGCGGGCTCTGCTACAGCCTTTGACTGGTTGCTGTTGAAGGACTGGGAAGAAATTTTCCTGCATTGGCAGGTTTTGTCTTCCCCGTAGCAATTCGTCACAACTTTGGCGGTCATGGCCTTGGGTGGAATCATTTAGTCATAGAATCATAGAATCATAGAGTTGGAAGAGACCACAAGGGCCATCGAGTCCAACCCCCTGCCAAGCAGGAAACACCATCAGAGCACTCCTGACATATGGTTGTCAAGCCTCTGCTTAAAGACCTCCAAAGAAGGAGACTCCACCACACTCCTTGGCAGCAAATTCCACTGTCGAACAGCTCTTACTGTCAGGAACTTCTTCCTAATGTTTAGGTGGAATCTTCTTTCTTGTAGTTTGGATCCATTGCTCCGTGTCCGCTTCTCTGGAGCAGCAGAAAACAACCTTTCTCCCTCCTCTATGTGACATCCTTTTATATATTTGAACATGGCTATCATATCACCCCTTAACCTCCTCTTCTCCAGGCTAAACATGCCCAGCTCCCTTAGCCGTTCCTCATAAGGCATCGTTTCCAGGCCTTTGACCATTTTGGTTGCCCTCCTCTGGACACGTTCCAGTTTGTCAGTGTCCTTCTGTCCTTCAGTGTCCTTCAGTGTCCTTCTTTAGTCATTTCTTCCCTATGTGTATGTGGGGTGTTTGTGTGAAGTGGTGACTCACCCTCCTACAGCAGTGATTCCAGGATCCCCCTCTTAAAGGGGTTATATATAATGGGTGTGACTGGCCATACACTGAAAGGTTGTCAGTGAACTACCGTGCGTGCAGGGATATGGGCTGGGCTGCCTGCTACAGTTACGTCTCGCAGATCACCCCTATATCCCATTTACCCTGATAAGCCCCAGTTCCCCCCGGTGGGGGGCTGGGAGGGATACACCCCCAAGGCCTAAGCCAAGGTCTTCCTACATTCAGAGGTTTAATAAAGTTGTGGCCTAATTTTAATTCCATAACATGCTGTCAGAGTCTTTATCCCTTCCTTATGATCCCTGGGGGCTAGGGCTGTCTCCGCCTGGTCACAGAATGCCTCTTATGCTACTTGTGGGATATTTACAATGCAGTCAAACCAACAATGCATGTTTGCTAGATAGGCACATGATAGCAGCTGAAGCTCGCAGAGTTTTGCGTGGACAGGCGGAGTCCCCAGATTCCCCGCGGTCCCCCCGTCATGCGGAATAACGACTCGAGACAACGTGCTATGGGATTAAATTGGCCACAACTTTATTGAATTTCAAATGTGGGTAGACCTTGGCTCAGGCATTGGGCGTTCTCCCTCCCCAGTCCCCAGCCGGGGACCTAGGGAGCATCAGGGTTATCCAGTGTGTGTGGGGGGGATGGGCCGGCTCTGGAGAACATATGTTCAAGCAGAGACAGCCGCCCCCGTCACGCCGCCGCCGCAGGGGAGAGCAATGACGACCTTTCGGCGCACGGCCAAAGCCTCCCTTCAGAAACCCCTTTAACGGGGAACCCTGGTATCGCCGCCGCAAAGAGGAAGATGGACTAAAGGATTCCGCCCAAGGCCTGATACCGCCAAAGTTGTGACATTTTGCTACGAAACCTGCCAATGCAGGGAAATTCCTTTCCGGCCCTTTAACAGCGACCTTACGTAGCAGCGCCCGCATACCTGTGAAGAAAAGTTAACCTGCGAAACCCGTGAAGAAAAGTTAACCTTCAAAATAAGACATTAACTGAGGGTGGGTAGGGTGGGAGAAGCTCTGGAGCCAAGTGAGGATTCCCAGGTAAGATCCTCCCTCTATTGTGTGGGCAGGTAATCCCTCCCCTACCTGGCCTGGTCTCCTTGGCAACGCTTCCCCCAGGTGGGATTGGGCAAATGACTGAGGTAGGCGGAGACCCCACGTATCCCACCTGAGGGAAGGCAAGGCCAAGCCTAAGCTATTGGAGCCGCTCCAGATCCAGGGGCTGCACACGTCCACGCAAAGGGCGCCCCCCGTTTTTAAGCGGGGAGTGGTCATTCCTGAACAAAGCTGCCGACAAGAGTGCCATCTCACCCTCAGGATTGTGGCCGCCCGTAGCTGCAATGTGGATGTGCGACACACCCTTTTTCGTGGGGAGGGGCTTGGACTTGGAGGCAGGGAGACTCTGCTTCTGTCTTATCCCCCCCCCCCAAAAAAAAGGGTGCGTTGCTGGCTGGCTGTAGAGGACAGAGCTGAACTGCCTCTTTCACTGTGGCTGCGACAGTTCAGCTCTGTCCCCAGCAGACAGAGAGACACCCTTTTTTGAGGGGAGGGGCTCAGACTCAGAGGCAGAGAGACTCTGTCTCCACGTCCGAGTCCCCCCTGCCCAGAAAGAGTGCCTCGCCACCTTTAATCATATGTGGTGGAAGTGTAAGGTAGTAAAAGAATTTTGGGAAATGATATATAATGAGGTGAAAAAAATGTTTAAAATAACCTTTTCTAGACCCCTTCCTTTTAGGAATTCTAGGTGCCCAAGATCCCAAGGGAGCAGAAAATACTATTTACATAAGCGACCACGGCTGTGCGGATGTTATTGGCAAGGGATGGAAAGAAGATGAAGTCCCTACCAGAGGGGAAAGGCAGATCAAGTTGGTGGATTATGCCAAAATGGCTAAAATGACCAGAAGAATCAGAAATAAGGAAGACCAAAATTTTAACAAGGAAGGGGGGGAATCTATAATTTATCTTAAAAACCATTGCAAACAGTTAAAATCATTAGTAGGATTGGAATAACGCTTGTAGTTTAATGGCGAATTTTGGACACAATGGAGAGGTAAAAGATTTGGATTATTATAAAAGATGCAGGAGGAAATGATTAACAATAGGACCCACAAAGGGGAGGAGGGAAATCCAGGAGATTCTTTGGAATCTTGTTTCTATGTTGTAGGTTGGATATGTGACTGTAAAATTTTAATCTGAAAAACCAAGTAAATCTTTTTTTTATTTTTTAAAGGGTGCCTCACTGGCTGGCTGCGGAGGGCGGAGCTGAACTACTTGGAGGCAGCACTGCTGCCACCTGCCGGCTTTTCTCATTGATTTTGTGGGTGTTCCCTCCCCATAATTAGATTATTGTGGGTGCCCAAGCACCCATGGCCACCTGGACTTGGCTCCTATGGCTGCTGTATCTGTTATTCCGCAACAGATTCTCCGAGTGAGTAAATGTTATTCTTACCTTTTTCAAGACTATTTGTGTGGTTATCATTTTAAGGGGAAGAAAAGGGGCGAAATACCAGGAGAACCCAGTCTTCCTTAAAGCATCCTGGATTACTAAACCAAAACTAAAACCAGCATACCTAAGCTTCCTTTTAAGCTGCAAAGGGACAGCACTCTGCTGAACTCACAAATGTGAGGAAGGAAGGAAGGAAGGAAGGAAGGAAGGAAGGAAGGAAGGAAGGAAGGAAGGATAGATAATACAGTGGTACCTTAGTTCCCAAACTCAATCTGTTCTGGAAGTCCACTCAAATTCCAAAACGTTTGCAAACCAAGTTGTGGCTTCTGATTGGCTGATTGGCCCCAGAAACAATGCCGACAGCCGAAATGGCCATACGGCTTCCAAAAAAACGATAACAAACCAGAACACTTACTTCTGGGTTTGTGGCGTTCAGGAGCCAATTTGTTCAGGAGCCAAGCCATTCAGGAACCAAGGTACCACTATATCTAATAAATATATCCCAACCTAGCATCTATACACAATCCAACACTACTGAAGGGACAAAGCAGGTCAGATGATACTTCCTATAAAGACTTTCGCATAAGGCTCATACTCTGGCTCCATGCAACAAGAGATCAGCTCTTGCTGGCTACCAACTTTCTCGATCTCCAGTTGCATGGGAGCCGGTGATCACGAGATGACCAGTATACCAGGAACCAAATGCATTGCCTGTCCAAACCCTACTTGCTGCCCCAAGGATTTCCCTTGACATCCCACTTCAGTCGATGAAGCATCCTGGCTTGGCATGATGACCGTCCACTCTCACGTCTGTTAGGTTGTCAAGAAATGGGCCGCAATTTGGATGGTCCAGAAGGAGCAGGGTCCACGAAAAGGGAATGTGGGGCTTTCCATTAAGTTGACAAGGGTTTTCTCCTCTCTGCCCTGACAATGGTTAGGGGAAGGAGAGCCTTAAAAGTGCTTTCCCACTAGCAGAAGACAGCATCACCCCAGCACGAGTCCTGGCCATGGTAGCTCAGGAACAGATCACCATCTCCAAGAAAGGTTCTCCACCTCCATCATTCTGCCCGGACACTGAGGTCCAGCACCGAGGGCCTTCTGGCGGTTCCCTCGCTGCGAGAAGCCAAGTTACAGGGAACCAGGCAGAGGGCCTTCTCGGTAATGGAACCCGCCCTGTGGAACGCCCTCCCACCAGATGTCAAAGAGAAAAATAACTACCAACCTTTTAGAAGACATCTGAAGGCAGCCCTATTTAGGGAAGCTTTTAATGTTTAATAGGTTATTGTAGTTTAGTGTTTTGTTGGAAGCCGCCCAGAGTGGCTGGGGAAACCTAGCCAGATGGGCGGGGTATAAATAATAAATTATTATTATTATTATTATTATTATTATTATTATTATTATTATTAATCACTGCACACCTCTTTTCTCCACACAGCTCTGCAATGTCTTTCTAAGGCTCAGCTGAATATCCCCATCTAAAAATATCTGGCTCAAATGGAGCAGTGAGCTCTTGTTCTGTTTCTATTCTATTCTATTCTAGGAGGGCAGCTGCAACATCACTTTTGCTGGTTTATACTGATAATTTGGACTGCTTTCCTTGTGATGATTCTCCTTGTGTCGATCAGAAATATTTATGCCACACCCCTAATTAAAGGCATGCGTTCCCTACGGTTCCTAGAACGTTTTGTTGTTGTTGTTTAGTCATTTAGTCGTGTCCGACTCTTCGTGACCCCATGGACCAGAGCACGCCAGGCACTCCTGTCCTCCACTGCCTCCCACAGTTTGTTCAGACTCATGTCTGTAGCTTCGAAGACACTATCCAACCATCTCGTCCTCCGTCGTCCCCTTCTCCTTGTGCCCACCATCTTTCCCAACATCAGGGTCTTTTCCAGGGAGTCTTCTCTTCTCATGAGGTGGCCAAAGTATTGGAGCCTCAGCTTCACGATCTGTCCTTCCAGTGAGCACTCAGGGCTGATTTCCTTCAGAATGGAGAGGTTTGATCTTCTTGCAGTCCATGGGACTCTCAAGAGTCTCCTCCAGCACCATAATTCAAAGCATCAATTCTTTGGCGATCAGCCTTCTTTATGGTCCAGCTCTCACTTCCATACATCACTACTGGGAAAACCATAGCTTTAACTATACGGACCTTTGTTGGCAAGGTGATGTCTCTACTTTTTAAGATGCTGTCTAGGTTTGTCATTGCTTTCCTCCCAAGAAGCAGGCGTCTCTTAATTTCGTGGCTGCTGTCACCATCTGCAGTGATCATGGAGCCCAAGAAAGTAAAATCTCTCACTGCCTCCATTTCTTCCCCTTCTATTTGCCAGGAGGTGATGGAACCAGTGGCCATGATCTTCGTTTTTTTGATGTTGAGCTTCAGACCATATTTTGCGCTCTCCTCTTTCACCCTCAATAAAAGGTTCTTTAATTCCTCCTCACTTTCTGCCATCAAGGTTGTGTCATCTGCATATCTGAGGTTGTTGATATTTCTTCCGGCAATCTTAATTCCGGCTAGGGATTCATCCAGCCCAGCCTTTCACATGATGAATTCTGCATATAAGTTAAATAACCAGGGAGACAATATACAGCCTTGTCGTACTCCTTTCCCAATTTTGAACCAATCAGTTGTTCCATATCCTAGAACGTTTAGATGTACATAATTTAGATAAAAACGTGCGTATTATATTCCACCCATGCCTTGTGTGATTGTTCTGAGTTGCTGTCTTGATTACCATAGCCACAGGCTATATTCCTCTTCTGTTTATACTTAAGTAAGTCACACGTCTTTATACATTGGTATTTCACAATGCACCTGTTAGATTTTAATTATTTTCATATTGATAAACCTGGAAAATCCAATTAAGGAATGGGTATACAAAGAGCTTTCCCTGCTACACCACACATGTAAGCATGTAGCAATACACAGAAACATTAGATGTATCACACACAACATACTTTATCTTCCATATGGACATTGTTGCAAAGTTGTCGTACAGAAGGTTCATAATGACCTTCCTTTTCGTCCTGATAAAAGCCTCCTTTCAAGGCTCATTTTACTCATTAACTTTTCTATATGCTATTGACCCTGATATCATTTTACAAAACCATTAGACTGTTACAGGCCTCTAATGCTGGTATTTCTGGGCTCACAGTTTTGTACTTGACGCAACTATATTGCTTTGGGTATTCTACATCTACCATTATGTCTAATGACAAAGATCTCATTGATTTTGATGGATTCACTCCTTGTAAATTGCTGCATTTTACCTTGAAAATCCTCTCTCTGGGTGCTTCAAGAATTGAAATGTATCAGGACGCATTGTTGTATTCTAGAATCCCTTAACACATAGAAGGGCCACAGTATCATTTAGATTTAGGGAAAATATTCTGATGTGAATGTTGTTCAAGATATCTAGGCCTTTCAGTTTATTTTCATATTGCAAAATAACGTCGGTGCATCACATCTGCAAATCAAATCTGTCATGTTCAAAGCATAATTGACCCCAGAGTAATCAGTGTCATTATCTATATTCAAAATTGCCTTTAAAATAAAATCAATATTTTAAGTATTCGGTTTTGTTATTTTCTAATCATCTTAATTAGTGATATTAGTTCAGTATCACATATTGGTTAATGTTCTTAAATATGTAATGAATAAACACATTATCTACTGTCATGCCAACAGAAGTCCTGCATGTTCTATGAATTGATCTTTAATACCCCCCAGTCAACCCAACCTTCAATGTCAAATTGCACATTTAAGCAGCCATCTGGATTATGATACAGTGGTACCTTGGGTTACAGACGCTTCAGGTTACAGACTCCACTAACCCAGAAATAGTACCTCGGGTTAAGAACTTTACTTCAGGATGAGAACAGAAATCGTGCTCTGGCGGCGCAGCGACAGTGGGAGGCCCCATTAGCTAAAGTGGTACCTCAGGTTAAGAACTGTTTCAGGTTAAGAACGGACCTCCAGAATGAATTAAGTTCTTAACCTGAGGTACCACTGTAGTTTTGTTGCCCAAGCAGTATGCAAAAACGTTGCTTCTAGTACATGTTTGGGGTGATCTTTGGTGCACCAACCACAATACTTGATCTCATTGATGAATTCTAATGGGGTGCAGTCTTCAGTTGATTCAATAGTAAAATCCAAGGCCAAGTTTTAAAAGAGCATCCTAGTCAGTTATTTGTGTGGTCTCAATTTTCATGTTTTCCCTTCTGTATCTATATTTCCACTACCCTCCCCTTCCCGTATACTGTATGCTTTAGAGGAGCTGACTTTCAGATCCTTCGCCCTCACTCAGATCTGACAAAAAACACAAAATCAGCCTTCCACAGAAGGAAGATAGGGCACAGAAGGAGAAAGCTATCTTTTTGTCCATAAACCAGTGCTCACATGTCCCTTTGGGGCTTAAGCAGCAGCAAGAGCCACAACCTTTGAAGTTGATTCACAGAATCTGTTTCTACATACTGTGCATCTCAAAGTGAGAAGTGGTGTTGATGGCATGGCTGTAGCTATTGTGCCCTTTTTGGTTATGTGAAAACAACAAAGACCACGTACCCTCAGGACCAGAGGGGGAGAGAATTTAACTATCTCTCCCACTGCCCAAGAGAAAATCGCATCTCTGAAGGGCCTCCTTTCCCCCTCCATAATTCCCTCTGACCAGCTCCTCTTTGGTCAATGGAGGCATAGAAGACACTGAACAATAACAGTTCCAACATCTGGTTTTGAGTCTCATCCCATCAGTGATGTACAGGCCGGATGGGAATGTGCAAAGTACTGCAGCGTTTCTTATGCAACTCTTGAGATTGCCCAGTCAGGACGACGATCAGGAACAAAGACTGATGACCAGTAACTTGATTCTTGTAGTTTATTATATACAGCAGTAAACATACAAGTCTATCTACAAGTTACTATTTACAACACGACTTCTTCACTCTCAGCAACTCCTCAACACTAACCAACTCAACACTCACCAACAACCAGTGTCATAGGTCATGCTGCCTACATGAGGGACCTCAGCCAATCACTGAGCTGCTGCTGGGTCTCTAGGCAGATTCCTTTCATGCTCTGTCTTCCCAGGCTGCTGTGGAGACACTAACTGATAACTTGCAAAGCTGCACGTAGACCATGGATTCCAACATGAACGAAACCTGCAGTGCCAGCCCAGCCCTTGCCGCCAAGGCTACTGGTTGGGCATGGGGCACAGAGAGTTCACGGGACCACACCGTGTTTCCTGCCTGCCTAGGCAGGGGGAAACCCAGCCAGCCAACGTGCCACTTGGTGGGCACATCCCTCCATCATGGGTTGGACGGCCATTCAGTAAGGGGGCCAAGGGCATGTTGGCAAGGCAAGGCTGGGCGCCAAAGCCCAGAGACCCCCTGCAGCAAACGGTGTGGGACAGGGATCCCTGCGTGGGGGTGCCTGGCTCACACCCCCTCAAAAATCATGCGCCTGGGGCTATAGCCCCCCTGGTCCTCACTACGCCATGTCCTCTGGACCTACTACAGGAAGCTGTTGTATACTGAATCAGGCCATTATTGTCTACCCTGACGGATAATGGCTCTCTGGGGTTTCAGGCGGAGATGTTAGGGATTGAACCAGGGACCTTCTGTATGCAAAGCAGATACTCCACCACTGAGCTACCCTGGGAGTATGGAAATGTGAAATCCCATAGACAATTGTGAACAGCTGCCCACTAGGGTTTTCAAAAAGTGAATATCTGGAAACAAAAGTTGTTGAGCTTGTTGCCATATGCCCAGATTTGTCAGTTTGCATTTCGTGGCACAGAAAGTATTGATCTGATGTGTAGAGATCTTTCCTATTCTAATTATGGTAATTCAAGAGGGTTCTGGAAGCTTCTCTGTGTGAAAGAAACAAGCAGGAGGTTCATAATGTTTGGGTTATTCCTTCAGAGAAGCTGAATTACAGCTGGCTTAAAGTGGTTCTGTTATCTCTTCAGTCAAGGTCATGATGACTATAAAAGGAAGGCCAGAAGGAGCCTGGGTTTTACTTTCTCTTTCTTTCTCTTTTCCTCCTGGTGTGGTGGTCTGTACATAGTATGGTATAGTGTTAAGGTTTAGACTTATAATAAGTTATTGTAAGTTTAAGTTAAGTCTGCTGCAACTGGATTTCTTATGGACAGTGCCAATCCTGAATGTATTGGATTTGTGACCATTATGCTCATTTGCCTTCCGTAGCAGTAAAGCTCTGCTGGATGAAATATTTATCTGGTCTATTTTTTGGGAATCCTACAATGTGTTTAAGTTTTTACTCTGCTAACTATACGCTGGAATCTGCTCTGGGTCAATATTGAGTAGAATTCAATGGCAGGATTTTGCAGGACATTTCAGCCATTTCTGCCCAGGCACTCTTTACAACTGCCATATTCCAGCTATGTCTGGGAAATTCTGGACGAATGGCAACTGTACTGCACACACTAGTTGCACATTCCTGGCCATGTGCAATACTCTGAGTTGTAGGATTTTCTCTCTATCCTCTCTGTATTAGGCTGGTTGTTTATAAAGGAAGAGATAGGGAGCCTTCTTAAGGGAGCAGACCTTGTCGCAATAATTCTTCGAATATGTTAGAGTTGATTGACCACAAGGGGTCTCCCTTGCTTTAATTTTGTGCCAGCGTTACACAGAGAGGCACATGGGGCTCCTGTGTGATATAATTTTCTATGGAAGCATTCAATATACTATATGGGAGTAGAGAGGGAAAAGAGAGAGAAAAAGATATATTAGAAAGTACAATGCTGAAAGCAAAAAGGTAGGTCATTCTAACCCAGTAGGAAGCATAGCCTGATCATTTGATGGAGAATCTCATTTACCTTGCCAAATAAACTGGCACATAATGTCAGCTTGCCATCTAGCTCTTGCATCTGATTCACAGGTCTACAACTAATAAGAAATAAAGCTCCTGCCACTGTCATTAACCCTCCCCTCCCCACAATTGTTCCAGCCTTTTAGAAAAGGCTTCTTTGCATCCTGTGATTAATTTCTTCCCCTGGCAAACAACTATAAAAATATAGCAACGGAAATAAGCTCCCTCCCCGATCATCTGAGCAAGACTCTGAAGCCAGCTTATTGTGACTTTTTGAGGTGGGGGGGGGGGAAGAGGTGTGTGAAAAGCTGTAAAGACATAGCACAAAGGGGACAAACTGTTCCACTTTGGGGGGACTCTGTGGAAAGCTTGCACTGTTTCAGAACCAATAACTATGCAATGGGGAAAGGGAGGGATTATCTTCTAGGCCTTTTCCGGGATCCTGAGAGGATTTTTCTTATTTTTGGTACATTTAAAAAATAGATTTGAAACACACTTACACAAAGCAATGAGGGAGTCAGGAGCCTCACTTTTTTAAAGAGTACAGACTGTCCAAGTATCCCTATTTTCCAGGGACAGTCCCTGTTTTAGAAAAACTGTCCCAGTTTCTGATTTGATCCTGGAATGTCCTGTTCTTCCTCAGGACATCTCTGTTTTCATTGGAGAAATGTTGGAGAGTATGGAGTTATCCAACCCCTGAGCTGTCTGAAGGCAGCCCTGTATAGGGAAGTTTTTTAATGTTTAATATTTTATTATGTTTTTATATGTGTTGGAAGTGGCCCAGAGTGGTTGGAGCAACCTAGTCAGATGGGCAGGATATAAATAGTAAAATTATTATTATGGAATGGGGTGTCCCTTTTTTCAATGGAGAAAAGTTGGAGGGTACAAGGCTACTGATTTTACAAAGGTACAAGAAAGGGATGAATAAGATCCCAATGCATGGGATACATAATTTCAAAGATGTCTCACCACTGAAACTTCTGAAAATGTCCCCCATAATGTTCCAGATATGTTGCTGTTGTTGTTGTTTAGTCGTTTAGTCGTGTCCGACTCTTCGTGATCCCATGGACCAGAGCACGCCAGGCACTCCTGTCTTCCATTGCCTCCCACAGTTTGGTCAAACTCATGTTGGTAGCTTTGAGAACACTGTCCAACCATCTCGTCCTCCGTCGTCCCCTTCTCCTTGTGCCCTCCATCTTTCCCAACACCAGGGTCTTTTCCAGGGAGTCTGCTCTTCTCATGAGGTGGCCAAAGTATTGGAGCCTCAGCTTCAGGATCTGTCCTTCCAGTGAGCACTCAGGGCTGAAATCAATTCTTTAAGAATGGATAGGTTTGATCTTCTTGCTGTCCATGGGACTCTCAAGAATCTCCTCCAGCACCATAATTCAAAAGCATCAATTCTTCAGCGACCAGCCTTCTTTATAGTCCAGCTCTCACTTCCATACATCACTACTGGGAAAACCATAGCTTTAACTATTCAGCAACAGAAGAAGTTAAAGGTAAGAAGGAAACATCAAGTGGAAGTCAAGCAAAAGAAAAGTTCTGTACTGTCATAAGCTTATTCTAAGCTACTTATGGTTACTCATATGTATAGACATACTGTGTATTGGCCTCTGTCTGTCTCGAAACACAATGGAAGAGTGTGCCATTGGGGGTGAAGTCATTTCAAACCACCCCTCTCCAGAAAGTGGGGTGTACTCTTGTTACAAACACTGCTTTCTCCATTACCATTTTTACAGCACAGCCCAATGCACACCTACTCGGAAACAAGCCCATTTAATTCAACAGGGCCTGATCCCAAATAGAATTGGAGCATTAAGCTTGGGATGGGGGGCGGGGGCAGATGACAGGGGCAGAATCTGGCCAGAGAGCTGCAGCTGCTGATCTTTATAGTATACTGTACGACAAACTATTGAAATACAGGTGCATAGTTACTGGTAAAGACATGTAAGGTAAAGACATGCATACTGAAATCAGTTCACTTTGCACATGGTGTGTGTTGCGGGGATCTCTGTGCAACACAACTTCCCCTAAGACAACAGACCCCTCAAGTGTCCCTATTTTCCAGGGACAGTCCTGGATTTGCAGAAGCTGTCCCAGGTTTTTTATTTGATCCAAGAATGCCCTGCTTTTCCTTAGGATATCCCTGTTTTCACTGGAGAAATGTTGGAGGGGACATCTCTATCTTCATCAGAGAACTGTTGGAAGGTATGGAATAGAATGTCCCTATTTTCATTGGAGAAATGTTGGAAGGTATGGAATAGGACGTCCCTATTTTCTTCGGAGAAATGTTGAAGGGTATGGAATAGGACATCCCTATTTTCACTGGAGAAATGTTGGAGAGGACATCTCTATCTCCATCAGATAAATGTTGGAAGGTATGGAATTTTCATCGGAGAAATGTCAGAGGGTATGAGACAAGCTGTTGTTTAGAACTTGGGGGAGATTTTTCAGGCAAGTGTTAACAGGGGGTGGGGGAGGAAAGAAAATTTTGCACATGTATTGTTTTTATTGTAAGTCAGTATGTAGATTCTAGAAAACTGTATGTAAAACCTTATCAGGCCTCGTACAAACAAGCATCCCCTGTGACAGTAGGAGCTTAGAGAATGGATTTGTCTGAGAACAAAGGCCCCATGCCAGTTGATCCTGGCACAGTTTGAAAGAGGAAGCTTATAAACACACTCGGAAAACCTGCCAGGGAAATGGTCTTTCAGCAGCTGAATTTCAGATTTTCTGTTACAATAGCAATAGAGCCCAAGCGACCTCTCTAGGAATGCTCCAAATAAGATGTATGTGTTTGTATGTACATGCATTGCTTAGTAGGATACTCCATCAGGATTTGAATGCCTTCTTCTAAAGTACTGAGGACAGGATATGGACAAGGGGAACTGGACTCCTTTGGAAGGTCCATTTTTCACCTCCCTCTTGAAAGTGGAGGTGCCAATTTAGAAATAACTATGATAATTCAAATACAGTGGTACCTCTGGCTATGAACTTTATTTGTTCCGGAGGTTCATTCTTAACCTGAAACCGTTCTTAACCTGAGGTACCATTTTAGTTATTGGGCCTACCGTGCCGCCACACGATTTCTGTTCTTATCCCGAGGTACTGCTTCCAGGTTAGCGGAGTCTGTAACCCGAGGTGTTTGTAACTCGAGGTACCACTGTAGAAATACAATCCATACTGGGAAAGACTCTGACCAGGTGACCTGTGTGCCTGCTTGTTCTGTTCTCCAGGGGTTAACTTCAACAACAACAACAACAACAACAACAACAACAACAACAACAACATATTACTTATACCCCACCCATCTGACTGGGTTTCCCCAGCCACTCTGGGTGGCTCCCAACAGAATATTAAAAACACGATAAAACATCAAACATTAAAAACTTCCCTAAACAGGGCTGCCTTCAGATGTCTTCTAAAAGTCAGATAGTTGTTTATTTCCTTGACATCTGATGGGAGGGCGTTCCACAGGGCGGGCACCACTACCGAGAAGGCCCTCTCCCTGGTTCCCTGTAACCTCACTTCTTGTAGTGAGGGAACCGCCAAAAGGCCCTGTACCCCTGCTGTCCCTTCTTATGGTCAAACTACACTTGGACCGAACAGCCCTTCAGATAGAGGACTGTCCTCTATAAAGTGGGACACATGGACAGCCTAAATAGGATTGGAATTTAGAAACATACACAGTTGCTGGAAATCACGGAGGATTGTTTTTGTGTTCAGTACCTGCTTGCAGCCTTCCCATAAGCATCTGGTTTGCCTCTGCGAATACAGGATATTGGACTAGAAGGGTTGGATCCAGCAGAGCTGCTGTTATGTTCTTTTCCGTTTATTTTTATTTTTTATGAAAGGACTACTTCACAATTTACATAACTACAGAGACTTATGAATGGCCCAACCTGTCTATGCAACGAATTAAGGTCTGACTACTCAACAGCTCTGGCTACCAATGTATCATATTTGAATTTTACTCAGAGTAAACCCATGGAAATTAATGGACCCAAGTTAGTCATGCTAATCAATTTCTCTGGGTCTACTAGTGAAGAGGATACTCGCCCCTTTGTATCCTAGAGTTTTTATGCATTCCTCTCATTTGCACTGTCTGGAAGGTTCCAAAAAGTACTCTTTCAGAATAGAGTTTGCTCTTGTGGTATGAATACACTAGATACAATATACAAAATAATTTTGGACTGCCCTCTCTTCGACACCTTTGGAGAGACCTACGGGCGGCTCCTTGGAAGCTTAAAGTATCTACTTGCAGAGAATTTGTAATCTGTTGAGGAATGATACATCTGAAGCTTCAGGATATTTACTTGAGGTTTTTGCTGTCAAATTTAAAACTACTTAATTTTACTTAATGGTGGCTACTAAGTCTTTTATACATGTGAGGTTACAAGGAACCAGGCGGAGAGGGCCTTCTCGGTAGTGGCGCCTGCCCTGTGGAACACCCTCCCATCAGATGTCAAGGAAATAAACAACTATGTCACTTTTAGAAGACATCTGAAGGCAGCCCTGTTTAGGGAAGTTTTTAATGTTTGATCTTTTATCGCTTTTATTAATATTACTATTAATATTCTGTTGGGAGCCGCTCAGAGTGGCTGGGGAAATGCAGCCAGATGGGTGGGGTATAAATAATAAATTTATTGTTCCTGTTGCTGTTCCTGTTAGAAGCCTGACTGACCACTCATGAGATTAGAGAGTTAATTTGTGCAACATAATACATTCCTGGCTTCTAGTCATGATCTGTAGCATAGTGTGTTTGTGTTTGTGTGTGTGTGTGTGTGTGTGTGTGTGAGTGAGAGAACAAAGCTTGAGCTCAGGGCACAGGTTTTACAGCATATTCATCTTGACGACAACAATGATTAATCCGTTAAGAAACAAAATGTTAAGGACTATAACAGCAGTATGCTGGTACAGACAAAAAAGAAGAAGAATATATGTAGGTAATAAAATAGAAATGAAAAGACTGTAAATGCAGGAACCTCTGTTTCACATTTTCTTAATTAGGTGAGCATCCTAATAATTAGTCGGTAAAATCCACAAGCCCAGCATAAAACCAAACAACAGATATTTTCATTTGGTAGCTGAGTCGTTAGGGCAAACTGGTAGGAAGATGTCTACATGTTTGTGAAAAAAAATGCTGATAAAAAAAAAGAAAATATGGGATTAGCTTTTCAGTGCACAGACTAAGGTGTTCTTGGAAGTTTAAAGCTCATGCTATGGTCACAGCCTTTGCTACATCAAAAATTGAAATAAAGTATTTGGATTGGAAATATAAAAAGCCAATTTGCTTCCCAAGGTTAGGGCTACTCACACGGCCAGCTGACAGTTTTGCAATGGCTGCAAGGCTGTGCCAGAAGTCATTCAGCCTGTTCCCTCTCTCCTCTACCCGTGAGTAAGCCAGGGGCATGTGATATTTTTGTAAATAATTTGTGCAATTTTTTTGTGGCTGCTGTAAGTAAGAATTCTAACCACTATGTGCTTCAAGATACGTAGTTGCATTTCTATCACACACACACCTGGTAACAAGTCAAAATTAGAGGGAGGGAGGGAGAAACACACATTTTCCTGTGAAAATCAAGATATATGAATATACAGTTGCTAGTAGAGATTTAGTAATACAACCGACATATATTAACAATAGCTAGAGTGACAGAAATTGCTGGCTGTGTTAGGGTAATTCAGAAGATTGCTTGAAAGTAACAAAACTAAGCCAAAATAGTTGCCTTATCAAATTAGGCAGTGTAAAACTTTTGGGAACATACTTCTGAATGTTAATTTTACTACTTTTGTTTCTTACATGAATCTTGTAGAGACGTAACTCTTTATATATAACTTTTCCTGCTCTTGAATCTGGCCATGGCTCTTGGATCTGGGATCCTCTCACAGGTGAAATACAAGAATGTTGTTTGGCTCAGGTGCACTGCTAGGACAATTGATTTATTGGCCATTGGGAGGGTGGTTTCAGTCAGGACTCCGCTGCCTGAGCAAGACAGAAGGCTCATCCATACTTCCGCTTCTCCTGTCCTAGAAAGCAGTTTCCCCCTTGCCGTGCTCCTTTCCCACTGTTTTGCACCATATCGGAACAAACATCAATCTGGGGAAAACTCAAATTGCTGTTTTCTCTGAGCACCAAAGAACAGTTTTCCATGAGGTAAGGAGCAGTACAAAAGGAAGTGTGGATAATCTCTGAAACTGGGAATCTTGAAGAAGATAGACCTTGGTTCTGATAATCTGTAGCTCCCAATGGACTATGTGCAGGAACATGTTTAAAGCACTGATAGTCTAAACCAGCATTTATTCATGAAACTGACATTTGACTTCCACAATAGCCAGCTGACTAGTTGGCTGCATTAGGAAGATTGTCACTGGTGAATTCTTTTGAATTTATAACTATCACAAATGTGCTTATGCCATCATTTCTCTCACATCATTGTAAAGTACAGTGGTACCTCAGTTTTAAAAAATAATCCATTCCAGAAGACTGTTTGAGTTCTGAAACGTTAGAAAAATGAGGTGCCAGCATACAGGACTCAACAGCTGACAGGATCTTGCACTCAATGGAAGCCTCCCCAGTTCAACTTCTGAGGCGTGTTCGAAAACCGAAGCATTTACTTCCAGGTTTATGGTGTTTGAAAACCGAAACGTTTGTCAACGGAGACATTCGAAAACTGAGGTGCCACTGTATTCACAAAGATGTACATCATAACCTGCCGCTATTCTGTTGCCATTTCCCGACACCAGAGCTCTCCGAACTTTTCATGTCTGTGACACACTTTTTAGACATGCATCATTTCGCAACACGATAATTCAGCAAACCGAAGGTTAAACTAAACCCTTTCCAGAACTGGAAGAAGCACCAGGAGCATTCATGTGACACACCTACACACTGCAGCCAACACACTAAAGTGTCGCGACACACAGTTTGGAAAGCTTTGCTCTACAAGCTCCTTATTCGTATCTTGTTCATCAGGCCTGGGCAGTATTATAGTTATTCTCTACCAATGCAGTAGCTATTGAGGTGCGTCTACCCTAAGGAAACTATAACACTGAGTTGTCTTAAAAAACAACAACAAAAAACCCTGTATGACCAAAGTGCATTCAGAGATGCTCCTTTGCAAATCAAAGAAAAAGATGCGTTGGCATGCTGTTTTTTTATGACATTCAATGCCTTTCTCACTGAGGAACCATCAATGTTCTGAAAAACTGCTTGGATGTCTTGGAACATAGTTTGAAATCCCCAGCCTTGAAGGCCGAGGGGCTGATGATGGGGTGACCTACTTTATATTTGGTATGAATTATATTTATATTTGGTATATCAGTGTTTCACATCACTACCTAGCAGTGATTTTCTTAGTAGCCAACAATACTGTTCTGTTCTAAGGCCCTTCATCTGCAGATGAAAGCAATGAATAGAATAATTTTGGATGCTCTAGTTATCTCCCACTTGGACTACTGCAATGCACTCTACATGGGTCTACCTTTGAAGGTGACCCAGAAACTGAAACTAATCCAGAATGTGACAGCTAGACTGGTGACTGGGAGTGGCCGCTGAGACCATATAACACCGGTTCTGAAAGACCTACATTGGCTGCCAGTATGTTTCCGAGCACAATTCAAAGTGTTGGTGCTGACCTTAAAGCCCTACACAGCCTCGGCCCAGTATACCTGAAGGAACGTCTCCACCCCCATCGTTCAGCCCAGACATTGAGGTCCAGCTCTGAAAGCCTTCTGGCGGTTCCCTCACTACGAGAAGTGAGGTTACATGGCTAACCAGGTAGATAGCCTTCTTGGTAGTGGCACCCGCCCTGTGGAATACCCTCCCATCAGATGTCAAGGAAATAAACAACTACCTGACTTTTAGAAGACATCTGAAGGCAGCCCTGTTTAGGGAAGTTTTTAATGTTTGATGTTTTATCGTGTTTTTAATATTCTGTTGGGAGCTGCCCAGAGTGGCTAGGGAAACGCAGCCAGATGGGTGGGGTATAAATAATAATTTATTTATTTATTTAAACATTTCTTTTAAACTAAGCACAGAGAGCATCAGAACTACAGCATTACCCCTTCTTAAGATCATTTATCTTGAAACTGTGAGTAGACAGTTCTTCAAACAGTGGACTATCCTCAAAAGACATGCGTACCATACAAATTTTCCAGTATGACCTTGTACGCTCATTGGTTTGCTCCAGTAGTAGTCAACCTGGAGACCTACAGCTGTTGTTAGACTATAACTCCTCACCATTTTCATGCTGCCTGGTTGATGGGCTGAGAATATGTCATTGGCTATTGCTTGCTGAGACTTCAGGCAGACAAATGGCTTTGTGACTGAGGTACATGTGAACCAGTGTAGAACTCATTTACATGCTGTGTGCTTGTCATTAGTTTATCTTTCCACAACAGAAGCTCCTGTGGAATTCTAGTTTCAATTATGGCAAGAAGAGGTGAGAATATCCTTGCCAAAGCCTATTTATGCCACGAGGGAACCTTAAGAATAAAAACAACCCAAATGCATAGCTAGAGGTAGGCTTTTTCCTGTCACAAAATATTCCCGTTTCTTGAGGCCACCGCAACCCAGATCTAGAAAATGCACTGAGAAGGCCTATTTAGGAAGGTATATGACATTTACGCTGGGTATTTAGAGTGCTAATGCTTGTATAAACGCAGCACACAGCTCGAGGAAAACATGTCTCCAATACAAATGAATACAAGCTATCTATTGGCATTTAGATTAATGCAAGTTTAAATACATGCCCTTGAGGTTCATGTTCTTCTTCAAAAATGAAAAGCTGAGATTATAAGAATGGATGTTTATATTCATCCTTTTGCTTACCCTCCAACATTTTGTAGATGGAAACAAGAGCACTACTGAGTAACTGTAACACTCCGATTTTCACACTGGCACATCCACTGTGTGCTATTCCCTCGCCTACATTGCTTATGGTGCTTCTTCATTTGCAATAGATCTAGTTCCGGTGTTCATTTCTATGCATTCCCAAGGAGTATGGGACAGTTTTGTCCCAGTTGCTGATGGGGACTGCCCTCCATCTCCTAAACCTTCCAGAGAACAGGAGGACAGTATAGATTTAGAACAGTGGTTTGCAGAAGGGCATAGTTCGGAGGCTGCAGAGGGGAGAAGCTGGGAAATATTGGAAGAGGAACAGCAGGAAAAAGAAGCATCAGGGGAGAGAGAGCTGACAGATTCAGTGTCATTGGAAAGCATTCCTGACCCCCCCCCAAACCCAGCGAGCATTGAAAGTAGGAGAACAGAAAGCTCAGAGGCAGCAGGCAGAGATCAGTCAATGTAGGGATGATGTGGAATAGGAGAGACAGAGGAGGGGTGGGCCTTTTTTGGAGCAATGCCACTATTTAGGGAAGACTGCATTCCTTCATCTCTTTCTGTGAATATTAATAAATTACGTGGTAATAACTTGTACAGTGGTGCCTCGCAAGACGAAATTAATTCGTTCCGCGAGTTTTTTCTTCTTGCGAGTTTTTCGTCTTGCGAAGCCCGGTTTCCCATAAGAATGCATTGAAAATCAATTAATGCGTTCCTATGGTCAAAAAAAGTCCAAACAAAGCCAAATTTGGTACAAAAAGAGTTTATTAAGTGCTCTTTAAAGTCGCACATACTTTAAGTTTCTAAACATGACAGAAAAGCATTTAAAAATCACCAAAGTGTACATACTGTACGGCAAAGAAATCCAAGAAAACACACCAAACGGCTTTTAACGGCTTAGCGGCTTAGCGGCTATTACTGTAACGGCTTAGCGGCTTTAAGAAAAAGGAAACAAACTCGCAAGAACTCGTAAGATGTTTTCGTCTTGCGAAGCAAGCTCATAGGGAAATTCGTCTTGCGAAGCAACTAAAAAAAAACGGAAAACCCTTTCGTCTTGCGAGTTTTCCATCTTGCGAGGCATTCGTCTTGCGGGGCACCACTGTAATTGTTTCTCTGCTTCTTGGCTACTACCATGGGAGGGAACAGATTCCCCGAAGCCTGACAGTTGTCCCTGCTGATGTCACCCCTGACTTTGAATGGGAAGGCCTGAAAG
Organism: Podarcis raffonei; assembly: GCF_027172205.1. Lineage (NCBI taxonomy): Eukaryota > Metazoa > Chordata > Lepidosauria > Squamata > Lacertidae > Podarcis > Podarcis raffonei. The sequence goes on along the minus strand of NC_070605.1, from coordinate 93,813,616 downwards.
CAGGAAATCTTTGCATATTCATCCAAAACTGCTTAGAATCCTCTACAGGAACTCCAGTCGTGCCACGTTCCCAATCATTTGCCGAGTATTTCAAAGCCTAAGTGCTTTCAACTGAACACACTAAAGTTCCTCCTTCAGACCTTCCACTCGACCCACAAAGATCTGAAGAAGTTGCAGCTGGTGGGAGCACTGCGTTTGGGAATAGCATGTGCAGCCCATTCCTCCCTCAGCACATTCTGAGAACAATGTGGCAGCAGATACCTGAACAGGGTTGTATTCTGTAATAGCCAGTCCCAGGCTGGCTTCTGCAGTTGTACCACCAAAGGTAGAATTTTTTACCATAAAACATTCCTGTCTTTAATACTTACGAATGTTGTATTTACTACAGAATTGCTGCAAGTCAAACGCAATATGTCTAGCGTGTAGCCAGCAGGGATGGGGACATTGGGTTACAGATAACAATTATATGCCTGCATCTTTTTGTTTCTCAAAATGGAGCTGGTTGTGTACCTGTTATGGGATTGCTGCAACTCAAATACAGCCTAGGTCAGGTCACACACACAAACAAAATAATCTTGAATCCCAATAATATTAACATTCTGCTTTCTTGTAATTTTGGGAAATGATATATAATGAACTGAAAACAATGTTTAAAATAACGTTTTCTTAAAAAACCCCGAAGTCTTTCTTTTAGGATATTTAAGGTGCAGAAATCCCAAGGGAGCATTAATCTGAAAACTATAAATATTTTTTTTTAAAAAGAAGAAAATTCTATTTATGTATGTGACCACAGATGTGTGATTGCTACTGATCCAGAGATGGAAAGAAGAAGAAATCCCTACCAGAGAAGAATGGCAGATCAAGTTGATGGACTATGTTGAAATGGCAAAAATGATCGGAAGAATCAGAAATCAGGAAAAGCAAAATTTTAATAAGGTATGGGGGAAAATTTTTATCTATCGTAAAAACCGTTGTAAACAGTTAAAATCGTTAGTGGGATTGGAATAACACTTGTAGTTTAATGGCGAACTTTGGACACAATGGAGATGCAAAAGATTTGGATTATTATAAAAAGATGCAGGAGTAAAAGACTAACAGTAGGACCCACAAAGGGGAGGAGGGAAGTCCAGGAGATTCTGTTGAATCTTGTTTCTATATTGTATGTTGATATGTAATTGTAAAATTTTAATTTGAAAAACCCAAATAAATAAATTTACAAAAAAAACCCAACATATTCTGCTTTCTTGTATAATCCATAGGCCTCAAAAAGTGAGCCCTGTGGTGATTAAAGAAGCCATTTAATTTTCATAGAATCATAACATTGTAGAGCTGGGACCCTCAGGGTCATGCAGGAATCTCACCTGAAAACTTCCATGGCAGATGACCATCCAACCTCTGCTTCAAAACCTCCAATGAAGTAGGGGTCCCTAATTCCACTGTCTACCAGCTGTAGCTGTCAGAAAGTTCTTCTTGATATTTAGTCAGAATCTTCTTTCTTGTAACTTGAATCCATTGGGAAAAGGTCCTACCCTCCGGAGAAAGAAACAAGCTTGCTCCATCTTCCATGTGGCAGCCCTTGAGATATTTGAAGATGGCTATCATAGATGGCTATCATATCTCCTCTGGGTGTCCCCTTTCCCAGTCTAAACATACCTAACTCCTTCAGCTGTCGTGGTTTCCAGACATTTGATCGTTTTGATCACCCTCCTCTGCAAGCATTCCAGCTCGTCAAGTAAGCAAGCTGTTTAAGATTCACAGATTAACTGCCTTGAGGATCACAAGGTCTGTGTTATTCTGTGGAAGTCCCTATCCTTGTCAACGTCTTCACCAACCAGCAGCTTTCCAGGTGCAAACAGCTCAAGATCCAAGGTGATAACAGCTCAGTATTCAAGCCCAATAGCATGCTAGCAGTTCTAACAAACCGCATTATGTTTAGAAAAATATCCAAGCCAGGCGGACTGTCCATTTAACTTCATCATAGTCACCGCAAACACAAGGCCCACTGAGTTGTGCTGGCATCAAAGTAACGTTAAGAGGCAGGGAAGCCGAGGAATAAAAATACTTTCAAGATGATTAGATGACAACTTCACAGTTTCCATCCTCAAGGCAAATTCAAGATCTCTGTCAGCTGAGTCTACATGACTTCAGTTGCAGTGGCAGATGTAAAGAAAGCTACTACCATCTTTCACTTCTGACAGGGACCTACTGGGACACCCTCTGCTGCTATTCACTGAACATGAAATAAAAGAAACAAAACTGTCGAGACCTTTCCTCGGCCATTTAGTATGCAGTAGGCCAAATCATGGGGTAAAGCAGAACTACCAAGAGCACGGGGTGTTATTTTGTGTGTATGTACATCTGAGCACACACAAAAAACTGCCTTCCAGCTTAGCATTTTTGCCTCTTTGATCCTGAGCTTTAGATCCCAGTATGAAATTTAGACAGAACTGGGAGGATTGTGAGGAGAAACTCCTGGCTTTGCAAGCTATGAGAGCAATATAAGGACTTCAGTATATCAATTCCAGCATCCTAAAAAGCAGAGACATCACCTTGCCAACAAAGGTCCATATAGTTAAAGCCATGGTTTTCCCAGTAGTGATGTATGGAAGTGAGAGCTGGACCATAAAGAAGGCTGATCGCCGAAGAATTGATGCTTTTGAATTATGGTGCTGGAGGAGACTCTTGAGAGTCCCATGGACTGCAAGAAGATCAAACGTATCCATTCTTCAGGAAATCAGCCCTGAGTGCTCACTGGAAGGACAGATCGTGAAGCTGAGGCTCCAATACTTTGGCCACCTCATGAGAAGAGAAGACTCCCTGGAAAAGACCCTGATGTTGGGAAAGATGGAGGGCACAAGGAGAAGGGGATGACAGAGGATGAGGTGGTTGGACAGTGTTCTCAAAGCTACAAACATGTGTCTGACCAAACTGCGAGAGGCAGTGGAAGACAGGAGTGCCTGGCATGCTCTGGTCCATGGGGTCACGAAGAGTCGGACACGACTAAACGACTAAACATCAACATATCAATTCATACATATTAAAATATGAGAGCAATATGTGGGCCTCCACCTGTCATTAGACTACAGATCCCACCAGCCCCCGCTAAGAAATTGTGGGAGTTGTAGCCCAGCCACAGGTTTCCAACCCTTGTATTCTTGGCAGAGCTATGACCCTTGTTTGAATCTGCACAGGTGGGGGAGGGGAATATAGTTTGGTCCAAATCCAACTTTCCTGGCAAAACTTCAACCTAACCCAAATTTTGGTGTTTCTGCCAAAAGGAAAGCTTGAAGATGAAGAGATTGACTTGTTTTACTGCCTTCAGGCTGATCTCACCAGAATTCAATAATGATAGTAATAATAATTCTGTTGGAATTAACAAAAATCTCTAACCCAAGGCGGCTATGTTGACAGACAACAGAGAATTAATGCTGATGGTTCAGAGCTGGAAAATATTACCTGCTTAAAAATGTACTTTGAGCAGCAGTTAGTTTCACTGCTGGTGGCTTTTGGAGGTGCAGTGCCATGCAATAAAGTTTATTCACATAATAAAATTTATAGCATTGCATTCTGTTGGTTTGACCTAATTAATTGTTAGAGAAAGCCCATGATGCAAAATGTATGCATATCAGTACGGCTCTTTGGGGCTGCAAAGCCTATAGCCTTAATTCTATTTTCCTTGTAAATCTGTTGCATTTACTAGCCAGTCACATGGATGAACTCAAGTGCACTTCTCAAATATATTGCTTCAACTCTTAGTTCAAAGAATCTCATCACAGTGAAAGGGCACCTGTCATATGACTGGATTATCTGAAAATGGAGCTGTAAGCTTATTCTCATTCCTTGCAGAAATTTGACATTGGCTAGTATTTTCTTAAAAAAGAGCTTTTCAGAAAAAAGCCCTTAGATTTTATGATATCTTATAGTAAACTATATTTGGCCATCATGATTTCACAGTAGATAAAGGTCAATAATGAAGGAGGAAGATGTATTTTGCTGGGAGATAGACAAGAGGATTGTAGCCGTGTTGATTATCCTTGGCTTCTCTTGATATCCTTTGGGGCCATCTGCCCATGAACCAAACTAAGCATGACATTTATCATGCAATTTGCCATTGCATCGTTTTTCCTTTAACAAAAAACAGGTGTGGGTGCTGGGTGTGGGTTGGATGGAGACCATTTCATGCAGAGAGGGAGCATTAATGTTTGGCCCCCTGTCATGGTCCCAGCTGGAATTCCCCTCCATCCCTGTTCTCTGCATTAGGAGGAAAATTCTCAGTGTTGATGCCCTCATTAAGGCTCTCCCTCCAGACCCGCTTGGTTTGGGATTTAAAGAGGTTAGTTAAAACCATATTGAGCATTTCGGAAAAGTTAAGCCTTACAAGTTGGAAAAGATGTGGGAAATTCAGCCCAATGTTTAGCTCTAGTTAATGAATGAAGGGGTTAACACCATAGAGTAAGCTGTTTTTGCTAGGTCACGCCCCCTCATCTTGAGTGACAAAGAGGCAGGGAACTCTCTTTGTTTGCTCTCTTCCACTATGTGAATCCAACCAGGGAGCACATATGGGCTGATCACTCCAAGCCCAGACCATGTGCTCAGAAATGTTTTATGTAACTGTGCTTTTCTTGCTGCTGCATGGAACAGCACATTAATCTAACCTTTGGAAGTTTGTAAGTAAAGAAACTATTTTTAAGGTAAAGGTAAAGGACCCCTGACTAAGTCCAGTTGTGAACAACTCTGGGGTTGCGGTGCTCATCTCACTTCACTGGCCAAGGGAGCTGACATTTGTCCACAGACAGTTTTTCCAGGTCATGTAGCCAGCCTGACTAAGCCGCTTCTGGTGAAACCAGAGCAGCGCATGGAAATGTTGTTTACCTTCCTGCCGGAGTGGTACCTATTTATCTACTTGCACTTTGACGTGCTTTAGAACTACTAGGTTGGCAGGAGCTGGGACTGAACAACGGGAGCTCACCCCGTCGCGGGGATTCGAACCAACGACCTTCTGATCCGCAAGCCCTAGGCTCAGCGGTTTAGACCACAGTGCCACCCACGTACCAAATTCTATGGCCTTTTCTATGCTTAAGGGGGAGAAAGGAAGCTCTGCAGGTAATTTATAAAGAAGGATATTTAAAAGGTCTAGCAGTCTATATTCCCATGCTTTACTTTGCTGCATGTATTGTGTTTTAAAACCATTGTGGGGCTTTCTCTTACTGGAGAGTATTCTGCCCTGTTTTTAGATCCATGAATCTAGTGAATTCTTCTTTAATTAACCAAAGCAATCGCAACACTGACATAAGATGAGCCTGTATTAATCCGAATCTGGTGAGCACGAACTTCAAAGACATTACTCATTGAAACATAGTGGCTCTTGTTTTACTATTGATGCTATGTGGTTTAAATTGAACTCAAAGTTTAATTACAGTTCTGAGTGAAATGTCAACATAGTCCTACACAGTTCTGCTCTTGCCCCTGAAGAATGTAAGAAGAGGCTAGCTGGATCAGTTAGATCAGAGGTAGCCAATGAGATGTTGAAAAGTACTGATCTAGGACACATGCAATTGGATTCACACCTTTAAATAAAATGAAAGAAAACACTCTTGTAATTAACTGGATGATTTCTTTGTACTTAATCCACCCATGCTTTCTCAGAGAACTTAAAAGCCCCTTCTGAATTCTACAATAATATCCAGCTAACCTCAATATATGTCTTATTGGCTGGGTGGCCACTTGTACATCTGAAGTACAAAGTGCAGCATTCTGACACTTCTTTTAAAAGTGATCAGCAATTGCATCAAGAAGGGTGTGCGTGTTAAAGCAAACCCTCTTTTAATTGCTGTTTTATATTTCTCTTCAGCTAAAGCAAACCTGTGTCCTCAGCAGTTACCAAGCAACACATCTTTTTCAATTACAGCTTAATATTAGTTTCTGTCTGTGTATTGCTGAATACATTTTACGTTATTCATCCTGTGCTTTCAGATCACTGCAAAGGAAAATACTATTGCAATTACAATGACCAAATGTGATGTACATTGTTTGTCAAGGCCTTTTGACAAACAATGCTAAGAAAATGCATGATCTAAACTCCTCTCATCCTGGGTGAGCTGGCTTTTTTATTTTTATTCTTGAAGAATATATTCATTCTTAACATTTAGAACACTGGGTTGCAGGTTGGATAAAATTCCTGGTCCATATGTTTCGCTTGCCCAGAAAGGCCAGATTTTACATTTAAAGCAGCCTTTTTAACCACCATAGATAGCAAACTCAGGGGGATACACACACACACACACACACACACACACACACACAGTGCTTTTTTCCCTAAAAAAAATGTTTAGGGGTACTCTCATTTTCCTACTCATATTGAAATACTGCCCCTCAATGAGGCCAAACTTAGATTCACAAAATGTTTAGGGGTATGCGTACCCCCATAAAAAAGCACTGTATATATATTCTTATATATGGAGTCCCTGAGTTTGCTGTGGTTATTTAAAAGGCTGCTTTAAATTTAGACACCCCCCACCCCCAATATCCAATTTTACAACAGAACATACAAATTCTATAAAAAAACCAACTCTTGTAATTAACCAAAACCAAAATCAACTCCCCCTCCCCCATCTGTTGTTCCTTTCCTTTTCTCTTCACTGCTGCACATCCAAATTAATACCTTGATTATCTTCTCTAATAATTTCCTTGAGTTATCCTTTTATGTGAACCCTTCTAACATTTTAAGTTGCCTACAATAATAATAAACTATTATTATACAAATAGTACAATAAACACCCAATAATACAATAAATACCCTTAAAAATACCCAATAAATTTCCTACAGTCTTTATTAAAAGTTCTTTCTTCCTGCTTCCTCATCCTTCCCATAAGTTTAGCATGGGCTAGGGGCCAAGTCACAGCCCCTACAGGGACCCCTCGGGGTGGTGCCACTACCTGGTGTAAGTTATAGGGCACCCCCCGTCAGTAGTTTCCCCTTCTGTGGACTCCCTGCAGATGGGCAGGACTCAAGATATAGCCTGGCTTCACCCCAATGCCCAAGCCAAACCGCTCACATCTGTGATCAATAAAGTTGTGGCCTATTTAAGAATAATAATAATTTATTATTTATACCCCGCCCATCTGGCTGCGTTTCCCCAGCCACTCTGTGCAGCTTCCAACAGAATATTAAAATACAACAATCTATTAAACATTAAAAGCTTCCCTAAACAGGGCTGCCTTCAGATGTCTTCTAAAAGTCTGGTAGTTGTTTTTCTCTTTGACATCTGGTGGGAGGGTGTTCCACAGGGCGGGTGCCACTACCGAGAAGGCCCTTTGCCTGGTTCCCTGTAACTTGGCTTCTCTCAGTGAGGGAACCGCCAGAAGGCCTCAGCATGGGACCTCAGTGTCCAGGCAGAACGATGGGGGTGGAGATGCTCCTTCAGGTATACTGAACTGGTAAATCAAAATACTCCCTGTCAGTTGTGATTTACTGGGAACTTTGTGGCTCGGGTGCCTTGGCATTCAATAGGCAACAGAATTTAGGACATCCCCACCAAAGAAACCCCCCTAAGATGATCTTCAATTCAGCCCGCCACTGCAGAGGCAAGTGATGTAAAAGAAGGCAGACTGACAATGCCAGGAACTTATCCCAATAAGAAATCAGAAACCATGTCTCTGCATTCTGAGCAATGCTTATGACAATGCATTCTCCCTGAGCCATCCAGGCTCATTACCGACAGCAGCTTATAAAGAACCAAAACCGTCTACCTCTTGTATAAGAGGAAATGACTGCATGCCAATGCATCTTATAAAACAAAGCACTGGGCAGTTTCTGCTTATACTATCCCCCCCCCCCATGAAACCACACAGCAGATTTCTTCATTGCAGCTAATGCCCAGAGTTGGGTGCTTTCCTCCCCAGAAGGCATAAAGTAAAATGGTTTGTGGAAAGTTTAAAAACATACTAAGGGGATAGATACTGAGCAAGGCGCTGTGGGTGACTGTAGCCTAATGGGCTGTTAATTAGAGAGCAGGTGGATCTAAATAGATGTCGTGCAGGCTACATGTGGGGGTATTGTGGATGAAAGAACAGAAAGTACACTCAGCTTTCTTCCAAGCTGATATTATAAGACATTATTAAGTGAAAGGGCGGGGATAGGAGAAAGTGCATGTGAAGGGAGATTCTGATCATTTTCCTTCTAAAAAGGAGAATCTGATCCGAAAAAGGAGATTCTGATCATCTTCCTTCTCAAACAAACAGACAAACAACAATCAGGTTTGAAACTGCATGCAATGATTTATATTTGGACAGAAGAAAAAGGAAACCAATGCTATACATTTTGTTTACTTTAGTATGAAAAATAAGGTGTCACTGCTGGGCAGTGCCAAACCAGTGGCGCAGCCATCAACAGCACTCTAAGATATTCCCCTTTACACACACACACACACACACACACACACACACACACACACACTGAAGGTATCTAAACAAGTTGGGAACCATCATTTCAAATAGCGCCGTTATTGTGAGTTAGCTCTTTTTCAAATTTGGATGTTTCTTTTGCAAGACCTGCCACTCCTGGTCAACAGCAGTGACTCAGGTTATGGGGAGTCAGGTGAGTGCTACTGCCCCACTAGGGCTTCCGTTGCTGCAGAGATCAGATTTGCATTCCCTGATAATAATTGATTCAGCCAGTGCAAAATGTTAGAGAAACTTATTTTTCCGACAGATGGGGGTCTAACTGACAGCTCCGCTCTCTCTAGCTACCAACTGCCATTGCTTTGGGCATCAGAAGGAGAGGAAGCAACACGTGGGCACTTTTCCATTGTGTCTCAGTACAGCTCTAGCTGGAGTCCCTGCTATGCATATGAAGGGAAATTACCCTGTTATGTACACAAAACTAATTATCTTTTGCAAGCTGCCATGGGAGGGCATTGCCCTAGAAGGCAGCATATATGTACTCGGAATGAATGAATAAATGAATGCATATGGCTGCATTTCTGTTCACAAAATTGTAGTTAAAATGTTCTCAGTATGGGTTGTGGATCGAGGGCCCGACCCCCGCTATGTGAAATAAACACACAAGGACATGTGATATAAGGTTAATGGGCAAGAAAAGGCCACAACTTTATTGATTACAGCAATGAAAAGGTATTGGCTTAGGCATTGGATGACTATAGGAGGTGGGTTTATTCAACAGTAGGTGGAGCCTGTTGATGCTCATCCAACTATAGGCTCACCCCCTGATGTCACCGAGGGTCGTGCCATGGCCTCCCGCCAAGCAGGCATCGGACGGAATACACGACCGCCAGATTCCTTTAACGGAATAACCCACGGTAGATAGCATAGGCGATGGCCACACCTAGCCCTTGACACACATGAATCCAATGCCTAACCTACCCACCAATACCACAAAAGTTGTGACGATTGCTACGAGGTAGGCGAAAAAACCAAAAAGCCTAATGCCAAATGGAAAAATTCCTACCAGGCCCCCCAGACAACCGGGACGACCAACCTAAGGTCCATAGCAAGGCCAAAAAACCTAGACCCTGAGCTAAATGGGAGTGGAGGGTGGGTGACTCGCTGCAGGACGATGACGACTGAGGAGGAGGAGGAGCTGGAGCCGCAGCATTAAGCTGCTAAACACGCCCCCCGGAGACACCTGGTTGGCTGCCTCCGGTGGGCGTGGGCACCAGCCAGGTGAGGAGGGGCGGGGGCTAAGGCCCCCGGCCAGGGGCGGAGCTCGGGCTCCCGCCCACAACCACTCCCCTCTCTTCCAGGGAGGAGAGTCTTTCCCTGAAATTGAAGTCTTTTCCACTCCTTTCCTGCTCTCTCTGTTTGAAATGGGCTTGGATTCAGTGTTATTTTGTGGAATCATAGAATTGTAGAGTTGGAAGGGACTATGGGGGGTCATCTAGTCCAACCCCCTGAAATGCAGGAATATTTCGCCCAATGTGGGGCGAACTCACCCAAACTGGGATGGTGGGTATGCTCTCCATTGACTCAGCTAAGAGAGCAGAAACTGTTGGGACCTTTCCCAGATTCTCTATTATCTCTCTATTCTAGCAGATATTACAAGAATAATGTAACTAAAAACTCGTGCCTGAGTCTTCCCCCCTCCTCCCCTCAATGCCTTTTCCTTTTGTGGCATGCCTTCCAGAGCATAAAACTGAGGGCAGGTACTATTTTATAACCTTTGTTTGTAAGCTGCTCCAGGGACCCCTTTTCAGCTGAACAGCAGGCTTAAATGATCTTCCAATCAAATACAGAGCTCCCTGCTTTTTAAGGTCAAAGTAAAAACACCAAGAGGCATCTAACCATGGACCTCACACATTAGCAGATGGTATAATAAAATCAAAGTAATCAGACAATGAAGGAGGAGAAGGAGGAGGAGGAGGAGGAGGAGGAGGAGGAGGAGGAGGAGAAGAAGAAGAAGAAGAAGAAGAAGAAGAAGAAGAAGAAGAAGAAGAAGAAGAAGAAGAAACCACAGTTTGGATTTGATATCCCACTTTATCACTACCCTAAAGGAGTCTTAAAGAGGCTAACAATCTCCTTTCCCTTCCTCCCCCACAACAAACACTCTGTGAGGTGAGTGAGGCTGAAAGACTTCAGAGAGGTTTGGATTTGATATCTCGCTTTATCACTACCCGAAGGAGTCTCAAAGCGGCTAACATTCTCCTTTCCCTTCCTCCCCCACAACAAACACCCTGTGAGGTGAGTGAGGCTGAGAGACTTCAGAGAAGTGTGACTAGCCCAAGGTTACGCAGCAGCTGCATGTGAAGGAGCAGGGAAGTGAACCCGGTTCACCAGATTACGAGTCCACAACTCTTAACCACTACACCACACTGTAGAATTTCACTCTGATGTTTTCCACCACTTCAGACGTACCTGACAACGTGGAACCAAGAGCTGAGTTCAAATTCCTTGAAATAAGGGTATAGCATATCTAGTTTATTTGGAGACCTATACCACAAATTTTGCCCTATGCATAATGACATGCACCCTTAACGGATGGCTTTCATTTTCACTATCAATGTATAAGCTGATTTCCCATCAGGTTTATAACAATTAAAGCTAATATGTATGCCAGTGTGAATATTGATTTTTTTATTACACTAGTAAATTACCATGCACCCTAGAGAGTTATGAAGCAAATTATTAGTCTAGATAGATGCCTATGGATCTATACTATAGATCTGAATGTTATAAATTCATGAAGTAATATTCAGTTCAAAGTTATTTCCACCAAATGCTCCAGAGGCGTTTATGGCCTTTGCTACAGTTATGATGTACATGCACTAATTTAAGATGGTTAAATTGCGTTCTTGAGTTTTTGAACAGGTCTGCAAAGTCTTAGTGGCACAAATTGCAAGCAGCTAATGATGTTGAGTAACATACAGCTTGGTCCTGCGAATGTTCGCTTGGAATAAGTTCCACTGAATTCAATGGGACTTCACCCTCAGTTAAGGGCGCATGGAATGTAGGCTTGCTCCATCTTTTCTCAATACCATTTTACCAAGTTGAAATCCTGTTGTAGAAAAAGAAGTAGGAGATGTGTCAAGGAGCAAATGTTTCTGCTGAAGTTTTGTCAGTTCTGTGGGTCATCATGTTTGATTCGTCTGCTAGTTTGCCGTCCAGAATTGAGAGAGGCTCCTTTAGACTGGAAAGAAATGGGCGAAAATTGCTTCCAGCCCACTCACAGGTCATGGAAGTTGCTGTTCTTCTGGAATGAACTGCTTTAGTGAATTGCTGTGCTACTGTGGACCATAAATTGCTCACAAATGGCATGGGCTTTGATATTTCTAATACATGGATATAAAATGCATGTAGGCATTTGCACATGCAGATACAGAAAATAGAAATAAAAATGCATTGTTTGAGAAGGAAACTCAACAGACTACGCATTCAGAAGGCATTATTTTGTCTCAGTATGTTTTTTTGATTTTGTTATTCAAATCATGTATTCCTTACTGGGGGCTACAAACACCCAAGGATCAGAGTTTTAAAAATGAACTTGTTCTTGTGGTATCTGAGTAAGGAAAAAGATATAGGTATTTTCATTAAAGTGTGAAAGGCAATTTTTTATGCTCAGATAACTCCAAGGTAGCCAAAACCCTTTTGGGCGGTGAGGGGAAAGAGCATGAAAATTTTAACTCAGAAGTTTTGGACAGTTTTGGTTTGCCAAGTGGCTGCTTGGAATCAAAATGACTCTGAGGCTGATCTTGGGGCCATTTCTAAGAATATGTTTGCTGTATCTTCAGAGGCTGTGTTTATTTATGCACAAATTTCAGCAGTGAAAATAAATACGTTTGTTACACCACCAATGCATTAAAAATGGCATTGGCAGCTGTGGCACTATTTGAAAGAGGGAGCGTGGATTATGGAAGAGTGCAGGGCATGAGCTGTATGGGGCATAGGAGCAGATATACCTTTCCTGAGTGTGCTGAAATCCTTGACTCATTCATATTCCTTAGCAATATTAGGCACATGCCATCAAGAAGATGTTCTGTGAGCCACACAAAATGAATGGGAATGCTTTTCATATCCTCTTCATAGTGAATGTAAGCAGGCAGCTAAGGGCTTGATTCAAAGCATGCTGTCACTACACAGAGACTATGTGAATCATCTCTGTATTTAGCCTTCAGATAGATTTTCCCATTTCTTTACAAGTCCCCTTGGAAACTAGAATGAGCCTGCACAGGCTCAGTGACTACACTTTAAATGGTTGCATAAGGCTTCTTTTAGGTTACACTTTATGACCCCCCCCTTTTTTTGCTGCGTCCCTCTCCTGTTCTGATATTTTGCCAGAATGGATGCTTGACTTCTGTAAACTGTGGTGCAGTTGTCAATATGTTTTTATTTCTCACCCTTTCATCCACCCACCCCGTCTTCCTAAGAGTACCAAGCAGAGTTGGGAAACACTGGCCTGCGAGTGCTCCCATTGGAGAATAGCCTCTACTGAAGGCATCATGGATTTTGAAGGAGCACAAATACAAAGACAAAATTCCATCAACAGTGTCTCCGAAAAATTTTACACATCACTTGGGAAGACAGGCGAACTAATGCCAGAGTACTGGAAGAAGTAAAGATCACCAGTGTCAAAGCAATGATTCTTCAACATCAACTTTGTTGGACTGGTCATGTTGTTCAGATGCCTGACTATCGTCTTCCAAAGCAACTACTCTATTCCAAACTTAAAAATGGAAAGCGTAATGCTGGTGGTCAACAAAAAAGGTTTAAAGACTCTCAAGGCAAATCTAAAAAAAATGTAGTATAAACACTGCACAACTGGGAAACACTGGCCTGCGAGCGCTCCAATTGGAGAACAGCCTCTTCCAAAGGCATCATGGATTTTGAAGGAGCACGAATACATGATGAAAGGCAGAAACAAGCTAAGAGGAAGGCATGTTTGGGAAATTTTCACTGTGATCAAATCCCACCCGGAAACCTGTGTCCCCACTGTGCAAAGATGTGTGGATCCAGAATTGGCCTCCACAGTCTCCTATGGACACACCACTAAGACTGCATTCATGGAAGGCAATCTTACTCTGCCACGAGTGATTGCCAAGAGAGAGAGACCAAGCAGTGCATGCCTAGATGGATGAGGCTTTATCCTATTTTAGCCTCAAAACAGTAACTTTATTAGGTAGATTATGCTGAGATAGCGAATGGCCCAAGCTCATGTAGGGACACAAACCTAACTCTCATTGATCCACGTAGGGCTCTGCAGCCTCTGCAACCTGGTGCCCTCAAGTAGATTACAACTGTCATTATCCCTGCGCATTGGCCATGCCGATTGGGGCTAATGGGATTAACAACCTAGTAATGTCTGGAAGACATTAGGGGGCGTGGGTGGTGCAGTGGGTTAAACCACAGAGCCTAGGACTTGCTGATCAGAAGGTTGGCGGTTCAAATGCCCGTGACGGGGTGAGCTCCTGTTGTTTGGACCCAGCTCCTGCCCACCTAGCAGTTCGAAAGCATGTCAAAGTGCAAGTAGATAAATAGGTACCACTCCTGCAGGAAGGTAAACGGTGTTTCCGTGCGCTGTTCTGGTTCGCCAGAAGCGGCTTAGTCATGCTGGCCACATGACCCGGAAACTGTACTCCGGCTCCCTCGCCCAATAAAGCCAGATGAGCGCCGCAACCCCAGAGTCGGTCACGACTGGACCTAATGGTCAGGGGTCCTTTACCTTTTTAATGTCTGGAAGACACCAGATTGGGGAAGGCTATTCTAGCACATTATGCTGCATTTGCTCTCAATAAAAAAGAAATCCCATTTTCATAGAACTAATTTTGAGGTCTACTAATGCTGCCAGGAGATAGATAGATGATATATAGAGATAGATGATGGATAGATAGATAGATGATAGATAGATATAGATAGATGATAGATAGAAATCCTGCTGCAGAAAGTTCTTCGAGTTGGTTCTTCTTTCTTTCAATTTAGCTGTAACTTTTGGCAATCTACCTGCATTAACTTCCGACCTACATGCAGAGGCTAGCAGCATAATCAAATTATTTTAAAACTTCCTTCTTTTTCTGCTACTTCCCACACCTGCCATCTAATATAAAGCACACCACTGTTGAATGTCACCTCTTTACAACCAGGAGGTTTAACCAAACACAAAAGTGATAAAAAGGTGCAATGTCATACATTTAGCAAGATTATGTTATAAAATGCCTCTTGTGTTTGGAAATGAGATTGAAGCTCTCCGCTAATACTTTAGACCAGTTGCTGCTGTATTTAATGGAAAGCTAATATAAGCACAGCTGTAAAATATTTCTCTCCTGAATTCTGCTTTACCTTCAACTTCTCCACTCCTGTTTATCTATTCCTCCACCCCCACTAAAAATATTGATAATACTTGCAAGATTTTATATTTGCAGAGAAAACTGCCAGCAGGAATTCAGCTAGAAGACTTCCTGATAGATATATGAGACTATTTAAATGCTTTGTTGGAAATACAAAATAATCGTTTTCTCTTGTGGTCCCATTTTTGTTTTATTGCAGCAATAATGAGATTGCTGGAGCACCCTCCCAATGTTATGAATTCTACAAGCAACTCGCAGGATGCTAAAGATTCCCTATGGTTTGCACTGGAATTTGAAGCTACTCATTGTCGAAGAACTTACTCCTGACTTCCTAAGGGTGCATTCATCAAAATCTATGTCCTCTTCCCTTAAACAGAAATCTTATCTTTAACAACTTGAAATAAAGTGGACCAAGATTTCAAGGGAGGGGGTCCTTTTATTATCTGTAGATGGTGACAGACATTCAGCAATAAATATTTTAAAGTCTATAAAATTGAGGCGAAAAATAAAGAGCAGTTAAGATGGTAAAGGATAATACGACACAGGTCTGACTCTCTGATAAAAAGTAAAAGCTAGGAAGAGGCTGACAACGGTCTATGCTGTTGGCATTATATAACCACTAAAGCTATTTTTCTCAACTAAAGTATAATCCTCCACATCCACTAGCCTTTACAGATTGGCTCATAGAATCAAGATTATAATATTTCGCAGTGACAGTGAAAAGCAAAAGCTAGAAAGATGCCAGGGATCCCAAAGATGTTAAAAATGGGATTATTATTTGCTTAAAAAGTCACTAACAATTCTTTGAGAATTATACTGAATGTTTTGGCAGATGTGAATAATAAAAAAGCGTATATGAACAGAAGTACATAGAAAGAGCCTGCTGGACCAGGCCAATGGCCCATCTAGTCCAACATCATCTTCTCCTAGATGTTTCTCCAACCAGATGTTTGTGGGACCCCAGCAAAATTCCCAGTGAGTGTCATTCAGAGGCAGTGGAGGTGGAGAAACCCATTGGGCTTAGTAACCATGGATGCATACCCTCCAACATTTCTCTGATGAAAATAGGGACATCCAAAGGGAAAGCGGGACATTCCAGGATCAAATCAGAAACTGGGGCAGCTTCTGTAAATCAGGGACTGTCCCAGGATAACAGAGACACTTGGAGGGTCTGTTATCCCCCCTTAACTTGTCTAATCCTTTTTTAAAGCCGTCCATGTTGGTGGCCAACATTTCCTTCTTTGGGAGCGAGCTCTATCATTTAACCTCGCACTGCGTGGAAAAGTACTTTTTCCTGAAAGTTCCAAGATTCAGCGTCAATGGATGTCAACGAGTCCTCATGTCATGACAGAGGGAGAAGAACTTTTATCAATCCACACCACGAACAATGTATTAGAACTGTCTCATGTGTCACCTCTTACTGCCAGATTCATGCCCTGTTGCCAAAGATCAATCAGAAGTGATGAAGCATGCTCCTAGTAGTTTCTCTCCAGCAAAGTCACTGTTTAAATTCAGCACTGAATGCCAACCCTTCTGATTTCCAGTGAATGTGAATCTACAGGGATGTAGGAAAGCGCCTCAGATACGGGTGGCTTTTTTCCAACAATCATATCAAGAGAGGAGGGAGTTTATTGGCTTTTGCTTTGTTTTATTATGTATTTTGTATTCTTATTTTGTATTTTTCTGTTGTGAACCACCCTGGGCTCTTTGGCTGAAGGGTGGTATAGAAATTTAATAAATCATCATCGTCATCATGTCAGGTGACTGGCAGGTGGGGAGACCTACCACCTTTGGATGTGTGACCACATTTGGATCTGACCCCCCCTCTACCCTGTTAAATCTAATCCACTGATTTTAACTTGACCCTCCGAGTCTGCAATCCTTTGCCCACTCCCCTAAGAGAAAGTCCCATTGAACTCAATGGGCAGATATGCATCAGATCAAGCTATTAATTGTTCTTCTATTGTTTAGCTGAAGACTAGCCAATCAAAAGAAGGAAAGGAATTTAAGGATCTCAAAAATGGTATGTTAAGCTAAATATATAGATAAACGGAAAAGTGTTTTGGAGTATTTTATCCAGCTATGTGGCAGAAAGACTACAATTTAGGTTGGCGCTTGTGGTGCAGCCATGGTCAGAGAGAAAGCTGTTGTCTACTGATTCCTGCTTCAAATACCTATTTCAGTCTTGTATGAATTTTCTCAGTCTTGTATGAATTGTCTCTTGCTGCTTAATATATAGCCATGTGATCAGGTCCTGTCAGAAACGTTCCTCTCTACAAAGCTTTCCCCAGCCTTATGAATGACTGTACAATAAAATTTCTTGAAGGGAATGTCTACACCTTGCAACCAAGTAAGAAGAAAAGAAGCCCAAGTAATATCTGCTTCCTTGTATTATGCTTGCCATGAAGAGAAAAGAGAAAAGAGAAAAAAGAAAAAAAGAAAAACTTGTGGAATAGTTTGGAATATATTTTTTCTAGTGCTGGCCTGAAGTTTTCACCCCATACTTTTGGGCATGGGGGGGGCAAATATCCCCCAAAGAATTTTGTGGTCTTCAACTGATCAGAATAATGTTTTGATTTGGGGGGAGGGAGGCTTTGCAAATAGATATAAATTCCTAAAGGGCTGCAGTCAGCATTTCTTAAATTGTTAACAACAATTGTCTCTACTTCAAGTAGCCAGTTCTGGGATCAACATTACATCACTGTTTGTAGGGTTATTCCTACCGGGCCATTCTCAGTGAGGAATACTGTTGGACTGCTGGTGTGTACTGCAGCTCCACCAATGCCTGAAGTTATGGCAATTGTTTTAATTAGAGAAAGACTGGCTGCAGCCGTTTGTTGCCACATGGTAAGCTTCCCCCTCACTCCTGAACCAGCCCCAAACTTTTTGCTGCCTGGGATGAAGGTCAAGACTGCACCCTCTCCCCATTTGACATATAGAACCTAACTGTCATGGGCAAGGAGTCAGTTTTGCCTGCTGAACAGCAGCCAGAAGGGAGTGTGACTCCACCTGCAGCTCATCAGCCTTCAGGGACACAGAGAAGAAGTCACTGATGAGAACCAGTTGGCTTCAGCCTTCTTCAGTAGAGCTTACAGTAGCAGATAGATGTTGGTAACAACACTTATAGTCCTTGGCCCTACCTTGCTACTGCCTGCTTTGGCTTGATCCTTGACCCCATGATCACGAGATTCCCTGACAGCTGGACTGTCTGACGAGGTGGATTGCTGTGTCGGAACCTGCGTTCGACCGAGCGACTCCTCCGGAATCGCCTCTGTTCTCTCCTCCGACGATAATTAACAACCTGAGCCTCTGATAAGACCCCAAGCATGTCCCCATTACGCAGAGTTTCAAAGCAGCAGAAGTGACGAGATTATGGGCTACATTGCAAAGCCTTTATTTCTAACTACGCAGACAGAAAAGAAAACACATCCTCTCTGTGTGAAAGACAGAGAGCAACTGAAAAACAAAGGAACAGGAAACCAGTAAACATCACATCCGTTTCCTGTCTTCCGTGAGACTTCCAGCAGTCTGGAATCCCTGGAATGTAAACAGAGTCCTGTGACTCCAAGCAACTGCACAGTGGCACAAACAGAAACTGACATGCTGTTCACCCGACCCTAGGACTGGACCTGACTTTAGATGCTGACTCTGCCTCCAGGCAAGTACATCCCAAAGACTCTTCTGGTTGGCTGGCTGCCCACTCCACTGAGCTCTTGCTGCTCAACAATGAAACTACAACACCAACCATATTGCCAATTGAATCTAACTGCAGAAGTGGTGACAAGATAGTATCCTCCATTCCATTTGTGGTAGCGGGTCAGATAAGGGAGCCAGGACAAGCAGAGCTGAATGACTCTGTGGGCTCAATATCAACTGATCTGGGTGCTGCTTCCAACCCTCAATATCTGCCTCACTCTGCCTGGAGGTGACCCCGGCCCCACTCTATTGAACTAATTTTAACTCAAAATCTATTCCCCGCTTTCACAGGAAATGGATGTCATCACGAAAATGGAAGAAGCATTATTTTCGCCCAGCATCTGGACTTTGTGCAATTCACTTATCGTTCCTTGTTTCTAACATGCACACCTGTCAAACAGATGGATCTTCTATGGATCATTCTAAGAATGTTTCATCCATGGGACTAACCTTTTATTAAAGGATCACCAGGTAAGGTGAAGTTTCTCCTTGCCCTTTCATGTGTTCATTCTTGGAGGCAATCTCTCACATGGCAAATGTCTGAGGCTGAGAATGCATTATTTATATCTGCATATCTTTGATCCACAGGGCTAAATGGCAGATAAAAGTTTGAAATGAAGGTGTCTTCTAAGGCAGTCGGCTTCAATTGGTCAAACATTACCTACCTGAAGGCTTATAAAGTTTCTTGGTCAGCAGCGGATGGGATTCTACTGCTGACTTGCTTGCAGGCAGATTGAATTATGTTGGCTGCTTAATGAATATTCGCTCTGAATTGTTTGCAGGGAGATTTAATGCTGTTGTATCCAAGCAAATGTTATCTCACACTTTCCGGGGCATTTCCCCGTCACTTTCTTTATTGCAAAAAGTAGTATTATTGGGAGAAGTGTGGTTGTTGTACAAGACCTCGCCATCGGCTCTCATTGCACAACTTGAATTTTCCAGTGTATCCTTGCATCCTACCTGAAAATGGTGATAATCTGGAAACACCCTGTGTGCATACCCTCCAACATGCTCTAGAACAGCCATTCTCAACCTGTGGGTCCCTAGATGTTGTTGAACTACAACTCCCATCACCCCTAGTTAGCAAGGCCAGAGCTCAGGGATGATGGGAGTTGTAGTCCAACAATATCTGGGGACCCAGAGGTTGAGAACCGCTGCTCTAGAGGAAAATGGGGACACTATCTTCCAAGCCCATGCTCCTGCAGGAGCCAGGTGACTTGCATGAGAGCACCCCCCCAAAAAAAATTAAAAAATTGGGCATCTTTTGGGGCCTTACTCTTGTGGGAGCCCAAATGGACTGTTAGGATTTTTATCTATCCGAGCTGCTCCAGCAGTGGTACTATGTTTTTGTGTACGTCCTGTGAGTGTCTGAGAAAGCTTGAGAAAGGAAGTCTGTCTTATCTCTTTCTTCTGAGTACTGTTGGAAGTTGGTTTCACTTCTGTATGTGTCACACTTCTATTCAGAGAGCATAGATGTACTGATGGAGTCTCTGTATATATGACTGTAAATAAAGTAGTTTAGAAGTATGATTGAGTCTTTCTTCTGCTATGATATACCAGAAGATTGCCGTGCTCTACTCAGGAGAGAAGAGTCGCTTATTACCGGTCTCTCTGGACTGAGGAAGATTTACAGCCAGAGAGGACCACTGGAGAAACACTCCAAAGACTTGGGAAGTTGGCAGCCTTCCCAGCGTGTTTTTCCAACATGGGCATCCTGAGATCCAGTTCGAAGCTGGAATTGCTTCTGTAATTCTGGGATATCCTGCTCAAATAGGGACAGTTGATGGGTCTCTTCGTGTTGTTAATCCAGATTATAAGAGAGTGTTCTGTCCACCAACATTCTGTCTGATGGGGAAGGAAGGTCTAGAACTGCTCCCTGTTTCTGCTTCCTCAGATTCTCACTCATCTGGAATGAATAAATAACTGAGAAAAGCAAGCAGTGCAACTGTGAGTTTAAGAGTCAGCAGTAAAGCAGAGTAACTTCTGCTTTTTAATCCAGTTTGCTGTTCAACATTTTAAGCAATGTTGATTAGTATAGATGGAGGAGGGTGGGCTTCTTTCTTCCTCCATAGCATTACAAAATGGAGTCTGGAGATAGAAATCTTTTGTGAAAGGGATGGTGGGGAAAGATAATTTGAGACTTACCTCTAACTTTCTCCGTTCATTTTTATCGGTTACTGGAGATAAACTGGGTATGTTTTATTTCATTTCCTTACCCTCAAGGGTCCCACAATTCTTAGCCAGCAAGGTTTCCCTTTTGGTGTGCTGTTTCAAAAGAAGCTGCAGAAAAGAAATATAAAGGGAAGGAGAGCATGGCGATTCTTACAGGCGAGTCAAGAACATGCCTTTGAAACAGAGACAGATGCATCTATTGGGAAAGGAGAGTTCTGCAAAAGAGGAAAGCATCTTTAAAGGAAAAGACCTTCTACAATGGATATCATGGGAAAACAGAAAAGCGTGTGCACACTTTCAGCACCAGTTTCTAAACAAGTTGAACACTATTTTAAACACAGCCTTTCAGAGCTGTTACGAGGCTGGGCTACGAGATTGTTCGGAGCTCAGCCCTGAAGCCACTGGCAGTGCAATCCTATGCATGTTTACCCAGAAGCAAGTCTGATTGTGTTTTGCAGGTTTTACTCAATAGTAAGCACATTTACTCAACAGCAAGCACATTTATGTCAGTCGCAATCTTTTGAGTCTTAGCTCTTATCGCTAAGATGTAACATTCCTTTGCATGCAGAAGGAAATTCATGCAAAACATTTTGAACATTTGGAGCGGTGCAAGCCACGCATAAATACTAAGCATTAAGATCTAACCTCATACTTTCCCGAGCTAGGATAGTTCTTTGTACAGTGGTACCTCGGGTTACAGATGCTTCAGGTTACATACGCTTCAGGTTACAGACTCCGCTAACCCAGAAATAGTACCTCGGGTTAAGAACTTTGCTTCAGGATGAGAACAGAAATCACACAGCGGCAGTGTGGTGGCAGTGGGAGGCCCCATTAGCTAAAGTGGTACCTCAGGTTAAGAACAGTTTCATGTTAAGAACAGACCTCCTGAACGAATTAAGGTCTTAACCTGAGGTACCACTGTACTTTTCTGTTAAAACTTACCTGTGGTACTTTTCTGGCTACATTAGTGTTTAAATGACTTGGGCCTCACATAACTGAAAGACCATCTCCATTCCTGCTAACCCTTTTGGGTGCTCTCTTGGTAGGTCTACCACCTTCAGAAGTGTGGGGGACAGCACCTTGGGAGAGGGAAGTCCCTACATATCTAGCATCTAGCAGCTTCATTTCACAACTTCTGTCATAAGCTGAAGGTGCACATCTTTACCTTGGGTGTCATCATTTAAAGGGCTACCCATCCCTTTTGCTGAATTTATACTGACAGACCCTACAAGTGTTCCTATTTTCCAGGGACAGTCCCAGATTTACAGAAGCCATGCCAGTTTCTGATTTGATCCCATAATGTCCCACTTTTCCTTGGGGTGTCCCTATTTTCATTGGAGAAATGTTGGAGGGTGTGGAATAGGACGTCCCAAGGGCTTTCATCTGGAAGTTGGTGGAACTCAGTTGTGGCACCTCTCAGCTGGCGCCATTGCTGAGGGAGGTGTTCATGGTGAGCACCCCTTTTTTCTAGAAAAAAATAGCACTGGGCACCCCAATTTTCATCAGAGAATTGTTAGAGGGTATGTACTCTTTCATTTGGGATGGTTTTACTTATATTTATAATTGGGACCTGATAGCGAAGGGCAGGTGAGAAGTCTTATCCCTGAAGGAGCATCTCAACCTCTGTTGCTCAGCCCAGACACTGAGATCCAGTTCTGAGAGTCTTCTTGCGGTTCCCTTACAGCAAGAAGTGAGGTTACAGGGAACCAGGTAGTGGTGCCCACCCTGTGGAACGCCCTCCCGTCAGATGTCAAGGAAATAAACAACTATCTGATTCTTAGAAGATATCTGAAGGCAACCCTGTTTAGGGAAGTTTTTAATGTTTGATGTTTTATTGTGTTTTTAATATTCTGTTGGGAGCCGCCCAGAGTGGCTGGGGAAACCCAGCCAGATGAGTGGGGTATAACTAAAACAACAACAACAACAACAACAACAACAGCAACAACAACAACAACAACAACATCTACCTATCTATCATCTATATCTATCTATATCTATCAATCATCTATCTATCTATCATCCATCTATCTATCATCTATCTATCTATCTATCTATCTATCTATCTATCTATCTATCATCTATCTATCTATCATCTATCTATCTAATCTATCTATCACCTGTCTGTCTATCATCTATCTATCTATCATCACACACACACACACACACACACACACACACACAAGATCCATTGTTTATTTTTGCCAGAAGTTTTTTCTCTTTGCAGAGCATGACTCACCCATCCATAAGTAATCTGTGCATAGGTGCCGTGCTAAGTGTGGAAGAGCTGTTCAGTTCTACAGTGAGACAAAGAATCCCCGGGGAAGGGGAACAACATGCTGTTTCCAGGAAAGTGTTTGTCAAATAGCCTTGCAAAAGGGACAATTCAGCAACGGTAGGGAGACATAACTGGGTGGTGAAATTTTCCTCAGGCGATAGAGCCAAGTCTCCATAAATAGCACCGTCTACTGTTGTCAACATTGTTTTACCATGGACATAAAAGAAAAGGTTTATGTGCATATTTCCACTCACCTCAGCTTCAGCCTACTGGATAAACTGTAGCTTTTGTAAATTATGTATTTGCAGAAGCCAAACATAACCCTTTCCCTCTTTTCCCTCTATAATCGCCTTCCTCTGCCAGCCAACTAGTCAGCAAACAATAAATTGTTGTAGATTTCAAAGCTTGCTGTTTTAAAGTTTTCATGTTTACCTGAAAGTCAATACTTCTCCCGTTCTCGGGGCACGTTGATTTCCCCTCCCAATGAAATAATGCTTGCTCACTGCTATTCTTCTGAAGTGAAGGTTGGAGTTAGAGACTTGAGGACAAAAATTTCAGCTTGTTCTGCTCAGCACAAGTATGAGGGAAAGTTCTGGAGAGAAACAGACAATTTGTTAAGACTCTCTGAAGCACTAATTAAATATGCAATTAATGAGATTTCTGTGGCCCCTAAGGCTTTCAAGCCTAGTTAATAGGAAACTTCCTGTACGGCTTTAATGACAAGATAAAAACGTATATACATGCTTTATTGCGTCAGTTCTTCCTGTAGCCATTCACACGCAGACACTTGCACAGCTCAGAGCTTTACGAGCAAAACAATTTGAGGAGGTGCATAAACATCATTTTTAAGGTTTTGAAACTGATTCATTTGTACTTAGATACCATTAATGGGGCTGGAAACTAAGCAAGTGCAAACTATTATACATGCCATCAGGATGGTTGAAGTTCTGACACTTCTGTTAGCAACTGTCATTATATGTTTTAACATTAAATATTGTCTAAGTTTTGCTCTGAAGACTTAATTGTGTTTCTCTCAGGAATGAACTTAGACATGTAAGGCCTTGGAAGGTTGATATTGGCAAAGCAGCTTAACTACAAACTTTTTCTGGAAATAAATACTCAGTATTTATTCTGGTTATAATATGCAGTTAGGCCAGAAAGTTGTAAGCACTGCAGAACAGGCAAATACCTCAAATTCAGTTCTCTTGACCACTGTTAGCAGGGCCTCTCCAATGGATTTTGCCGCCTAAGGCAAAACAGCAAATGCGCCCATCCTAAGTGAAGATACATCATATCAGAGACCAACCAAGTTAATTTGGCACCTGAGACAGAAAATATCACAAGTCTCTCTCCTTCTCCCTAGCAGTAAAGTTACAATACCAACCGACTAAATAATTAGCCATGCAATACCCAATTTTTCTCTAAAATTATTGGATAAGTTGGGCCCTTCTTAAAGATGTGATGAAAATCTGCATGGGTAGCCGCACACTGTTTATGTTGGATTATAGATTCATTTCGGTCTATGAAACGTAAGATTTTCAAGAACAGAATGTGCTTTTCACAAACTTCTCTGAAGCGATTCTTTCCCTCTTTTTTAATCAGTGCTGGAAAGCTGCCTGAAGGTTACTATAATTCTTTAAAATATATACCAACATATCATGTAATGCAGATTTCTGCAGCTTTGCATGGTATATGGCTCATGATGGAGACTTTTTGAAACGGGCTAAATGACAGGTTATCCGTCTTTCAATTCTTCTATGTGTACAATATATTTTCTTGATTAATTGGTTGTCCCTAGTGCCTCACTTTTTGCTTTATGATGGTTGCACTGGACATTGTATCAGATGGAAGAGAGGCAAAATTTACTTCTTCAACTGCAGCGTTATGTGGACAAAAACAGTAAATCAGACATCTTGACAGCTGTGTTTATTTTCTGCACCTCCCTTCATATTTTTTATTTCCCCAGGTTAAAAGTTAAGCTTTGGAAGTTTTATTGTTGCCCCAGAGTAGACATTGTTCAAGGGTACAAATCAAAAGATACAAATCTATCAAGGGAAGATAGAACAGACTACTCAAAATACTTAGGTCGCCAAACCTTTATCAGACATCACAAATATAGGCCATACTCAAAATACTCATATGTATAGGCTGATGTGTGATGATTACCCACAAATGTGATGATGTACAGTTACAATTACAATTTTTAAAAAGTTATAATCAGTAATCACAAGGAGTTTTGACTAATAAACTATACCCATACATTTTGGGGAGAGCAGAATCAGCCAATGAGTGTCGAAACAATACAGAATGGGATCAATAACTGTAATATCTAAACACCGAGGGGGATGTAGATGAAGAGAGAGATGGGGGGTATTGCAGGGACTATTACGCAACACTGACAAATTTACAGAGATGTGGTATTTGAGAAAAGACTATAACATTCTAATGAAAATAAATCAGTGAATCGTTTCCTTCTTCAAAATCATATAAAGGTAAAAGGGTAAAGGTACCCCTGCCCGAAGGCCAGTCGTGTCCGACTCTAGGGTTGTGCGCCCATCTCACTTAAGAGGGCGGGGGCCAGCGCCGTCCGAGGACACTTCCGGGTCACATGGCCAGCATGACGAAGCTGCTCTGGCGAGCCTGCACCAGCGCAGCACACGGAAACGCCGTTTACCTTCCCGCTATAAAGCGGTACCTATTTATCTACTTGCGCTTAAGGGTGCTTTCAAACTGCTAGGTGGGCAGGAGCTGGGACCGAACAATGGGAGCTCACCCCGCTGTGGGGATTCGAAGCTCTGACCATGCGATCGGCAAGTCCTAGGCACTGCGGTTTTACCCACAGGGCCACCCGCGTCCCATCAAAATCATATAGACTATACTAAAAATGCGAATCCACTAAGGATGAGATTTTCAGCCTGGGAGAGTGCATCCAGGGGCATAGGAAGGGGTGTGTGGACCGCCCCGGTGTCATCCCTGAGGGGGTGACAAAATGACACACCACGAGGGGTGGCACTTGCCGCGGGGCCTTGCCTTCAGCGCGCCAAGTCACATGTCTCTTCTGGGAGTGACGTGGTGGCTCAGGGCCCCACACTGCCCAAAACAGCAGCATGGGGCTTGCGTCTGCCAGGCGGACTCCGTGGGCAGCTTGCCATGGTGCCCCATGGGTGGATTGCCCCACCCCCACCGCTCCAGGTTCTGGAGCAGCTAGCTACACCCCTGAGTGCTTCTCACCTTTTGTACATCTTTCAGTAAGCAGCTTCATATTTTAATATTCTGCATTAATTATGTGGGTTTTTTAAACTTTCTCTGTGGGGTATTGTTTTTATTTTATTTTATTTTATTTGAGAGCCAGTGTGGTGTAGTGGTTAAGAGCGATAGACTTGTAATCTGGTGAACCGGGTTCGCGTCTCCGCTCCTCCGCTCCCCGGCAGACTGGAGGAGGGCAAATGTTGTCCCTATTTTCAAAAAGGGGGAAAGAGAGGACCCAAATAATTACCGCCCAGTCAGTCTGACATCAATACCAGGGAAGATTCTGGAGCAGATCATTAAGCAAACAGTCTGTGAGCACCTGGAAAGGAATGCTGTGATCACCAATAGTCAGCATGGATTTCTGAAAAATAAGTCATGTCAGACTAACCTGATCTCGTTTTTTGACAGAATTACAAGCCTGGTAGATGAAGGGAACGCAGTGGATGTAGCCTACCTTGATTTCAGCAAGGCATTTGACAAGGTGCCCCATGATATTCTTGTAAAGAAGCTGGTAAAATGCGGTCTTGACTATGCTACCACTCAGTGGATTTGTAACTGGCTGACTGACCGAACCCAAAGGGTGCTCAACAATGGTTCCTCTTCATCCTGGAGAAGAGTGACTAGTGGGGTGCCACAGGGTTCTGTCTTGGGCCCGGTCTTATTCAACATCTTTATCAACGACTTGGATGATGGACTCAAGGGCATCCTGATCAAATTTGCAGATGACACCAAACTGGGAGGGGTGGCTAACACCCCAGAGGACAGGAACACACTTCAAAACGACCTTGACAGATTAGAGAACTGGGCCAAAACAAACAAGATGAATTTTAACAGGGAGAAATGTAAAGTATTGCACTTGGGCAAAAAAAATGAGAGGCACAAATACAAGATGGGTGACACCTGGCTTGAGAGCACTACATGTGAAAAGGATCTAGGAGTCTTGGTTGACCACAAACTTGACATGAGCCAACAGTGTGACGCGGCAGCTAAAAAAGCCAATGCAATTCTGGGCTGCATCAATAGGAGTATAGCATCTAGATCAAGGGAAGTAATAGTGCCACTGTATTCTGCTCTGGTCAGACCTCACCTGGAGTACTGTGTCCAGTTCTGGGCACCACAGTTCAAGAAGGACATTGACAAACTGGAACGTGTCCAGAGGAGGGCAACCAAAATGGTCAAAGGCCTGGAAACGATGCCTTATGAGGAACGGCTAAGGGAGCTGGGCATGTTTAGCCTGGAGAAGAGGAGGTTAAGGGGTGATATGATAGCCATGTTCAAATATATAAAAGGATGTCACATAGAGGAGGGAGAAAGGTTGTTTTCTGCTGCTCCAGAGAAGCGGACACGGAGCAATGGATCCAAACTACAAGAAAGAAGATTCCACCTAAACATTAGGAAGAACTTCCTGACAGTAAGAGCTGTTCGACAGTGGAATTTGCTGCCAAGGAGTGTGGTGGAGTCTCCTTCTTTGGAGGTCTTTAAGCAGAGGCTTGACAACCATATGTCAGGAGTGCTCTGATGGTGTTTCCTGCTTGGCAGGGGGTTGGACTCGATGGCCCTTGTGGTCTCTTCCAACTCTATGATTCTATGATTCTATGATTCTATGATTCTATGATTCCTCCACATGCAGCTGCTGGGTGACCTTGGGCAAGTCACACTTCTTTGAAGTCTCTCAGCCCCACTCACCTCACAGAGTGTTTGTTGTGGGGGAGGAAGGGAAAGGAGAATGTCAGGTGGTGATAAAGTGGGATATCCCACCTCCAAACTCTCTTCAAACTCTTCTTATGAGATATATATAGTGGTTTTGTTTACAAGCCACCCTGTGATCTTTGGATGAAGAGAGGTATAGAAATTTAAATCATTATCATGATCATCACTTGGGATGACCCCATGGAAGCAGAGTGGTGCTTCCTAAAGGAGGACTTGGCTTATGCACACTTTAATAGGTGTGTAGAAATGTTGTGAAGTAAAGCCTGGCACGTAGTAGTAAGAATACACACACACACATTTCATGCTCTATATAATAATAAAGTCATATGGTAACACCTCTCCTTTGTATCTTCTCACCCTACAGAAGCATCTTGTGCATTTTTAGAAGAAATTAAGCTCTACAGTGGTGTCTCGGGTTACAGATGCTTCAGGTTACAGACACTTCAGGTTACAGACTCTAACTGCTAACCCAGAAATAGTACCTGGGGTTAAGAACTTTGCTTCAGGATGAAAACAGAAATCGTGTGGCGGCGGCAGCAGGAGGCCCCATTAGCTAAAGTGGTACCTCAAGTTAAGAACAGTTTCAGGTTAACAATGGACCTCCAGAACAAATTAAGTTCTTAACCCGAGGTACCACTGTATTTTCATTCTAGAAGTCTAGTGTGTTCAGTGCTGAGCTCAAGCTTCTTCAGCTCATTGTTCTGTTTCCTTGCATATCTTTCAGCAGCAAGACCAATTCTTCTTTCACCTGTTGGTTCAGTATGTCTGCCTGTTGCATTGCTATACTGGAAAGTCTAAGGGCTGCCATGGCTGCTGCTGCTGTTTTACCTAAGGAAGCCTCTAGCTTGTGGTAATGGCTTGAATTCTAGGGCTAACCCAAAAGATTTTGCTGTCAGAGACAGGATGGCATCTCCTCCTTATTCCATGCTGACTGGACTGTTGTTGTTGTTAATTTGTATACCGCTCTTCATCTGAAGCTCTCAGGGCAACCTGAGACTTGCTTCAGCCCTGGTGGAAGGATAATGTCCTCCTCTGTCCCTAGGTAGTTTAGGGGAGGAACAGGTCAGGCTGCAAAGCATGCATAGCTCTGTCCTCCAACAGGAGACTGGGATATTCATATAGGACAAACAGCGAGGAGACTTCCATTGCTGCCTTCCAGCATTTGCCACCTGAGACAGTTGATCCACTTTGCCAGACAGGCTTGGTCCTGTCTGGATGACCTGGGAAGATTTCTTCAAACTAAGGAAAGAAACTTCCAGAAGCCGATTTCCCAAGGAAATAAACATATTTGTCATTTGCTTCACATCTCGTCTCTCCCTCTTCTACCCACACATTTTTGTTTTGAGGATTTAACATGGTTGGAAGCAGTGTGTGTGGATGTGGATATGTGTGGGTGGGTGAGCAAGTGATTGATGCCTTCGTGAGGCTATTTTGTTCTCATATCAGAGAGCAAGATGGGGAGACATATGTGATAAAGCCACAATTAATGTATTAATCCCGAAAAAGAAAGCTGAGACAGAAATATATATCTTAAGAGATAAGTGCACCTTTTATGTCACTGGTGGCTTTGACAAGGAACCGCATGAGCACATTTCAGAGAATATCTAACTGCAGCAATTTATGAAGCCTCCAAGGAATTAGATGCCAAGTAAGTGATTTTGGAGATTTAACTTCCCATAATCCTCTCTTGGAACAAAACAACAAGAAAGCAAATAACTCTCTTTGCAAAACCTGCAAAACTTTCTGAACTAATGGCAGATACTAGCAAACCTATATTTATCTCTCATTAGTGGGTAGAAGATGACCCAAGCGGTTTGCTCAGAATAATTCCTTTCTGAGAAACAAAATCTCTCATAGCTGGCTACAAGCTATTTCAAGGCGATAATGCAGGAGGACACGGCTAACAACATGCCATCAGATATCTTCAGGCTAATGGGGTAGGATGGAGATAGAGAGTGGGTGCAAACTCAGTGGAGGCATTCACTTCCATTCCAAATAATTTAGCTAAAACTACCATATGTGGGATGTGGGTGGTGCTGTGGGTTAAACAACAGAGCCTAGGACCTGCCGATCAGAAGGTTGGTGGTTCAAATCCCTGTGACAGGGTGAGCTCCCGTTGCTCGGTCCCTGCTCCTGCCAACCTAGCAGTTCCAAAGCATGTCAAAGTGCAAGTAGATAAATAGGTACTGCTCCAGCAGGAAGGTAAACGGCGTTTCCATGCGCTGCTCTGGTTCGCCAGAAGTGGCTTAGTCATGCTGGCCACATGACCCGGAAGCTGTACGCTGGCTCCCTCGGCCAATAAAGTAAGATGAGCGCCGCAACCCCAGAATCGGCCACGACTGGACCTAATGGTCAGGGGTCCTTTACCTTTACCAGATGTGGGAGTCAGAGCCTTGTATTTTGGGTTTCTGGTTCTGCAAAGTTAAAAACATCATGGTTGCCCCATGTTTAGCTCTCCGTTGCACTGATGATGCAAAAAACCAATTTTCTCACAGTGAATATTCCTGGTGTGGAAACAACTGAGAAATGTTAGAGACCTGCTCCGTGGACACTGATTTAACTTTATTTTATAATTATCCCAGATAGAACATGACTGGAGTCTGCCCTCAACACACAGAACAATATGGAGGAATCTCCTGGGGTTAGTTGTATACCATATTATCTTATGCAGTGCTTTTTTCTGGGGGGATGCAGGGGTACACATACCCCTAAACGTGTTGTGAATCTAAGTTTGGCCTCATTGAGGGGCAATATTTCAATATGAGTAGGAAAATTAGAGTACCCCTAAACTACTACTACTACTACTACTATTATTATCAACGCACTGATCTTATGAACCTAACTTACCGTATTTTTCGCTCTATAAGAAGCACCAGACTACAAGACGCACCTAGTTTTTGGAGGAGGAAAACAAGAAAGAAAATATTCTGAATCCCATAAGCCAGAAGAGCAAGAGGGATCGCTGCACAGCGAAAGCAGCAATCCCTCTTGCTGTTCTGTCTTCTGGGATAGCTGCGCAGCCTGCATTCGCTGCATAAGACGCACACACATTTCCCCTTACTTTTTAGGAGGGGAAAAGTGAGTCTTATAGAGCAAAAAATACGGTAATTATATCACAACTGGATCTTATTGGACCAATGACATATGTTACTGAAACATTCTATGACGGCTTTGTGTTGTGTCTGTTTGCATTATTTCATATTTTCTAAGATGCTGAGCCCATACTGGGCAGCACAAGATACTGCATTGAAATTTTTGGATGTATTGCTTGACACTTATGTTCTGTTTTGAAGAGTTCTGC
This sequence comes from Podarcis raffonei, assembly GCF_027172205.1. Lineage (NCBI taxonomy): Eukaryota > Metazoa > Chordata > Lepidosauria > Squamata > Lacertidae > Podarcis > Podarcis raffonei. The sequence goes on along the minus strand of NC_070605.1, from coordinate 93,782,421 downwards.
CAGTGAAAGTTTGAATAATATTTTTATGGGCCTGGACAATGATTCATTTCAAAAAGGAATCAGTTCTTATGCTTCCAGTCACTTCAAACTGTGCAATATTAATATCTGCAATGTGGGGTGCAGTGCAGACTTTATTTCTTTAATTTTTATGTGGATTTTTTTTTTGCTTACCTTTTTAAAATTGAGATAAACACCTAAACTCTTTGAATGTTAATTAATTACCAAGATCACTTGAGGGGCAAGCAGAACTTGCCTCGTGTGTGTCTTTCCTACAGGAATTAGAATTTGCGTGTTCAGACTTTTAAACCTCCCCCTTAAATAAATTCAGACAAGACTCAAATTTTGGTTTGGTTTTTGGCAGAATTTAGGCCACAACTTTATTGATTACAGCAATGGTTGCATAGGCTCTGGTTTGACTAGCTCCCTGCACCGTTGCAGGTAGCGCTGACCCAGGGCACCCTAGGGTGAACACCTGGATAAGTAGAAAGCCAGGAACAGGCTATCTCCGCCACCCAGATGCCCCCCTGGACTCAGGCACAGGCACAGCCCCCTCACAGGGTTGACCAAACCATTGAGTCCCTGGATTCCTTTAACGGAATACCCTTCACATAGGGATGGTGAGACTGTTCCCTCATCCCTATCACCTGAACCAGAGCCTATCCGCAACCTTACAAGTTGTGATTGCTACGTGGCAGGCGAAACCCAAATGGCACCAGCCAATCAGCCAAGTGGGGGAAATTCCTGCCGTGCCCCTTTCCCAACGACGGACAACACACGACGGCATAGCAAGGTCAAGCGCAAAGCCCTAAATATGGGGAGAAGTGGGCAGGTGTTCTGATGCATGCACCGAAAGAGGAAGCTCTTGGTCACGTGCATAGGTATATATGGGTCCCTTGATCCTTTTAGCTTGCATCCCATTGGCCTGATTAAACACAGCATCAAGGGACCTACCAATTGGGTGTTGTGGCTAATCAGTCAACCCACCCACAACACAGGGTTTGGTTGCCAGGTCTCACCGCAACACGTGCCCACTTTAAAGGAGGACCCAATTTACCTTTAAATGGGGTGCTGACTGTGATTGGAATCACTCGCCTAGCCTAGTCGTGCCTCCCATACCACCAACACAACATTCATAGGGCTCCTGAGAGAATTATAGAAAATGTGAATAGCTTGCAGTGAAATTATGGAATGCACTACCAAAGAAATGAAATGGAATCTGTGTTTAGCATGTTCCTAAAGTTCACTACTGTATATTCAAGGCTGCGTTCATTGCTGTAGGCCACAAGCTAAAATCCACTAAGCCAAAGATAATGCTGTCTGATTAATTTCTTCTTCTCCTCTACTTTATCTTCTAAAATATGTGTTGAAACAATTTTAAAACTTGCTCACTGCGCTATATTTTTGGTTCATAGCTCTCAGCCTTTCTGCCAACAGCTGCTTACGTAGATATATTCAACTTCTCTTTTAAAATGGAATTTATATTGGCTGAAATAGTTAATAAAATATAGTTTTTGCAGCACTCAGGACACTTACTGTAAAAGAAGCTAGGAGAGTAGCATAATCAAAAGCTCAAATTTGAAATCACGGCATACAGCACACCCTACTATTCTCGACTGCACTGAAGCTCTGTTCAATTATCCTGTGCAATTTGGGATTATTATTTATCAAGTTTTACATCTCATCCTTTCATTTGGGGTGGTATATGTAGGATTATTTCATTTTATCCTCACTGCCACCTTGTGGGGTAGCTTCTGTTGAGAAATGGTGACTTACCAATACAATCCAGTGAGCTGCACAGCTGAGCAATGGCTGGAACTCAAAATTTCTTCATTAGAAGGTAGAGTTGTGGCTTCAGTTCATAGAATGGCAGATGCATTTCAGAACAAAACTGCTTTCTAATTCAACGTCTAAACTTAGGTCAATTAATGAATATCCCAGTATTTAAAATGAATATTCCAGTATTTAAAATGAATATCCCAGTATTTAAAACATCAATTAGGAAAATATGGTAAATGTTTAATACCTCAGATCCATTCAGTTCTAAGTAATTTGCACTCACCTATGCATATAACTATGAGTAATGGGAAGTACTGAGTAGATGGCTTACAAAACAGTGAAGTGTGCAGGTTCAGTCCCCATACGGGAGGGCTGCATATTCCTGCACTGCAGGGGGTTGGACTAGATGATCCTCATTGTCCCTTCCAACTCTACAATTCTATTACCGGTATTCTATGATCTTTTCTTGCAGCAGTTGACTGCCATTGCTAATGAGAGAAGCCATTCACTTAAAAAGTAGATCAACTCTTTGACTGCATTCATAACTGCACTGGAACAAAACAAATTTCTATATGCAACTGCAATTTTCTCCAGTATGCAAACCTTGTATTTTCAAAAGTGAATTTTAGCTACCAGTAGGGACATCACTAATTTTCATTATACATCTCAGTGATCAAGCAGGTATTTCAGATTGGTTTATTTCCTTATATTTGTTTTTGAAAGAAGACATTTCATATACAGTCGTACCTTGGAAGTCAAACAGCTTAGTTCCCAAATGTTTTGGCTCCCGACCGTCGCAAACCCAGAAGTGACTGTTCCAGTTTGTGAACTATTTTTGGAAACTGAATGTCTGATGGGGCTTCTGTGGCTTCTGATTGGCTGCCGGAGCTTCCTGCAGCCAATCAGAAGCCACGCTTTGGTTTTCGAATGTTCTGGAAGCTGAACGGACTTCTGGAATGGATTCCGTTCGACTTCCAAGGTATGACTGTACTATTCCTTGGACCTGAGGTAGCAGTAAGGAGGAGTTTAAAGTAATAATAGTAGTGCCAGACTCATACATTTGGGGACATTGAATTTGTCTGTAACAGAACATTGTCCAGAATTAGGAAAATTATAAAACTTAGTAGTTTTGACAATTGATGTTGAAGTAGTTTATAGACCTAAGGGCAATGTGTGATAAATATCCAACTTATGTTATTCTCAAAGTGGACCCCTTGAAATCAGTAAAGTTAAGGTATTCTACAGAGTTTACTGTGACTAATGTTTGATAGTTCCCAATGTGAGATTTAGGGAGAAATATCAGTGGCGTGGTGTGAGTAGGGCCACAGGGGCAGTTGCCCTTGGTGCAAAATTCTTAGAGGCACAAAATTTCAAAAGGAAAAAAGGAAAGTAATAATAAAAAATAAAATATAGTGTGCCCTCCCCCTGACACAGAAAATCTCCTTATGTCCATGTGAGCAGACTGAGGGGCAGATTTGGGCGATGGCTGGATGCTATGATTTAGAAAGATACCCACTCCCGGCCAATCCCTCATCTCGCTCTCCATCATGCTTGACCCTCATGGGACAACATGTCTGCCACTCAGGTAGGTCTCCAAGCTATTGTCCTTTCATTCCAGACTATGGATGGGCAATGCCAAGGACACTTGCCTTGCCCCGGACACTGGCAACCCACGCTATGACACTGTCTGACATAAAGCAAGGAAGTGTAAATTGAGCCGGTATAAATTTACACCAGATCCAAACCGTGTTCAGCAGCAAGGCTGCCACTATTGCTTTGGCTAAGCTTGGCAGATGGAAAACAAGCATTTAAAATAGTGTTTTGTGCTGGGTTGCCATGTCATGTTACCAAGCTCAATGGGAGTAGGATCCAGCCTAAGTCCTGCTTTCTGGTCATGCCACCATTTGGAGACTTACACTGATGTCGGCTCAGCTGGTTGTGCCCATTCTGAGCTGGGACAAGCAAGTTAAAATAGCATATCTTTGGCTGAGCTGGGGATGGAGATTTAGCACTAAATTGGAGATCTGTTTCATCTAAGCTGCTCACCCTGGCAGATCTTGCTGTAGGCTTTCCCCTTATACCTCACAAAATTTGGAAAACTCAGGCTACAATCGCAGAGGCAGCTTAATCGGAAAGTTTAACCCTTCATGTACTTCCAGTTGAATTTTCCCCATGATGGCTGTTTTGTGAGTGGTTCATTTCCCAATTAAAAAGTGGGTCATTATTTTGACTATAGTGGTACCTCGGGTTAAGTACTTAATTCGTTCTGGAGGTCTGTTCTTAACCTTAAACTGTTCTTAACCTGAAGCACCACTTTAGCTAATGGGGCCTCCTGCTGCTGCTGCGCCGCCATAGCACGATTTCTGTTCTCATCCTGAAGCAAAGTTCTTAACCCGAGGTACTATTTCTGGGTTAGCGGAGTCTGTAACCTGAAGCGTATGTAACTTGAAGCGTATCCAACCTGAGGTACCACTGTATTGGTAAAGGTAGCATTAGTTTCCTAATTAAATGGAAGAAGGTAAAAGTCAGCCATTTTTCCAGAAAAATGGAATTCCTGTTCTACTATGATGGAAAAATCTGATTAACAGAATGTCACAGGATTATCCCTACATAGCATTCATACAAGCCCTTTTCTTTCTTTAGAAAAAGCAGTGACATACAAAGGAGAAAGAGGGCCTTTTGAGGAGTTTATCTGAGAGCCAATTGGTTTGGTAATGAACCCAGTTAGAGCTGAACAGGTTCTCATAAATTTAAGACACCTGGCTTTAGCTTCAAAAAAGGCCAGCAAAGTGAATTATGCAAAAATAATGGCATCGGAGTATAAGAGAGTGAGAAGGGTTAAAAATTAAGCACAATTACATCCCAAGTATGAACATGCAGTATCTTAATAACTGCATCCAAAAAATGAGGTTAATGTAAATGAAGAGTATCAAGAAAAAAATGGCTATTATGTGAGAGGTATAACACATCAAGCACAAGGAAGGGCTAGGAAGATTACAGAATGAAGTGGAGTGTAAAAAAAAATGATAAGAAAAGCTAAGGTGGAGAGTGAAAGGAAGATTACACAAGAGGTTGTGATTAATAAGAACATTTTCAAGTACATGAAGAACAAAAGGTCAGCAGAAGAAACTCTAGACTTCTAATGATGGCCAGCAAAATTTATTGGCAGCTAAGGCAGATATGTTAAAAAGAAAACTGAACCGGGGTTTAAAAGAAATGATGAAGGGCAAAGGCATGAAACAGTCCAAAATGGAGGCAGAAAGGATATTCTGGGTAACCAGGCCATGGTGTGGAGCATCAATGGAGCATTACAAAATAATTGGAAAAGACAAAGTAGTTTGGACCAAATTTCAGGTAAAGACCACCATGCAGATCTTACCTTCCAGCTAGGAATGAAGGGTGATTAGCACACTGCTCCTCCAGCCCAGAATTTAGAAGGCAAAATACATATCTGTTCATTTGAAGTCTTCCTAATGTAGACTGAATAGTTGTGTGCAATATCACAATCTGTTCTGGTAGTGGAGCCATGTCTACTCTTCCCCCTATGGGATGCTTACTTTGTGAGCTGAGAACAACTAACACAACTCGCTCTTAAGAAACTTGTTAACATGCTTGACAGAATAAGCTTAATGCTACTACAGTGGAACCTTGGTTTTCGAACGTAATCCGTTCCGGAAGACCGTATAGCTTCCGAAACGTTTGAAAACCAAAGCAGGCATTTCTGGAAGCATTGATGTCTGGAAAACTCAATACAGAATTTTCCCCTTACTTTTTAGGAGGAAAAAGGTGCATCCTATGGAGTGAAAAATACGGTAATTACCAGACTGGATTGGATATTTTTCATACTGTTTGGCAGATAAAAAGCAATACCAAACTGATAAGACCCGGCAGTGGATCTGATTGTGTGTGTGATAGTGCTTTTATCACCATCTTTCCCTTTCTTCTTTCATGCTAACCGCAACTAGGCAATGCAGTTCCTTTCCTATTTACTCTGTTTCTTGTCCTGTTTTATTTCCTCTCTACCTCGTACTGTTAAATTGGACTGTGAACTTTTCACTGCTGGCATGACTGTATTTTTGGATTTGAGCAGTGTCTGGGGGCGGGGGAGGAACAGTGCTTGTCATACAAATAAATGTGCATAGTAAATCTATATGCGACAGATAAAGAAAATTAAGGGCTGAAACTCTGTACTACTCCCTATAGAATTCGTACCAGCAGGAGTCTCTCACACTCACAATAATACAGAACAGAGGCGTCTAATTCCATTTATTATTGAAAAACCAATTACAACTATTGTAATATTACCCTCATGCATATGTTTTCTTATTCAGCACAAATGCTCACAACTGCAACATAATGGATGCTTTTTATCTCTGCGTTTTTAGGAAAGTTAATTTGAAGCTGGCTGCATTAGTCAGAGCCATACCTAGTGCTTTGCTGTTACAAGCAAAGCATCTGACATAATTGAAAGACTGAAAAATCTAACTCATTTGTGCCTTTTACTCAATTGGAGCTGCACAAAGCAAATGTTAACTTCCTAAGCATATGCTAAGAAACCCCACCCCCCTCCTCTGAAAACAGTCATGGCCACACAAGAACAATATGGGCTAATTTGAATATTGAGAAGTTACAAAGGGTGCCGGCGGAATAGGGCAGTTCCGCTCTTAATGATAAATAATCACATCAGTAAAAATTGTGCTGGCGATATACGCAAATGAATATGTGTGAAGTGATGTGAACAAACAGAAGCAGATCAGAAAGAAAGGCATTGCCCTTAGGATGCAATCTGTTACAAAACAGGTACAGTGGTACCCCGCTAAACGAAAAACGCGCAAGACGAAAGGGCTTTCCGACATTTTTTCTGCTTCGCAAGACGTTTTTTTCTAAGGGGCTTACTCGCAAAACGAATTTTTTTCCGTGGTCTCCCTTTTTTTTTTGCCTTTTCTGAAAGGCGCTAAGCTCCTTATCTCTAAATTGCCGCTTATCCGCTAAGCGCGAAAAGCTGCTAAGCCGCTTATCAGCTGTTTTACCGTTTATCAGCTGATCGGCTGATAGCAGAGCTCCGCAAGACGAAAATCCCTGCAAGATGAAGGCTCCCGCAGAACGGATTATTTTCGTCTTGCGGGGCACCACTGTATTCTTCTTCCACACATTTTGGTATGGAGGGGAGAGTGGTACAAGGCCCCTTGGACGCAACCTGAGCACCCTGTGCCTGCCCAGCCTACACTGGAACATCTTTAAAGGGAAGCCTGAATGCATAGAGTTGCATGTTGAGACCCCGAGACCACCTCCTCATTGATGAATAAGACACAAGGACACAGATATTAAGTTAATGTTATTGGGCAAATTTAGGCCACAACTTTATTGGTTACAGAACGTGAGCAGTATGGGCTTAGGCATTGGGATTGACCCGACTATATCTGACTCCTGCCCATCATGCAGGGAGTCCAGTAAGGGTCAACCACTGGTAGGGGGATTCCCGTCGATGCAAACCAAATCGAGCTCTCCCTGGGTTCCCAACGGGGTCATGGCATGGCCCTAGCCCTGCCCCGGACTTCAGACAAGATCCACACACCCCGGATTCCTTTAAAGGAAAACAGTTAAACTTGGAGGGGCAGGGGATGGCCACACTCCCCTCCACCATCATAAGATCGACCAATGTCTAACCGCCAAACCTTACAAAGTTGTGACGATTGCTACGAGGTAGGCGAAAACCAAATGGCCCAAGTGGAAAAATTCCTACCAGGCCCCTCAATGGCAACCAACCGAGGTCCATAGCAAGGCCAAATTCGAAACCTGAAAATAGGGAGGGAGGGCAGGAGATCAAGGAAGTGAGCCAAGAGAAAGCTCTCCGGCTTGCACCTCAGTTTAAATGGGGCCCAGCCCCGCCCCCCCAGCTGGCGGATTGGCTGGCAGGCGAATGACATGGCTGGGAACCTCCGGGGGATGTGGGACTTCGTCCCCCGCCCCCGGAGAGGAGTGGGTGGCCACGCGGTCCACTGCAACTCCTCCCCACTGGGAAGTGGAGCCGATTTGTAGCATCATAGGATCCCTTTTATAAATTTTCTCAAAAATGTGCAGATGCCAGAAGTATACAGAAATAGCTAGGATATTCACATAGTGCACAAACCAGACGATATGTCACTTGCTTTACAAATACTGCCTGTGGCTTAACGAGACTCATCTACATCCATGGACTCAGTGAGACTTGTAAAGAAAAAGCAATTTGTATGCATTGTATCACTGTTTCTATAGGAGATAAAAGACCTGTTGTACTATATATAGTACATCTGAACCAGGTAAAAGCCCATTGGGCTCTGGCTGTCATGCACGCAATCCAGGCAAAACCCAGACAACCCTGAGAAATACACTGTAGAAATTATGCACGAGACCCATCAGGTTGAATGAATGTGGCCAGCGATTTGCCTTCACAGACTGGCAATTTGGAATGGAGTTTATAAAGGATTACATTTTAACAGGTCGCTCAGTTGCAACCAATTTGATCCAAATAGACTCACTTGTGGCATGAATTAAAATATTGGAGAATGCAGTCCTAGCTATCTTTACAGGCTGAGAGGCTGATTTTCTCCAAGCTTATTTATTTCTGCATTAAGCAAATGTTGGGGTTTTTGTTTTTGTTGTTGTTGTTTGTTTTTACAGACACTGGAAAAATTATAATTGCTTGATCCAGGGATTTGCAACAGCCAATATTTTTCTACTTTTCACATAAAATGCCTTATAAATGAATCATTCATCAGATTGAGTTTCCATAGCATACGATTTTAATGAAGGTCCATCAACTGGAATCCAAGATTATTACTCATTTAAGAAGTCATTCCAACCATAACCCAATAGGAGCCTTTTAAAAACTGATTATATTCTGCAATAAAGCACTTCATGATTTTTAACTGAAAAATATTACTGCAATAATTTTTACAAGCATTTCATATTTGTCATTTGCACTGCCCTTGTCATTCCAATTATCCATTTCTTCATACTGCTTTCCAGCACACACATAAAAAATAAGAAATTAAATATTTTGTACAAAACAATTGTTTAACTGATTATTTCTTTAGAATGATAAGTGGTCAGTGTGATAGGAAAAGCATTCTCGCTGTCATTTTTGTTTATTAGCATAGCTAAATTTATAAAACATGGGTTGTCTGATTATCCTATGGAAAGCAAATAGGCTTACAATGCTAAGGCAGTGGTTTGTACAAATTAGGGTTGTCATATTTCAAGAAGTAAAAATCTAAACACAGTTGCTCAGCACTTGTAGGGGGGATTGCCCCAAAAGTTGAGATTTCTTTTTTCCTTTTGCAATCGTTCAAAGTTTTGAGCTTTTTTGGGGCGATCAGGATGGCGGGTGGTGGGGTGACATCCCAAAATCCTGTACATTTTCTGTTAAATTAAAAACTCCCACCAGGCACCAATTTTGCTCCCACCCCCTGACATTACCGGAATTTTTTGGTTTATATGGCTAATGAGTGTAATGCTAACGAGCGTAAACTGTATTAGAGTGTAAACTGTATGCTAATGAGTGTAAACTGCTAATGAGTGTAAACTGTATTAGAATTGTTCAACGGTATCCCTGATCTGGACCTTGTGTAGAAATCATAAAGGAGCTTTCCACCTCAAAAATGAGTTTCAAAGCTTTACTGCAGGACAGTCTTAAAACTAGTTACATATAAAGTTAAGCATTACAAAATAAGAAAGTAACAAATTTCAAACAATTAATGTGGTTCATTCCTTTATGCAGTTCAATAAACTTTGCTATCTCTGATCCCAGAGAGTGATCCTAAGCTTGCTTACCATTGCAGAGCTTTTCTGCTACAACGTCCTCTGCTAGCCATATCTGACTTATCAAGCTTCCTCTCCTGCTGTGAGAGGTCCATATCAGTTTCCCTTGATGAGTATTCAGGTAGTTTAGTTCACTGTAATGGAAAAACACCAGCCATCCGCTTTCACCCAGAGTGCAACCTCTTGCTTGAGGCAAACGGCTCTTTACAACATTCCAAATACAATGCGTTCCAAGACAGAATGTTATATACATTATACATCTTTATAAGTACAATTTGGCTTACCCTTCTTATAACTGTATCATATTTTCAGCCTCTCTTGGAAGTTCCTGGCAAATGCTTAGTTTTTGGATATGTATAATCTTAACCCATAATTAACAGGTGACTACCTCAAGTCTTCTCAGCCATCATTAATTCTAACTGAATTTTGAATTCTCAGAATGTAATGTACATTAATTTATCAAAGTGTAGTGAGAAGAGGGCTATTGCCATCAAAGTCTGTTTTGGACTCCTTGAAGGCATGTGGCTGGTCAGGGTGGGAAGTGTGATGCTGGACTAATGAACTTTTAGTTCAATCCAGCAGGACTCTATTTATGTTCTTTTATGCTGTTCAAATGCATATTGAATACATGGACCTAGTTTACTGTACCAGTAGCCATTCATCTTATGAATCAGCAAAAACAGGTGCTTCTGAGGAATAATCATATGTGCTCAGAAATGTGAATGGAGATGTGGATGACTGGATGAATCCCACCCACCACCTTCCATAAATGGAAATGCCCCCTGGTCTAATGATCTTACAGGCCTCTGGGGAATGACCACAGTGGAACTGCTATCTCTTCAGTAGCCCTTTCCACATCTCTTCAACTGCAAAATCAATTTGTCCCAGTGTCTCTGACAATGTTATTACTCAACATCTAACATTTATTTACCACATTCTCTTTATTCACTACGAAGGAATAGTATAGCAGCATGCATAAACCAAGACATTTGTCTTACTCTAATTAAACACTTGCTAAAGAGATTTTAGGCAAAAGAATGGCAACCTATGATACTTCATTTCAAATCTCTGAAAACATTTCGAATTAATGATGGCTGAGAGGACTTGAGGTAGGCACCCATTAATTATGGGTTAAGATAAAACATATCCAAAAACTAAGCATTTGCCAGGAACTTCCGAGAGAGGCTGAAATATGATACAGTTAAAAGAAGTGCAAGTCAAATTATACTTATAAAGATAGCTTCTCAGAGCTAGAAGCTAGGTTACATAATAAAATATGTCAAATCAATTGTCAATGGCGTTCTGGCAAGTTGCTTCTTCACGTTTGCTAGCCAGCTGAATACCAAAAGAAAGCACAGTATCTTGTTAAATTTTGACAACCTTTTGGATCTGTCACCTGGCGTAAATTTCTTCAGTAGGCATATAATGGCTTGCTAAGTTGGATATACATATAGGAGCCTTCTATGGTTCCCTCAGTAGCATGGAAGCCAATCTTACTCTCATTTCTCCAGGAACATCTGAAGTCCAAGATCATATAGAAAGTTTCTCATTTCTCATGCTTACATCGGCCCAGTTTTCAGGTGGGTGATAAAAGCAGCAGCATCACCAGCTTTCCCCCACATAATCTGGTATCTGACATTACCAAAGCAGTATCGGAAGAATGCATGCTTTCACATGGCTAAAGTAATGTCAGGAAAGCCCCTCTAACCCGCCAAGTAGTGGGGAGAAATTTACTATATTTTACTAAATGAGAATTTCACAGAGCAGGTAACAGGTAACATTTGCCAAACCAGCTAACAGGACAATAGTGACAAATGGCTTACCATGACGTTCCCATTTGTTAGATTGTCACATGTGTTCATTCATAACCACACACCCCTCCCCCCATTTATTTGAAGAATGACAAATATATCCATCAAGGCTGTACGTGTATACAGTTATCATTCATTCTGCCAGTATTGGACAGCATGGTGGGTCTTCACCACGCAGTGCTATTTTTCTAGAAAATGAGGTGCTGGAACTCACTATGAATGCCTCCCTTGTTTTCTTCTAATGGCATTGGCGGCCACCTGAGAGGTGCCTGAAATTAGTTCCGGCTGAAAAAAAGCCCTGGTTGTGAGGATAATGTAGAAAGAAGGTAAAAGCTCTCTTACCACTCACCTGAACTCCCACTGACTGAGTCGCTTCTACATACTGGAACACACAAACACAGAGAGAGGCATTAGCATGGCTGGTGTGGTGCAAACATGACAGTGGAGCTAATCTGATATTCCAGTCTATGTTTGCATTGTACTGACCTCACAACACCTCTCTGACTCCATCTGTCCTGCAGTGTAGTAGCAACTCACAACTGCACTCTGCCTTCTTACATTGAATTGCTGAATTTATGTGTGATGTCATGCTGCCTTCATTTTTATATAACACCAGTCAGTATTGGCTTTTCACTATCTTTCAGTGGACAGATGCTGCTATTTTAAATACAACCATCGGAAGCTTGCAGGCTAGTTGTTTGTGATGACCGTATCAAATGGAAATGGATAAGCTGTCCAAATGGCCAGCAGTTGCTTTTCATTGTCCAAGCTGCAAATTTAGATGCTGCTACTGCTACTCTTGCTGTGGTTGTTTCTTGGGAAACTGGCCTTAGCTGATATCAATGGAATCAGGTTTTATGCTGCAGGGAAACGTTGGCCTCACAAGCACTGCAATTTCTGGGAAACACAGACTTTTGGCTGTAAATATCCAGCTGCCAAGCTGTCATGCCTATATGCATGCAAATGCACACACTTATATTCTCACATGCATCTATATCACTCAAAGTCTCATCACTTGAAACTGTGCCCCAAATTCATAAGTTACTGGAACAGACTATGAGATGATTTTTCCATTCTTGTTTCATTCCAGTAGCATCTGGCTGATGGAAGCATGTGTTCAGGGCAAGTGACATGGCTTCTTTCTTGGCAACCATCTTCCAACCTTCAGCCTCCGGCATGAATTGCACAATTATGCACCGATAATTGACAGAATCATTACAGAAATTATCAACCACCTTGCAAATTAGGACAGCATTAAGCAGGATACACAATTAATAGTTATAATGACCTGCTTAAATGGTAATAAATTAATGATGTAGTTAGCTTCAGAATGAATGCATTCATTAACTGAGCATTGAGAAATTGTGCAAAGCAACACACATTGGCTTACAAAACATCTGTCAAAATAAAAGTGCTGATCATTAACATCAAGAGATATTGCATTGATGAGGCAAATGTTTTCTCTGTAGACATATATTAAGCTGCATAACCCAGTCCATGTTTAAAATCTGGAGGTTATAGAGCTAAGGTTGCCTTATTTAAATTTTGGGCTATCCTGAGGATCAGAACACATCAAGTGACAATGAAATATGGAAGGCAAACAGTTTCTAAGTCCAACTAAATGAACTGTGTGACCCACAAAATTCTACAGTAATATGCGTTTCAGCTAAATAATAATTGTTGCTGGTCTGTTTATAGGAAAGAACCCAAGTGATCTTGGGTGTAAATATGTTCCAGGAAAAAATACTTCTTTTCCACTATGAATATGAATTCTCTATGGCTGTTTCTTGTTGGCACATCTTATTTTATTCTGCAGTACCAAACCAGAAACCTGTGAAAGATGTAGCTGAAAAAAGAAAGTTTCACTTAGCATGTGAGTTTACTGAGATGGCAAACTGAAGAAAAGAGAGGCAGAGATACACCTTGGAGGTACTAACAATATTATTGAACATGAAATATCAGTCAAAATAATTCAATAATAACTGATATTATTAAAATATTAATAATAACCCATGGCTGAAACTCAGAGATGCATTAGTGAAATAAATTATGGCATTGACACTATTCCATGAACATTTTGCCCATGGGCTTGTGGAATACATTCTGTGATTATGTGCAAGATCTTACACAGCACCAGCCTGAATCCTTGTGCAAGAGATTGTGCAACACCCCATGCATCTTGAGATGTTGTGCAAGAGAACATAAAAGAGACCTTCTGGATCAGGTCAATGTCCCTTGTAGTACAGCATCCTGTTCCACAATGGTCTGCCCAATGCCCATGGGAAGTTCACATGCAGGACCTGAGTGCAGTAGCATACTCTCCACTGTAGGTGAAGGTAAAGGGACCCCTGACCATTAGGTCTAGTCGTGACCGACTCTGGGGTTGCGGCACTCATCTCACTTTATTGGCTGAGGGAGCCAATGTACAGCTTCCGGGTCATGTGGCCAGCATGACTAAGCAACTTCTGGAGTACCAGAGCAGCGCATGAAAACCCCATTTACCTTCCCGCCAGAGTGGTACCTATTTATCTACTTGAACTTTGACGTGCTTTCAAACTGCTAGGTTGGCAGGAGCAAGGACCGAGCAATGGGAGCTCACCCCATCGCAGGGATTCGAACCGCGACCTTCTGATCGGCAAGTCCTAGGCTCTGGTTTAACCCATAGTGCCACCAGCGTCCCTACAACCTTGATGGGAGAACAAAACTGCCATGATGAGTATTCATTGAGTTATCATGGCCACAAAATTAATGCAAGAAACTTGAACCTGACCTGGTAACATGGGCAGTCACAGGGCAAGCTTTTAAGCATCAGAATTATGTGCTGACAGTTGTCAGTTGCCACCAACCGTCTAGCTGAAGCTGATGTAGGCAGCACCAACAGTAGTGTCCAGATCAAGGGAAGTAATAGTAGCATTTTATTCTGCCTTGGTCAGACCACACCTGGAATACTGTGTCCAATTCTGGGCACCACAATTTAAGAAGGATGTTGACAAGCTGGAACATGTGCAGAGGAGGGCAACCAAGATGATCAAGGGTCTGGAAACCAAGTCTTATGAGGAATGGTTGAGGGAGCTGGGTATATTTAGCCTGGAAAAGAGGAGACAGAGAGGAGATATGACAGCCATCTTCAAATAACTCAAACATGGAAGAGGGAACAACATCGTTTCTCCTGCTTTAGAGAGTAAGAGGCGAACCAATGGCTTCAAGTTAGAAGAATGGAGATTCCGATTAAACATCAGGGGAAACTTTCTGACAGTACGAGCTGTTTGACAGTGCAACAGTCTCCTTTGGGAGATTGTCGACTCTAGAGGTTGGATGACCATCTGTCATGAATGCTTTAGTTGAGATTCCTGCCCTGCAGGGAGTTGGAGTAGAAGATACTCAGGATCCCTTCCAACACTACAATTCTATGATTCTATGATCTACCTCATTTACTTGTACAATCTGTTTCCCTTAGCAGTTAGATACCAATGAAGGGACATGAGGATAATAGGTTTCTCCCACTGTTGTTGTTCCACAGCAACTGTTGCTGTTGAGAAAGCTGTTGCCTCTGATCCTGGAGGTAGAATGCAGCCTCCAGGAATTTGTCTAATCCTCTTTTCAAACCATCCAAGTTGGTGGCCATCACTACAGAGATTATGAAGTGCCTGAGGCAAGTGAACACCTTTGGATTTCAGTTCTCATTTCAAGACCAAAAAGGGCCTTCTGCAAACGGAAAAGGCCAACACACAATGTTGTTTGAGCCCCACACAATTTTCAGGGAAAATAGTTTCCCTTCTTTGTCTGGGCATCTGAATCCAGATAGCTGACAACACTACGAACAAAACCCACTCATTTTGGCAGTGCTATCCATACTGATGCACTGGCACATTTGAAAAAGAAGGGATCAGCTCTTGGTGTATTACAGTCCCCAGCTGGCCAGTGGGTGTCAGGCAGCTGAACTGGATTTTAGATGCAACACATAAAATCCCTCCATCTGGAAGCATCTAACAGGTACCACAGTTAGAATTTCCCCAGATCATCTAAATCAGTGTTTCCCAAACTTGGGACTCCAGCTGTTTTTGGACTACAACTCCTATCCTCCTTAGTTAGCAGGACCAGTGGTGAGGAATAATGGAAATCGTAGTCCAAAAACAGTTTGGGAAACACTGATCTAAATTACTTTGATATTTTACTTTGCTGATTTTATCCTGGCTACTATTTCCACTCTTACCGCATAATTTTATTGTACTGTGGTTTTATTATTTAGTTTTTGCTTTCTTTTATATATGCCACCTAGAAAATTAATTTTAGGAGGAGTCTCATAAGTATAAGTGATAAATACTGTATTTTTGCTCTATAAGACACACTTTTCCCCTCCTAAAATGTAAGGGGAAATATGTGTGCGTCTTATGGAGCGAATGCAGACGGGAGGCTCTGCTCAGCGCTCCCTTTAAAGAGCCACGTGGAGTATGTGTGCAGCTCTTGGGGGCTTTTCCTTGAGGAGGAAGGGCTGCCCTTCTCCCTCCTCGGGGAAAAGCCCCCAAGAGCCGCACACACACTCCACGTGCTCTTTAAAGGGAGCGCAGCTCTTGGGGGAGCCTTAGCCACGCACAGCCTCTCCTGGGCAGGGTTTGAAGGCTCCCCTTGCCTGGGAAGTGCTGCGTGCAGCTATCCCATAAGCCTTCAGCTATCCCGCTGGCTGTCCTGGCTTCTGGGATTCAGAATATTTTTTTTTCTTGTTTTCCTCTTCCAAAAACTAGGTTCGTATTATGGTCTGGTGCGTCTAATACAGCGAAAACTATGGTAACTGAATACTTTTCTTTGAAACCCTTTAGCGTTTTTCACATGACTGCCATTTTTCTGTACATTTCCTGAATTCCCTATCTTCTATGACTGGCCATTGTTCCTAACTGCTTACTCTTTCAGCTGAATCCTGTATTCCAGTCCACTGGTCCCTTTCTCACTTGCTGTTGCGCTTCCTACTCCTCAGCTTATCCAACAACCAGAACCTGTTCTTGCTTAGCTTGCCTTTCTTGCTACACAGCTTATTCTAGTTCTAAAGCCACTGTGACATTTACTTCTAGCCCAGTGAATTATCTGCTTGCTTATTGCATTTATATATTGCCTTTCTGCCAAGGCCCTCAAGATGATGTGTAATTTCCATTGGAGGAGACTGCCTCCTAACATTCACTGTCATTCATTCTTGAGCACGTGAAATGTTTGTGAATATTCTAAGGTATCGCATCAGCTCAGCTGGTAGAAGCTTCATTGCAAACAGAGCAATTGAAACAAAATCCTTAATGAAGTACAATATAGGTACAATTTTGTGGAAGCACCAATGTCCATTATACAACATGGGCATGTGTGCAAAACAGAATATGCAATGCACTCTATTTCCAAAATATCATACTAATTTACGTTAATATTTTATTGAAAGTAGGGCAGTCTTGACAGCTATTAATCTGTTCAGTAATTAACACTAGCCTTGCAATTGGAAGATAATGTAAGAGCTTATGCCATACTATAAATTGTTTCAATGGAATGTAATTCATGAATATCTTTAGTTTATAGTTCATCTTTCAGTTTATAGTTCATCCTTCTTTTGTTTTTTATTATTTTAGGAAGTGCATCTAATTATTCTAAATAAATATAAATTTATGATACATTGGACTATAGACCAGATCTTTTGAGATTGTCAAATATTTTTTACACTGGTGTATTTTTGAGGCAAGCATTCTTATTTCATGGATGATGGAACAGTTATTATGATGTATTTTTATTACTCTACAAGATCTTAAATATTAGATAACTTAATGAGGAATAGGCTACTCTAGGTATTGCTTACTGCAAACATTGTGCCTCACTTACACCAGTCTATGCAGTCTTGCTTTACCATTGTACTGTGAAATCCCCCATTACATACTTGTGAAGAAGCTGGTAAAATGTGGACTAGACAATTAGGTGGATTTGTAGCCGAGGGCCTTCTGGCGGTTCCCTCACTGCAAGAGGCCAAGTTACAGGGAACCAGGCAGAGGGCCTTCTCGGTAGTGGCGCTCGCCCTGTGGAATGCCCTCCCATCAGATGTCAAGGAAATAAACAACTACCTGACATTCAGAAGACATCTGAAGGCAGCCCTGTTCAGGGAAGTTTTTAATATGTGACATTTTAGTGTATTTTTCATCTTTGTTGGAAGCCGCCCAGAGTGGCTGGGGAAACCCAGCCAGATGGGCGGGGTACAAATAATTATTATTATTATTATTATTATTATTATTATTATTATTATTATTATTATTATAGCTGGTTGACAGACCAAACCCAAAGAGTGCTCACTAACAGTTCCTTGTCATCCTGGAAAAAAAACGTGGAAAGTGGGGTGCTGCAGGGTCAGAACCCATGGTTGTTCAACATTTTTATAAACAACTTGGATGAAGGAATTGAGGGGATGCTTATCAAATTTGCAGATGACACCAAAGTAGGAGGGGTGGCTAATGTTGTAGAAGAGAGACTTGGGATTCAAGCTGACTTTAACAGATTGGAGAACTGGGCTAAAACTAACAAAATTAATTTGAACAGAGACAAATATAAGGTCCTACACTTAGGCAGGAAGAACCAACTGCCCAAATATAGGATGGGGGACACCTGGTTTGTCAGTAGTACATGTGAAAAGGATATCAGGATCTTAGTAGACAACAAGCTTAACATGCATAAACAGTGTGATGCAGCAACAGAAAAAGCCAATGCTATTCTAGGTTGCATCAATAGAAGTATAGCGTCCCAATCAAGGGAGGTCATAGCCTATCAAAGTCTATTTGTACTGTGTCCAGTTCTGGGCACCACAATCTAAGAAGGATATTGACAAGATGGAACATATGCAGAGGTGGGCAACCAAGATGATAAAGGGTTTGGAAACCAAGACTTATGGGGAATTGTTGAGGGAATTGAGTATGTTTAGCATGAAAAAGAGGAGATATGATGGCCATCTTCAACTATCTCAAGGGCTGTCACATGGAGGATGGAAGAAGCTTATTTTCTCCTGCTCTGGAAGCTAGGACCAGAACCAATTGATCCAAGCTACAAGAAAGGAGATTCCAACTAGATAGCATGATGAACTTTCTTTCAATAAGGCTGTCCAACAGTGGAACAGACTTGCATGACAGCTGGTGGAATCACCTCCTTTGGAGGTTTTGAAGCAGAGATTGAATGGTCAACTGTCATGTATGATTTAATTGAGATTCCTGCACTGCAGGGAGTTGGACTAGATGTCCCTTGCGGGTCCCTTCCGCTGCAGCTGCTGGGCAGATTAGTGAAGTCCCGCTCTGCTCCCCCCCCCTTTGGTCCCTTCGTTTCTCCTTTGCCAAAATATGCAAAACACTCTCTCACCCGCATGCACTATCTCTCTCTGTAGGCCAACTTAGGGGTCTTCTCTAATGCCCATCCCCACTCCTATAAGGAAGACATTGCTGACTTGATTGGGGAAATCACTTCTCACTCCTCTTGTTTTCTTCTTTCTGCTTCATCATCCCTTCTCTCTCTTCATCCCACCGCTGAAGAAGATTCTCAGCCACAACTGGGATGAGTGGCCTATGGTCATCGTGGGCAAAGCAAGACAAGGCTTTCATGTTGTCACTTCCAGTTCCCTGCCACTTTGGTACTTAGCAAGAGCTGTTGGAAAAGGCTTTGATGACCACATGTTGCTTTGATGACCACATGCTGGACCACCCTGCTTTACATTGTGGCCATTCTCTCTGAAGAAGCCTTCCAGAGGACCCTACTGATCTCTTTCACGCAAATATTATTTCTATTAAAAGAATATATCCAAAAATAAGGCTTAGCCCCTGCTGCAGCATTAAAAGCTGTCAACGAAATATACATTGTCAAATGGAAAGTCTGTAATTTACACAGTAGGGGTGCTAAATACCCTTCTTTATGATGTCTCTCAGCTTTTAGACCAAAGACAGAGAAGCTAGCTATTTTTTACCTTCCTCCATTACCACAATAAAATAAAACCATCTCTGAGGGTAAACACTATTCTTTCCAGGGGAGTAATGAAATCAGAGGGATATTTTTGGGGTGGATTGGGGGGAGAATCAGACTGGAAGTGCTAGTCTTCTATTCAGAATCAATGTGGCCACTCTCATTGTAGTTTCCCAAACCAAAACTTCTATCAATTTATTATATACTTTGACCCTATTTTTTCTTTTAAAAATTGCAGCAGATCACAAGAACTGTAAAGTTCCTATTATGTTAAGTATCACTCCACCTCAATATTCTCAGTTGTTCAGTTTGCACATAACACTAAGCCAAACAAAGCAAAACAAAGGAAAGGGGGATTTTAAAAATGTGCACCAGCACATTTCTTTGCTCATAATAATAAATTTTATTTATTTATTATTATTATTATTATTACCCTGCCCATCTGCTGGGACCGAGCAACAGGAGCTCACCCCGTTGCGGGGATTCGAACCGCCAGCATTCTGATTGGCAAGCCCTAGGCTTTGTGGTTTAACCCACAGCGCCACCCGCGTCCCGTTGAACCAAGTTACCTTTTGGTAAATAGTCATCTAAATTTACCCTTGTGAGCATTACTAAATGATAGCTAATGGATGTCAAGAGCCACTGGGTATGTTTCTTATAAGATGCTGGCATGATATCTACAAGGAAGTGGAAGGAGAAAAACACATGAAAGCTTAGTGGGGTTTACTTTGAAATATTTTGGAATAACAAATATTTTGGAGCTGCCTTAAACCTTACTCAGGAAACAGACATAAGTATAAAATTCCTCCATATAACACAATTCTAAGCACCATGAAATCAAAGCTGAATACAATTGTTGTGTAATACCCTTTTTATTTCTTTGTCTTAGAAATACTTTCCTTGTGTTAATAATTTATGCCAAGCTACATTCTTTATTTACAAATTGTTCATAAGTGATGGGATTTTATCTTTGTTTGCACTTTGCTTTTGTTATTGCCTATGGTTATCCAAATGGAATTTTGTGTGTGATAATCTCTGCAAAATTGTGGCACTAATAATTATTGCCAGGATCACTTCTGCCAGAATATGAGATTTCTCCTTTTAAACGCCAGTGCTACTGATGTCTTGTTACCATCTTCTACTCTCTCTTTTATAGGCTTTTGGCCCTTATTAGTTATAACACTCAGTAACCCATTTGTAAGCAATTTTTTCTTAATTGCTTCTATTCGAAGGGCTAAAGTTAACTGTTATGCAAAAGGTCAAAAATGAAAATTATTTTCAAACTTGAGCAACTGAAATATACAGAGAGGCAATTAAGACAAGACCTTAAGCTTTTGTAATGAGTTACTCTGCTGGGAAAGTGTCTAAAACCATAATTGCATCTTGATGAATATGTAATCGGTTATATGGGGTCTGATGAAGTGTGAATTCCTGCACATAGATAATCGGGAGAAGCGTATTGCTTAGCCTTTTTGCGGGGCTCGGTATTAAATAAGCACACTAACTGTATGATCTCAAGTCACACCTTGGTCTTTACCCGGGCAATTCCACGCAACTATGCTCACATGCTCTGAGTGGGTGTTATAAAAGCAACTGCCGAGTTGCGAATGTCGTGATTGTGTTTGAAAGATGTTTTGTGTCCTGGAATCATACTGGTTTGATTTTTCAGTCTGCGTTCAGATGCAACAGTGACAGTGTGAGAGGGTCAGCCGCAGGGCCCCTTTAAATCCAAGGAGCGGCCCCCAAAGAAGCCATTGGGCCCAGCCAGACCCATGCCCTGGGCGTGGCCCACCCCCAAGCCTGCCTGCGATTGGCCAATTGTACGAGCAATCTGAATCCACTTCCTAGATGGTAAGCTTGGTCCTGGAACACCCTTTGCCGCCTGGGAAGTGGCCCAGAGGCAGGGTCTCTGCCACCAGGAACGCGATGGGCAGGAGGACTGCTGGGCTGCAATGGCACCCAACTAAGAGGTTGAGAGGACTTGTCGTACATATGGCAACATAGGAAGCTTCCTCTTTTTTTGTAAAATCTTTTTTATTCAGTTTCACGCTCTACATTTAAATCCAAACATTGATCACAATCTTCGATATTCAGGATTCCCCGAATCCCTAGACTTCCCACAACCTCTCCATGGTTTCCATTATCAAACTTTTTTCTACTGCATCACATAATTTCTCTATTTAAAGTAATCCATTTTTCCTTAGTTTTTAATATATTACAAGCATTTCTCAAATCCTGCCAATGTTTTTACTTGTTTACAGTGTTCTCGTAAGTAAATTGTAAAGTTTTCCCAATCCTTCTCAAAGTTTCTATCTTCCTGGTTTCTGATTTTCCCGGTCAATTTTGTCATTTCGGCATAGTCCATCATCTTCATCAGCCATTTGTCTCTGGTCGGGACTTTACCTTCTTTCCATCTCTGAGCCGGTAGTATCTGCACTGCTGTCGTCGCATGCGTAAATAATTGTTTCTTCTCCTTTGGTATCTCTATGACTATACCTAGTAAAAAAAAAAGCTGCTCCCCCACCCAAATATTATTTTAAACATTTTTTCCAACTCTTTATATATCATTTCCCAGAATGCTTTTGTTATCTTGCACGTCCACCACATGTGCTAGAATGTGCCTTCGTTCTCCTTACATTCCAACATACATTTGAAGCAGTTCTATACATCTTTGCTAGTTTTGTAAGTGTTTTATTTGGGACCTTTGGTATTCAGAGTATGTGCTCCATCACTGAGCTTCCCATTGTCTTGTCTTTTGGGAGGGGCCCTTAATTAAAATATAGGTTTTGCAGAGGGACATTTTGAAGGCATAGGTGTCAAACTGTACTCAAGAAAACCCCATTGCTTCCTCTAGCAGGGAGATGAGGGAAGTCTCCAAAGATGTGTGTATTACTGTTGCAGATGACTACTGCAGGGTATTAAAATAATGTACCTGACTAATAAAGGTAAAGGTACCCCTGACCATTAGGTCCAGTCGCGGATGACTCTGGGGTTGCGGAGTTCATCTCACTTTACTGGCCGAGGGAGCCGGCGTACAGCTTCATGTGGCCAGCATGACTAAGCCGCTTCTGGCGAACCAGAGCAGCGCATGGAAACACCGTTTACCTTCCCGCCGAAGCGGTACCTATTTATCTACTTGCACTTTGACGTGCTTTTGAACTGCTAGGTTGGCAGGAGCAGGGACTGGGCAATGGGAGCTCGCCCCGTTGCAGGGATTTGAACCGCCGACCTTCTGATCGGCAAACCCTAGGCTCTGTGGTTTAACCCACAGCGTCACCCACGTCCCAGTACCTGACTAGTAGGTAGTATCATTCTCAGTTCCAATACCTACCTGCTGTTTATTTACCCCATGCTATGGAAAAAAACATTTATGGAGAACCAATGATTTAAGCAGCAACTCAGGTTTTCCACTTAATAAAGTAACATCCTAATTTCCTACCTCCTAAAGCAGCAGGCTTTCAGACAAAATATGCACAACAATCACTGCGGTCATTTCCCATAGGCGTGCTGCATGACACACCATATTCATTGGACTTCCTCTTCAGACCATTGCCGTCACAGCGTCATTGTACTCAGTGGGCTTCACATAATGGGAGGAACATCATTGTGTGACCTTAATGGTCACACCTAATAAGCCATGGAAATTGACTGATAGGAACACATTGTGAGCTCATCTCTTTTCGATTGTTGGTGCATAATGGACTGTCCATAATTTGCAGTAGGAAGGGTAGGCTAGAAGACACTGAGGTTATTGCCAGGTCTAACAGTCTTTTCTGGGGTGGGCTGGAAGTAGATTTGCTCTTTGGCAGCACAGCCACTTCTAAAAGTTTGTTTTTCAAGTGTTTCTCACTGTGGCAACCTATTTGTCTTTCTCACTGATACTGATGTGGTTTTGAGTCACTTACTCTGCAGTCCTATGCATGTTTACTGAAAAGTCCCACATAGTACAATGAACCTTACTATTAGTTGTGGGAGCAAAACTATAGGGAGATCTGCTGGATCCTAACCTGCTCATCCAGTTGCATCTCTGACTGACCTGGGAAGTTCTGCTTCCATTGTTGGAAAGTGTGTTCTCCCTCATGGAGAGCACATGTTGCGGTGGGGTTCACCAGGCCACCCCTCTGTTGCCGGGCAGTATTCCTATGGAAGCCCGTGGCAACGATTGGATGGTTGGGTTGCTGGGGTAAATTTTATGCTGCAATTTTGGTGGGAGGGATCGGATGTTTTAAAATCCTGTGCTCGCAGCTTGGCTATTTCTTTCGCTGCATGCAACGGATCACCCGCCCACCCACCCTCATTTTATGGGTTTGCGTTGACCTTGCTATGCCTGTCATGGGGTCATCTGCCATTGGGGCAGGGGCCTGGTAGGAATTTTGTTCATCTGGCCGATTGGCTGGGCCGTTTGGTTTTTGCCTACTGCGTAGCAAATCGTCACAACTTGTAAGGTTGCGGTTAGGCATTGGTTATCAATTGGTTGGAGGAGGAGTTAGGATTGGCTGGGCCTGCCCCTCCAAGGTTGCTGCAGAAAGGGAATTCTGTTAAAGGAATCCAGGGGCTTGCCATCTTTTCGTCCAAATCCCTGGAATGGGGCTAGGGCCGGCAAGCCCTGGGGAGCATGCGGGGAGAGGTGAGGGCCTGTGGCTTAGCTCCATTTCTCCCCAATATTGTTTTCCCTTACTGGCTTTTGCTGGAATCCGGAAGTCAGTTCTGTCCCCAGGCGGGGGGACAGATGGTCTTAACCAATGCCTAAGCAACCACTCACATTTATGTATTTCAATAAAGTTGTGGCCAAAATTATGCCCAAAAACCTTAAACAAAAATTATGTGTGTGTTGTGAGTTATTTGAGGGGTGGCTTGGGGACCTCGACACACAATGCTTCTGAAGATTTGTAGCTGTTACCCGCAGGACGGGAGAGCGCTGTTATGCTCAGGTGCTGTTTGTGGGCATCTATTGAGAACATGGTGCTGGCGTAGATGGGTACTGGCCTGATCCTGCAGGCTATTCTTTTGTTCTGAAGTGTGTATGCAATTGCAGCCTGAGCATTCCAGGAGCTTCTCTCCTGCTCCCTTTCAAAGATTGTGTCAAGCATCAGCTCTCTCAACAGAGAACAATTCTGGAAAAAGTTATTATATTTACAGGAAGCACATGGCCTCATTTTAACTGCTTTCGTTTGCTTCCAGGCATATGCAATGACAGTTGTGGATGTTCATTTCATATCGTTCCTCTGTGTAACCATTATGCTGTAACGGATAGGAAAAATTACCAGGGTACAGCTTCATCCTTGATTATGTATCCATTCCTTAGGCTTCAAATTTCTCTTCCAGTTATTTTTGTGTATGTGTATGTGTTTATTGCAATCACCTCAGGTATGGAAACTGCCCTGCTCTCTCAGTGCAGGGATGGAAGTTAATATAGACATATATGATATTTGCTTGCAGCTAAGTACAATATACATTCTCAATGGAGCTGGGAAACTGAAGTTGACGGCATTAATCAAAGCCTTAAACTATCCTTGCTCTTTACATAACATGTTTTGAAGTTCTCAAGTTTGATAAATGCTGAAGAGGTTGCAGAATGACAAGTAAATACTATTCTGCCTGCCACATTGTGAAATTGTCTTGGTGCCTCCAAACTAATGGTTGTGTTTGGAGCTGCAAGACAGTCACATTTGTTTAAGGAGATGAAGAATCTCCCCTGGCTTTCTTGTTCTAACAAATATTAATTGCCTGAATGACTTTGATGAGCACAGAAAAAAGGGTATAGAAAAGAAGGGAGGAAAACAAGCCTTGCATGTGGCTCTCAATTACCAAACATTTAAAAAATTAAAACAATCAGTGATGAAGCATACATGGTATGCTATAAAAAGTAACTAGTGCCCACAGAGAGTGCATTTTTTTGTAAATCCATTTCATATCAAGTAATCAAGACTGGATTATTGCAATGTGCTCTAAGTTTATCCATTTATTACATTTATACATGCCTTTTTCTGGGGGGTATGCAGGCGTATGCATACCCCTAAACATTTTGTGAATCTTTGTACTTTTGTCCATTTACAGTATTTATTTTTCCTGATTTGAACTATAAAATGGTGATTTTCTTGAGTTGAAATGAGAGTACCCCTAGGGACCTTGATAGATGTGGATAGGCTGCTTTGGCTCCTCTGAAATGTTTTGGTAGACTCATTTCCATTGCTTGCCCTGAACTTCATCTTCTGATCTTTGGTGCCCCCCAAAAATGCTCTGTTGCAGAATAGTTACATACTTTTTGTGTGACAGAAACACTGATTTTGTATCTGCCAACCTACCAACAAGAATTGATCATCTGCTTTTCATATATCGGAAGATGGTCAAAGTGGTGACCATTCATGAAAATGAAAAGTGGTGATCATTCATGAAAAATAGTTCGAAGAAATGCTTATTCTGGATATTCTCCAACAAACTTCCAACAGAAGTCATTTCTGTTTTTCAGAAACTTTCTAGCTTGTTTATGGTCATGTAGTGAAAGAGGAATCAAGTGTTTTCAGTAAAGATTGGCTAAGTGGAAATGAAAATCACTCTTACTTTGGCTGTAGCCCTTAAACAAACACTTGCATGGGTTAGAGAGGTCCAGGTAGGAATTTAGGAACCTCCCTTATATCTGTACACTGTACTGCCATCTACTTTAACTGGCAGGGACTTTCCATGGTCTCAGGAAGAAAATGTTTTTCATCACTTGCTATGCGATCCTTTCCAAAGTGCAGATGCTTCTTGTTGTTCTTGGGACCTTCTACATGCAAACCATGTGCTCTTGCAGTTGAGACATGATTCCTTCCAGTCACTGATGCTGCTTGGACATATCTCCAGTGCAAGTACCCCTGGCTAGACATGATAAGGGGATCACAGAAAATGGAGATCACTTTTGATTCCATTTGTCAGCTGAATCCATGGGGAATATGGAACACGAAGCTAGACAGAACAGCTCAAGGTCTTCATACAATGCAGCTTTTAGCATTTCCTCCTCTTTCCTATAGCATTAATATTACATTAGCTACATTTATTGTTTGAAATAAATGCTTGTAAATGGCTTTATTGCTAAAAACAATGACTTCCTGTTACTCTAAGGTACACAGAAGACAAATCCTGATCAATATTAAAGATCTCTTTGCTTGTTCTGGCCCATTATCAGCTAAATCATTACATTCCTGAGTAATCACAAAACAGTGACCATTTATTAAATTTGCCCAGATAGTAGCAATAATAGAGATATTTAAATTCCTAAACAAGCAGAGCAAAATGAACTGAAATGGTAATA
Source organism: Podarcis raffonei (assembly GCF_027172205.1). Taxonomy (NCBI): domain Eukaryota; kingdom Metazoa; phylum Chordata; class Lepidosauria; order Squamata; family Lacertidae; genus Podarcis; species Podarcis raffonei. Next base: position 93,755,787 of record NC_070605.1, on the reverse strand, counting down.
GCCAAGGGAGAAATAAAGCACATTTTACTAATGTAAAAGAGGAAGACGACTACTTTAGCATCTTCCATAATGAATAATAAAAAAGCGATACTATTAAGCCAGCCATTAAGCATCTAAACCAATTAGTCAAATAAACATTTAAGTACTTACAGGCAAAAGTGTTGTTCTCATATAATGTATAAAACCCGAAGTGCACAGCAGCGGCCAACAGTTTTGCCAAGTGTGCCCCAAGTCGAGCTCAAAGAGCAAAGTTGTGCTACTCTAGTGCCACTTAAATACAACAATTTATGTGAGTCGAATTACATGTGGAAGGCCACAAGTTCTCCATCCCAGCCATAAAGTCTCATGTGCGCTAGTTATTTGTGATGCAAAACACATACAAATTTTATAAAGGTGGTGTTGTAGCAGAGATCCTGGAGGACACCATGTTGGAGCGAAACTGAACGTTAGTTTTATTTCCCCCTCCCTTCTAGTGACTCTGGTATTTACAGAGCGAATACTCCAAAAATGTTCTCAAGGAATCAGTTGACTATTTGCAAGTCTCAGCTGCAGTGTATATGTAGATCTCTCCCACAGACTGGAATGGGTTTGCCTCTAGCCTACTAAGCTTGAGAAGACGCATCTCCTTCTTTATATACAACAGTGACTCAGCCAGAGGGAGGTCAGGCAGCTCCTTTGCACCACCAATGCCTTCTTCTCTTCAGGTGTGCCATTGGTCCTGCTCTTGCTATGTCACTTTTCATATCTGTGCCACAGACTGACCAGTCATGTTCCAAAAGTAGGAGATGATCCCAAATCATGGACTGAAGCCATATGAGGCCACAGGGTTCTGGAAGGTAGTATGATGTGGGTCTAGTCAGAGCCTGGATGAGAAATTACTTTTATATCATAGAGTGTCAGTGTGGTTAGGGTGTTAGATTAGAACTGAGGAAAGCTGTCCTGCTCTGGCCTGGGGAAAACCCCAATGGCAAGTTTGTGAAGCAGGTTGGTTGCCACAGTGCTAGGAAGGGCTTCTAGTGAGCAACTTTATCTGACAAGGGTTGGAAGTAAACCAAGGCCTTTTGAGTCTCTTCCTTCAGTGTACCTCTCAGAAGCACCTCCTACATTTGGAGAATGAGTGTGGTAGCCTTACTCAGAGTAGACCCTTGGAAATTAAGAGACAAGATTAACCTAGGTCCATTAACCTAGGTGGGTCTATTCTGAGAGGACTTGGGTGAATAACCCATCTCTGGCCTCACAATAGGCACTTCTCCGAAACTCCATGGCCTCCTGCCTGGCAAGCCTTCTGTGCCATTGGAAGCACTTAGGTCCAGGAAAAGGTGCTCACAAGAGTCTAGCTCTGGTTCTAGAGGCCATGGAGCTGAGGGATCTGATTCCCTGGCCTCCTGAGCACCAGCCTTGGGTTAAATAACCTTCTGATCACCATCATGTGACACTGTAGCCTCTGACTCATGTCCAGGTCACTGCTGGATCATGATAAAATCCAAGTTCAAATTCCCATTCAGACATGAAACTCACTGGGTGACCTTGGGTCAGTCACTCTCCGCTTTCTCTACCTCATAGGATTGATCTGTTTTACTATTCTATTTACTACATTTAAAATGGATCACTGAAGACCTGGGATAGCTCAATTGGTAGAGACTCTTAATCTCAGGGTCGTTGGTTCAAGCACCACATTGGATAGAAGATTCCTGCATTGTAGAGGGTTGGACTAGATGATGCTGGTGGTCCCTTCCAATTCTATGATTCTATGATCACAGCCAACCTTTCCTCCAAGAAGTTCAAAGCACCATATATGATGCTTCCTCGCTTCCTCCATTTTATCCTCACAATATTGTTGGTTAGGTTGAGAGACAGTGGCTGGCCCAAGGTTACTCAGTGAGTTTTGTTGCTGAGAGGAAATTTGAAACCTGGATTGTTGTGAACAGTGCTATTTTTCTAGAAACATAGGTGATGGAACTCACCATGAACACCTCCCTTGTTCTCTTAGAATGGCAATAGCGCCAACTGAGAGGTGCCGGAATTGAGTTCCAGTGTGTTCCAGCTGAAAAAAAGCCCTGGTTGTGAGGATAATGTGGAAAGAAGGTAATCCTTGAAGGAAAGTTTGTTCCAACTTGTTTAAATATGTAATAATAATAATAGTTATTGTTGTTATTGTTACTTTATTAGTTATACCCCGCCCATCTGGCTGGGTTTCGCCAGCCATTCTGGGTGACTTATAGCATATCTAAAAACTTAATAAAAACATCAAGCGTTAAAAACTTCCCAATACTGGGCTCCCTTCAGATGTTTTCTAAAAGTTGTGTAATTCTTTATCTCCTTGACATCTGAAGGGAGGGGGGCGTTCCACAGGAAGGGCACCACTACCGAGAAGGCCCTCTGCCTGGTTCCCTGTAACTTTGCTTCTCACAGTGAGGGAATCAGCAGAAGACCCTTAGAGGAGGACCTTGGTGTCCGGGCTGAATGATGGGGGTTGAAATATACTCAGAGTCGCAAAGTGATTTCATGCTCTTTATTCAGCTCATAGTGGTGAGGAGGAATGAATGAATGTCCCCTCAAAGTATCTGCTTTATATACATTATTTACACAATGGGCTGCACATGATTGGCTAATTCCGGAATTCTACTGTAAGCCAATCAGCTTGTGGATTCACTTCAATCTGGAGCATGATTGGGTGGTTCCTTCCAACCAATCATACTGCTGCATTGTTCTAGGACCAATCAGACTGCTGCATTCTGAATCCTATTGTTCTAGGACTAATCAGACTGCTGCCTTTTGGATCCTATTGTTCTAGGACCAATCAGACTGCTGCAGTTTGGAGCCTATTCAACTCAGTACATAACACCCCTCCCCTCTAAGTTCCCGTCCTGCCCGGGAGGTCGCATTCATAGTCCTCGAGGTACGCTGGCGGCCTACGTGTGCGTTGCGGCCTGGGGTGTTCCCTGGTCCGGGGTTCAGGTTCTGGCTCGTGTTCCAAGGATGCTGGCTGTGATGGGGCTGTCTGGTCTGGCGCAACCGGCTCGCTCAGTCGTGGTTCTGGTTCCGGTGTCCTTTCGGCCTCGCAGGTCCTCTCTGTATTTACTGATTCTGCCTCTCCTGCTGGCCCCTCGTGCTCTATGGGCCTCACTGCCCCTCTGTTCCCTTGGGACTCCTCTGACCTTTCCTCCTCCTGGTTTTCTCCCGGGAATCGTCGCCGTATCTGGTCGCAGTGGCGGCGCCAGCATTGCCCCCCATCTGTTAGCACCTCGTACGACACGGGGCCAGTGACCCTGGTGACTGTGGCGGGTACCCATGCTGGGCCTGCCCCAAAATTCTTTGCGTACACTGGGTCCTGGGCCTCGAAGGTCCGGGGGTTCCTGCCTTCCCCCACCACTACCTCATCCTGAGCTCTATCGGGGTGAAGGCGGTCCAATCTGATTGCAAGGCGCCGACCCATTAGTAGTTCAGCGGGGCTCCGGCCAGTTGTTGAGCTGGGGGTGCTGTGCTGTGCTAGAAGGAATGTGGCAAGGCGGTACTCCCAATCCCCTTGCGTCATGCGGCGAAGGGTGTCCTTGGTGGTCCGCACCATGCGTTCTGCTTGGCCATTGGTGGCAGGATGGAATGGCGCCGAACAGATGTGGCGGATGGCGTTTTGCGCTGTGAAGGTTTGGAATTCTCCTGACGTAAATGCAGTCCCGTTGTCTGAGACGAGAGTGTCAGGGAGCCCGTGGGTTGCAAACAGCCTGCGTAGTACCCGGATGGCTGCGGACGTAGAAGTGGACGGTACCAGTGCGACTTCCAGCCATTTGGTGTAGGAGTCCACCACTATGAAGAATGTTTTTCCCTGAAAGGGGCCAGCGAAGTCCACATGCAGGCGTGACCATGGTGCTCGGGCGGACTCCCAGGACTGGACTGGGGCCCTTGGGGGATCTGGGCGGGATTCTTGGCAGGCCTGGCAGTGTTTGACCCAGGCCTCTATCTCTCCGTCGATCCCCGGCCACCACACATAACTCCTGGCAAGGGCCTTCATTCTTACTACCCCTGGGTGTGTCTCGTGTAGGGCTGTGAGGACCCTTTTGCGGAGGGGCTGGGGAACAACGACCCTGCTTCCCCATAACAGGCACCCCTTGTGGGCCGACAGTTCATGTTTGCGGGTTGTGTAGCTGGCGAATTCTGGCCCGGGGCTGCTGCTGGGCCATCCCCTCCACACCCAGTCCAGGACCCGGGAGATGACCCTATCTTTCTTGGAATGGTGTGCAACTTCTTGTGCCTGAATGGGGCGGTCGGGAAGCAGCTCCAGGCTCATAACCTCTTGTGCAGGTGCTGGGTCGGGGCCTGTTTCCGGTAGTGGTAGCCTGCTGAGGGCATCCGCATGGCCCATCGCCTTCCCCGGACGGTGAATCAGTGCATACTGGTAGCTGGCAAGGAAAATTGACCACCTGAGGACGCGAGGAGACAGCACTTGGGGGGTCTGCTTTTCAGGGGCAAATAAGCCAAGCAACGGCTTGTGGTCAGTCACCACGGTGAAGGGCCGCCCGTACAAGAAATCATGGAATTTTTTTACTCCCTTCACGATTGCCAGACCCTCCTTGTCGATTTGCGAGTAGTTCCGCTCGGTTGCGTTGAGTGTCTGGGAAAAGTATGCCACCGGTACCTCTCTTCCATCCGGGAGTTGGTGTCCCAGGACAGCGCCAATTCCATAGGGCGAGGCATCGCATGCTAGCACCACCGGCAGCCTCTCGTCGAAGTGTGCCAAGACCGAGTTTGAGACAAGCAAGTCCTTGACTGCCTGGAATGCGGCCTCCTGGCGCTGGCCCCACACCCAAGGGGCCCGCTTGTCCAGGAGTCTGTGTAGGGGCTCTGCTACCGCCGCCTTGTGGGGAAGGAAGGAATGGTAAAAGTTCAATAGTCCCAAGAAGGCCTGAAGTTCAGTCTTGTTCTTGGGCGCTGGGGCATCACAAATGGCCCGTACCTTGTCCCCAGTCGGGTGGACCCCTTCTGCGTCCACCATAAATCCCAGAAAGTCCACCTGAGGCACTCCTAGTAGACATTTTTCCCGCTTCACCTTGAGACCCGCCGTCTGGAAACGGTGCAGAACGGTGCGGAGGCGGTCCTCAAACTCCTCTGGTGTGGGCCCGGCAATCAACACATCATCGAAGAAGGGGGTGACGCCAGGAATCCCTTTAAGTAGAGAGTCCATTAGATTCTGGAATATGCCTGGTGCCACGCTGACACCGAATTGCAGCCGCTTTACCCTGAATGCTCCTCTGTGCGTCACAATCGTCTGTGCCTCTGCTGTGGCCTCATCTACTGGCAGCTGTTGATATGCTTGGGCCAAGTCCAGCTTGCCAAAAATTTTCGACCCAGCCAGGGTGGCAAGAACATGGCTGACCACTGGCACTGGGTATGCATGGGCCGTGAGGGCCTTGTTTATGGTACATTTGTAGTCTGCGCAGATGCGGACTGAACCATTAGGCTTGACGGGCGTGACGATTGGGGTTTCCCAGGGGGCATTAGGCACCGGCTCCAGCACTCCTTGCTCCACGAGCCGGTCCAATTCCTCGTCTATACGGGGTTTCAGGGCGAACGGGACCCGGCGGGCCTTGAGCCTGACCGGTCGTACTGCGGGGTCAAGCTGTAGAGCAATGGGGGGGCCCGTATACTGTCCCAATTTCCCATCGAAAACCCCCGGAAATTCCTTGCATATGGCGTCCACGTCCACTTGTAAGCTAGTGTGGTTCACCCCGGTGACGGCTAGCCCCAGTGGTCCAAACCATGCCAATCCCAGTAAGCTAATGTAGGGGCCCTTGACCACAAGCAAGTCCAGTTGCCGCGTCCGCCCTCGGTATTGCACCCTGAAGGTCCCCACCCCCATTGTGGGGACCTTACGTTTTTGGAAGTCCCGGAGGGTGAATGGGGCCGGCCTGAGTTTGGGACCCCCAGTAGGACACAGTTTCCTTAAGGTCCTTGCCGAGATTATGGATAGAGTTGAACCCGTGTCAAGCTCCATGCGGCATGGGGCCCCCTCTATCTGTACGTCAACATAAATTTTCTCTACGTTGGGGTGGGGCAACTGGTATACCTGGAAGTCCGTGAGCTCTGTCGAGTTGCCTTGGTGCGTTGGGCCCCGGGACCTGGGGCTCTTGGATTGGTCATCTGATGCCTGGCGTCGGGTGGGCCGAGCCCGACACACCCGGGCGATGTGTCCCAATTTTCTGCACTGCCTGCACTCTGCGTTGCGGAAACGGCAGGTCCTCCTCTCGTGACTTTCTCCACAGCTTGCGCAGCTCCCTCCTTCTCGTCGAGGCAGCTGTGGTATGTGGGCTGCTTGAGTGCGCTGCTGTACTCGGTGCACCTCCTCCCTGTCGGATCCTGAGTCGTCGGTGAGGTCTTCGTGGTGGACCCTCGGTTGGGACAGCTGGCTCGGCCGTGCCTCTTGCGTCGACCTCTCGGCAGCTTCCGTTGCCAGGGCCTCCTCCAGAGCGACCTGGAACGTTAGGTCCTTCTTAGCGTAGAGGCGTTGTTGCAGCTTCTCATCCTTCAGGCCACCGACGAGGCGGTCACGAAGCATGTTCTCCAGCTCTGAGAAGTTGCAGAACCGGGCGGCTTGGCGGAGAGAGGTCACAAACCCAGTTATGGTTTCCCCAGGGGCTTGCCGCTTTGCGTAGAAGGCATTTCGACGAGCCACCACTGAGGGCTGTGGCGAAAAGTGCCCCTTCAGCTGTTCCATTATTGTTTTGTATGGAACAGTAGCGACGTCTTCCGGCGCAAGGAGGGCCCGGGCGATTTCAAACGTCTCCTCTCCGCAGACGCTGAAGAATATCGCCCTCTTCTTGGCGTCTTCTTCGTCGGTGACCCCTTTGGCTTCTAGGAGGAAGGTGAAACGGGAGGCGTACGCTTCCCAGTCTCCCGATGCTGGGTTGAACGGCGAGAAGCTGTTGTCGGTTGCCATTCTGAGTTCCTTGTGTCCCGGAGCTGAAGCCTGGATACACGGTGCGAGGCAGCGGTGCGGCAGGTGGCGGTGCTGCGGTGCTGTGTGTGGCAGTCAGCTCAGCGGGATCCCACCTTCGTCGCCAGTGAAATATACTCAGAGTCGCAAAGTGATTTCATGCTCTTTATTCAGCTCATAGTGGTGAGGAGGAATGAATGAATGTCCCCTCAAAGTATCTGCTTTATATACATTATTTACACAATGGGCTGCACATGATTGGCTAATTCCGGAATTCTACTGTAAGCCAATCAGCTTGTGGATTCACTTCAATCTGGAGCATGATTGGGTGGTTCCTTCCAACCAATCATACTGCTGCATTGTTCTAGGACCAATCAGACTGCTGCATTCTGAATCCTATTGTTCTAGGACTAATCAGACTGCTGCCTTTTGGATCCTATTGTTCTAGGACCAATCAGACTGCTGCAGTTTGGAGCCTATTCAACTCAGTACATAACAGGGGTGGAAAGGCTCCTTCAGGTATACTGGACCGAGGCCATTATAGGGTTTTGAAGGTCAGCACCAACACTTCGAATTGTGCTTCAAAACGTACTGGGAGCCAGTGAAGAACTTAGTTTACTATAAGCTTAGTTAGCAATGCCCCTTTGTGGGGGACTGAGGCAGCCTTTAGATGTTATCCTCATAGGCATTAGGATTCACAGAGAGACATTAAATATAGCTTCCCCCCTCTTAAAATTTGTGATAACCCAAAAGTATTCCCATATCAAATCATGTGCTAAGCTATTCCTAGATGCTGAACTTTTCTTAAATGTTAACTGATGCTTTATTGAAGATCTAACCCAGATAACTGGATTGCACGACTTAGGAATTCACAAAATATTTCCCTGGTGACGGTAGCTAAACAAGACTGTTAAATATCAGAAGGGTCAATCGAGAATCCCGTGGTTCCAAACATAGATGTAAAAAAAACCCCACCAATCTCTTTTCTTTACTCTAAATTATATTGCATCTATAAAAAAGGACACATCACAGGAAATACAGGCTTCCTGAGTCCAAAGAGAAGAATAAAAATACACAGAAGATGGTTTCTGAGGCAGCAAGAGCTAAGAGCTCTGAATACTGTTGACACTGAAATTTTTGAAACGCTATTTTGTCAAGTGAAGAAATTGCCATCTTTTGTTCAGCCCGATTATATTACTAATGAGTGCTATCTGTCGTCCACACTCACTACATTATTGTCAGCTGATGTTTCTGGAGAGCTAGCTTAGGATGTTTGTTCAATGGCTTTTGATGGACAGAGATTTCTTACATGATCACCAATAGATGGTTCCTACTGAAATACAGCTTAGATGCTTAGGTAGGGACTGCAACAGCCCTATCGGACAGCTGTCTGGAAGTAACAGCCTTAGATGGATGCCATTTGGCTTTGTATGTAACAATGCTTTGCAAATGCCTTGCAAATCAACATTGTGTGTGCTTGCTTCCTGTATCATGTCCAATGTCTATTTATAGATCAATGACAAGTCTCCTATGGAATTAACATGCTTCCTATGGAAATTGCTCAGGGAAGTAGTGAAGCCACACTTAAGGTGGAACCCGGATTTCACCTAAAAGTGGGGTGGAGAGATTGAGTGAGAGGAAGAGAGATTTGAGAGTAATTTCACAAAAATGATAAAGGATCTATCTATGTTTACATGTGTCCTTGACTTTTCTAGCCCATATGCTCCAGGATGACTAGTTATGCTAGGAAGGCACTATAACAACTTTTTGTTCTTAAAAATGTTCTTTTAACTACTGGAACAATACGTTTCAGTCTATGAAAGTTCAGTCTATTTTTGCTGCAAGACTTTGAACTCAGTGATACTTTCCTCTGACTTTTAATTTGTGTAGTGAATCAATTGTATGCAATAGTTCTTTTTGCATGACTTACCTTTTATATTACATGATTTCAAAAATCTCATAATGAAGTTACAATTTTTTAAAACTTGCTACCAATTGAATAGATTGATTCAAAATTGGGAAAGGAGTACGAAAAGGCTGTGTATTTTCTCCCTGTTTATTTAACTTATATGCAGAATCCATCATGCGAAAGGCTGGACTAGATGAATCCCAAACCGGAATTAAGATTGCCGGAAGAAATATCAACAACCTCAGATATGCAGATGACACAACTTTGATGGCAGAAAGTGAGGAGGAATTAAAGAACCTTTTAATGAGGGTGAAAGAGGAGAGCGCAAAATATGGTCTGAAGCTCAACATCAAAAAAACGAAGATCATGGCCACCGGTCCCATCACCTCCTGGCAAATGGAAGGGGAAGAAATGGAGACAGTGAGAGATTTTACTTTCTTGGGCTCCGTGATCACTGCAGATGCTGACAGCAGTCACAAAATTAAAAGACGCCTGCTTCTTGGGAGAAGAGCGATGACAAACCTGGCCAGCATCTTAAAAAGCAGAGACATCACCTTGCCAACAAAGGTCCGTATAGTTAAAGCTATGGTTTACCCAGTAGTGATGTATGGAAGTGAGAGCTGGACCATAAAGAAGGCTGATCGCCAAAGAATTGATGCTTTTGAATTATGGTGCTGGAGGAGACTCTTGAGAGTCCCATGGACTGCAAGAAGATCAAACCTATCCATTCTGAAGGAAATCAGCCCGGAGTGCTCACTGGAAGGACAGATCCTGAAGCTGAGGCTCCAAGACTTTGGCTACCTCATGAGAAGACAAGACTCCCTGGAAAAGACCCTGATGTTGGGAAAGATTGAGGGCACAAGGAGAAGGGGATGACAAAGAACGAGATGGCTGGATAGCATTCTCGAAGCTACCAACATGAGTTTGACCAAACTGCGGGAGGCAGTGGAAGACAGGAGTGCCTGGCGTGCTCTGGTCCATGGGGTCACGAAGAGTCGGACATGACTAAACGACTAAACAACAACAACCAATAGAATACGGATGTGTATGTTCTGAAGTGTGTTTTCCTCCTGTGCAAGTAGATAAATAGGTACTGCTACGGCTGGAAGGTAAATGGCATTTCCGTGCGCTCTGGCAGAAGATAATTGGTTTTATATTTTGTTTGTAGCTAACTAAAGTTAAGCACTTTTAATTCATATTGAATTAAATTGAAAAGTTATTCATGAACTTCAGTCTCCTTCATTTATATCAACAGGATGTAAACATGCTCAACTTTGGCTGGTTCATGCCCAGTAATGATGAAATTATTCATCAATGATGAAATTATTCACTGAATGGACTTTTGAAATATACTGATGGCTAGAATATATGCGTTACCGCTGTACTCCTTTTTAAATAGCTTGCTTCCTCTTCTCAGTGTTCAGTTCTATGTGCATTCAATTACCAGAACCTCTTATTATGCCTGCCCCCTAGAACTTTTAACATTTCAGCAAATTTCCATTTAAAAGCATAGAACTTCAGAAATGCAAGACAAGGAAGAATTTGACAATGTTCTAATTTCACCTACAGCAATAAATCAGAATAATCGACATATATCAGCTGATAAAACTTTTCATTTGTATCTAAAATTGGCACACCTATCAGTTCTTTTCCTATGATAGGCAGTCCAGATATGTTGATGGGAAGTTCATATCACACTTCATTGTAAAAGCTGAAGGTCACAGCAAGTAGGAGAAGGAATGAAATGTGCAGGCATCAAGCCCTTGTCTGATAATGTCCTGGAGAGACAAGAAGTCTACATTTCTTCTTTAGAATCCAGAAATGTTGCCTCTATCAGTTGTTTAAGCAACACTTTAGCACTGATCTCTACTCCGGCACTTTTACTAGTTTGTCTTCCTCCCATTTTTTTATATGTGCTCAATAACCACCCACCCCAATGATTTCTTGTCTGTAAGAGCAATCCTATACACAAGAAGCTGGTAGAAGTGAAGCCTGGGTAAAGTTACATCTTTATAAACAACTTGGATGAAGGAATTCAGGGGATGCTTATGAAATTTGCAGAAGACACCAAACTGGGAGGGGTAGCAGAAGACAGAATCTGTATTCAAGATGACTTTAACTGATGGGAGAACTGGGACAAAGCTAACAAAATAAATCTGAATTTGCATCTTGTACTCAAACAGAAGTGTTTTCTATTCACTTAACTCCGTAGAACAAGTTACTCAGATTGAGGCTGCCGATCAGAAGGTTGGCGGTTCGAATCCCCACAACGGGGTGAGCTCCCGTTGCTCGGACCCAGCTCCTGCCCACCTAGCAGTTCAAAAGCATGTCAAAGTGCAAGTAGATAAATAGTTACCACTCCAGCGGGAAGGTAAACAGCATTTCTGTGCGCTGCTCTGATTTGCCAGAAGTGGCTTCGTCATGCTGGCCACTAGCTGTCTGCGGACAAACGCCGGCTCCCTCGACCTATAAAGCGAGATGAGCACACAACCCCAGAGTCATCCGCGACTGGACCTAATGGTCAGGGGTACCTTTACCTTTATCTTAGCCAGGCTTCTATTGGTTCCTTAAGCCACCTGGTCTGGCTAGGCTGATGAGCCATAGTACATACACGAGTGGTGCTTCAGTGTAGAAAGTACCATATGAAGGATTCCTTTAGTCTGAGATGTGTTCCAGTGGTGTAAGGAATTAGGGAACTGAATTGGCAAAGATGTACCATAATTGTGACAATGTATGTTGGAAATGTAAAGAAAAAGAAGGTACCTTCTATCATATGTGGTGGACTTGTCCCACGGTAAAGGACTTCTGGGAAAAAATTTATAATGAATTTTAAAAAATGATGAAATATACATTTATTAAGAAACCAGAGGCCTTTCTCCTTGGGATAGTTGGTACTGAACTGCCCAAAAAAGACGTGAAAGTATTTTTGTATGCCACAACAGCTGCTGTTGGAATATGACTGTAATATTGTTTTATGAAATAATGATATTGGAAACTGCTACATTCAAATTAAGAGGAAATTCAGATGGAGGAGATTAGAGGAAGTCAACTAAAATGTTTATGAAAATGGATTTTAATTACGTAATTGGTTGAGTTTCTTTTTTTCTGTTTAGGTATGTTAAGTTTGTTATTCTTTTTTCTTTTATTGTGTTGTTGTTGTGTTGTTGTGTTGTTGCATATTCTCTTTTTTGTTATGTCTATTGAAAATTAATAAGTATTATGTTTTTTAAAAAAGGAATTAGGCAAGTGAGTCCTGCTCCCAGTATCCTTGGTTCAATCCCCTGGCGTCCTGTATTATTATACATATAACCTACTCTTCCTCTGAATATATGGTGCACAGGCAACAGACAAGATCACATCTGCTTAGCTTCAGCACATATACATCATGGATCTTATCTGTTATTAATCCTAAGCAGCAGGTATTCAGAATGAGATCAAGAAAAATGGTGCTAGGTTTTGTTCCAGATCTCATGATTTAGGTTGGCAATACGTCCGGGATTTGGGAGTCAGAAACTGCATTGGGCAGAAATCGTTGGTAAAGCCGAACAACTTTGCCAAAAAATGCTGAACAACTTTTGAAAAAAACGAAGATCATGGCCACTGGTCCCATCACCTCCTGGCAAATGGAAGGGGAAGAAATGGAGGCAGTGAGAGATTTTACTTTCTTGGGCTCCATGATCACTGCAGATAGTGACAGCACCCATGAAATTAAAAGACGCCTGTTTCTTGGGAGAAAAGCAATGACAAACCTAGACCGCATCTTAAAAAGCAGAGACATCACCTTGCCAACAAAGGTCCGTATAGTAAAAGCTATGGTTTTTCCAGTAGTGATGTATGGAAGTGAGAGCTGGAACATAAAGAAGGCTGATCGCCAAAGAACTAATGCTTTTGAATTATGGTGCTGGAGGAGACTCTTGAGAGTCCCATGGACTGCAAGAAGATCAAACCTATCCATTCTTAAGGAAATCAGCCCAGAGTGCTCACTGGGTGGACAGATCCTGAAGACTTTGGCCACCTCATGAGAAGACTCCCTGGAAAAGACCCTGATGTTGATGGAGGGCACAAGGAGAAGGGGACGACAGAGGATGAGATGGCTGGATAGTATTCTCGAACAACATGAATTCGACCAAACTGCGGGAGGCAGTGGAAGACAGGAGTGCCTGGCGTGCTCTGGTCCATGGGGTCACGAAGAGTCGGACACGACTAAATGACTAAACAACAACAACAACACATTAACTTAACATTATTATTTTTATCATTTACCAAAAGCATGGTGCAAGAGTCAGCTGGTGAGACTAGACATGCCTGTCATCAGTGACCCAGCACACACAGCGTTCTTTAAAGTTGTGTTAAACTGCAGATTGGCCTAGCATACAGAACAGCTGGACTCTGCGGCCTTCAGCAACATATTATGGGAGATCTATTACATTTGTTTCTGTTATGCACCAGACCACTATATTATTAAGACGGTTGTTTCCTGTGTATTTGTTTGCAATTCAATTCTAGGAAATTCAGTGGATCTTACTTACAAGTAAGCAGTTTAAAGATCTGGGTGCAAGGTATATTAAATAAGCAAATAAAGAATGCCTGGAGGGAGATTTCCCTTTTGCTGTGACTTTTGTTGTTGTTCTTCAATAAAACTTTGATGATAGAAAAGGGCCTTTGGATTTAGAATTTTAAATACTCTGGAATGGCAGCTTTTCATGTGGTAAAACTATCTTTCCCTCCTTTTGCCTGTTAGTTTCAACATTCTGGGAAAGAATCATTTCCAAAATTTGCTTGTTTTTCTATCTGTGACAAAGATAAATGGTTTGTTCGTTTGCTTTAAACAGAAGCTGTAATGTTTTGTGTCTGCACAATCAATCTCATTATAAAGGAAGCACAGCAGCCATAAAGCATAGTGTAACAACCTGGGAATAAATGTCTTTCGAATTATATGCCTTTCCCATTGGATTAGATTTTGCACTGTACTGATTGCATTTCCCTCTCCTCCACCCCATTTTCCCCACCATAAAACAGAATATATACATATTTGAAAAGTAATCATGAAGCTTTATTTTTTTTTAGGAGGGGGGAAATAGTCATGCTGAACAGGCAGATAAAGAAGAAAGTGTAAATGGATGCCTGTATCTCAGTTTCCTCAGAGGCCACACATGCTATGACATGCACACATTTGATTCCACTGTATTATGGATGATGCAATTCCCATGCTACAGTGTGACTTATTTGAAAGTTTATGCACATACATTTCTAGGGCTGGGGTCTTACACTCAAGCAATAAGGAAGGGGAAACTACCAAACCTGCAGATGTCTTGGAACCATGTAAACAACTTTTCCTGGCAAAATAGCACGTCTGCCTAACTTGAAACCTAATGTCCATGATTACCACTGTATGATATGATGATCTGCTACATCACTAATGTTGGGTATCCTTCAGTCATCTTTTGAGCATAGCTTTTTGCAAGGCTTTCCCTGATGGTTAAAGCTGAATCCTCTCTTCTGTGTGTAATAAGGCTTCATTGCTGTGCTTTTTATTGCCATTTTTAGTCATTTGTGTTGGTGGTTTTATTGTATAATTTTGCAATGTCTGTGGCTTTCAAATTTTCTCTTGTATATTAAGTGGCAAAGAAATTGTCTTAAATAGCCCTGAAGATGGTAATAATAATAATAATAATAATAATAATAATAATAATAATAATACCACCTTCTCGGTAGTAGCACCTGCCCTGTAGAATGCCCTCCCACCAGATGTCAAAGAGAAAAATAACTACCAAACTTTTAGAAGACATCTAAAGGCAGCCCTGTTTAGGGAAGCTTTTAATGTTTAATAGGTTATTGTATTTTAGTGTTTTGTTGGAAGACGCCCAGAGTGCCTGGGGAAACCCAGCCAGATGGGCAGGGTATAAATAATAACTTCTTCTTCTTCTCCTTCTTCTTCTTCTTCTTCTTCTTATTTATACCCCACCCATATGGCTGGGTCTCCCCAGCCACTCTGGGTGGCTTCCAACAAAATATTAAAATACAATAGCCCTTCAGATATTAAAAGCGTCCCTAAACAGGGCTGCCTTCGGATGTCTCCTAAAAGTCTGGTAGTTTTTTTCCCCTTTGACATCTGCTGGAAGGGCGTCCCACAGGGCGGGTGCCACTACCGAGAAGGCCCTCTGCCTGGTTCCCTGTAACTTTGCTTCTCGCAGTGAGGGAACCGCCAGAAGGCCCTTGGCACTGGACCTCAGTGTCCGGGCAGAACGATGGGGGTGGAGACGCTCCTTCAGGTACAAGCTTTTCCCAAAATGTACCTGTTTGGCTAAGCCCTAGATTGAAAACATATTTGCATTCTACCATCTTCCTTTGCAATTTAAGCTTGATATGTATTTCTCAAGCCTTTCAAACACCGAAGAAGAGGCTAAAATGTTTCGATACATTATATCTGTGGGGTTTGGCTTGTTTCCTCTGATGATTTTTTCTGAACTAAAGTTCACAAAAATATTACAGAAATTTCAAAAAGCATGAAGGAGTATCTATTCTAGACTCTGGAAGGGGCAAATAAGATTCCTTGCCATATTCTAGAGCCTTTAAAAATGCAGAGATAAGATCACTGTCGAGGCTGGGGGCTTCTTGGAACATATGAGCCCTCCTTATCCTAGGAATAAGAAAACTTCCTTAGGACAGAACAACAGTGGCGATGAGAACCTGCTGTCACACGTTGCAGGTCAAATCTTTGAAAAGGTCACAAGTATTTCCATGGGCTAATGATGTCATCAGCCACGACTAGTGTTTGAGGACTCTGGCATAGGTCTATCATGAGCAGAGACAAATAAAAATCATTGAAGCAGATACTAGGAAGCGCCCACAAAATGCATCAAGGCAGAACTGCAAATTCACTCCAATTCTGGTGTTGTTGTTGTTGTTGTTTAGTCATTTAGTCATGTCCGACTCTTCGTGACCCCATGGACCAGAGCACACCAGGCACTCCTGTCTTCCACTGCCTCCTGCAGTTTGGTCAAACTCATGCTGGTAGCTTTGAGAACACTGTCCAACCATCTCATCCTCTGTCGTCCCCTTCTCCTTGTGCCCTCCATCTTTCCCAACATCTGGGTCTTTTGCAGGGAGTCTTCTCTTCTCATGAGGTGGCCAAAGTATTGGAGCCTCAGCTTCAGGATCTGTCCTTCCAATGAGCACTCAGGGCTGATTTCCTTAAGAATGGATAGGTTTGATCTTCTTGCAGTCCATGGGACTCTCAAGAGTCTCCTCCAGCACCAGAATTCAAAAGCATCCATTCTTCAGCGATCAGCCTTCTTTATGGTCCAGCTCTCACTTCCACACATCACTACTGGGAAAACCATAGCTTTTACTATACGGACCTTTGTTGGCAAGGTGATGTCTCTGCTTTTTAAGATGCTGTCTAGGTTTGTCATCTCTCTTCTCCCAAGAAGCAGGCGTCTTTTAATTTTGTGACTGTTGTCACCATCTGCAGTGATCATGGAGCCCAAGACCAATTCTGGGTACGTTGCAACAATAACCCATTCTCCATCCTTAAGCAATGACACTCCTAATTAAATTCAGCAATCTCAACAAGCTTCACAATACTTAAGCAAATCACCCAAAGTCTTATATATTAGGTTTCTATTAATAAAACTTAACAATGTTCTCTTCTGCAAGTTCTCGAGGTCTGAGTGAGATCAGCTGGTTTACCAGAAGGTTACAATGAGCCAAAGCAGCACTTTTCTAAAAAAATAGTTAAATCCAAATGAGGTGTAGAAAAGAGCAATCTTTTCATCTTTTTTTTTTTAAAAAAGCAAATTTAGAGATCTTGCAAAATAATAAATATGTGGTGCTTAACAACAAACACCCCCCGATCGTTACTTAAAGGTTTCTGGAACCTCCAACTGTAAACATGAATGTTGGCTGTAGAAGTAAAAGAGTCAATTGTCAGGCCAATTAATAATATATCTTACATTCCAAAGCTAATTAAAGCATGCATGTTTTAAAAATGAAGGGCCACAGTTCGACATTGAACTTGATCATGCTGGTATGTCAGCTGAATCCTGTCCTGTAGCTTATAATTGGCAATAGCAGAAAGAGCTGTACTTTAATTACAGTGAACTAAATGCTTTGTGTTTTTGATTTTAAAAAATGTCATTTAAATCAGTGGCTGAATTTAAATATCCTTTGTTAAAACTGGCTATTAACTTTCCTCCTAGCCCAATCCTGACAAGGGCAGTTGCGTGCTATTTTAAATTCCTAGGGGGATGCAACTTGGACTTCTGTGTGATCGTTTACCCACCTGAGATTGGAATGCCTGGCTTACTTTAAAAGGCACAAGCCAAATGTCTTCCTTTAATCATATTACTGAGGTGCCCTCTCTTGTTATACTCAATTCAGAGTGATATCACATGACATGAGGGGGGTAGAACCTCAGCTGTCGGATTCTTTTATGGTGCCTGACAGCCTATAAATCCAATATCGTTCTGTCCTTGATGATACCAATGTCATCCCTTGCTAGACATTCTTTCCAACAGAATATTCATGTATTTAGACATGGTATGCTTCAACTGCACTGTAACTGCATAATGAAGGCAGAGCCGGGATATGGTTCTGAAGCTTTTATCGTAAGCTGTGGCAGATGACTCCTTGGTCATATTTAATTATATAAATTAAGATCTAGGAACAGAAGACACCCCCCAACAACAACAACAATACTATTAGAAGAGCTTTTTCTAAGGCCCATAGCCCTTTGTGTGTCATGTACTGACTTTCATTAGGAACACAGCTGGGGATGAAAGAGTTAAATTTCCATGCCCCACATGCTGTAGGTCCAATGAAAATGTTTGGTATGAAATTTAAAGAATCATAGAGCTAGAAGGGACTCTGAGGGCCATCTAGCTAAGCATACCCAACTCTCTCCACTACTCCTCATAAGGCTTCGTTTCCAGACCCTTTACCATTTTGGTTACCCTCCTTTGAATTATGGTGCTGGAGGAGACTCTTGAGAGTCCCATGGACTGCAAGAAGATCAAACATATCCATTCCTAAGGAAATCAGGCCTGAATGCTCACTGCAAGGACAGGTCGTGAAGCTGAGGCTCTAATACTTTGGCCACCTCATGAGAAGAGAAGACTCCCTGGAAAAGACCCTGATGTTGGGAAAGATGGAGGGCACAAGGAGAAGGGGACGACAGAGGACGAGATGGTTCTCGAAGCTACAAACATGAGTCTGACCAAACTGCAGGAGGCAGTGGAAGACAGGAGTGCCTGGCGTGCTCTGGTCCATGGGGTCATGAAGAGTCGGACATGACTAAACGACTAAACACACACATACCCTCCTCACCGCATGTTCCAGCTTGTCAACATCCTTCTTGAATTGCGGTGTCCAGAATTGGGCACAGTGTTCCAGGTGTGGTCTGACCAAAGCAGAATAAAGTGGTACTATTACCCTTGATCTGGACATTATACTGAATCCTGACGTAATATCTAATTATCACAATTAGCGTGTCTTAGAGACCTTCAGCTACTTGTGGAGCTTGAAGGTCTCTAAGACATTGCGAAACTCAGAAGCATGATGGTAACATAGTGACAAAACCACAGTGGTGGTCATCCTATAGCATCAGAACTAGCATCCTCTGTTACATTCTCTCCAATCTATACAGAGGAGTTTTCTGTTCTGACGCGGGTGGCACTGTGGGTTAAACCATAGAGACTAGGGCTTGCCGATCAGAAGGTTGGCGGTTCGAATCCCCTTGACGGGGTGAGCTCCCATTGTTCGGTCCCAGCTCCTGCCAACCTAGCCGTTCGAAAGCACACCAGTTCAACTAGATAAATATGTATCGCTCCGGCGAGAAAGTAAACGGCATTTCCATGTGCTACTCTGGTTCGCCAGAAGCGGCTCAGTCATGCTGGCCACATGACCTGGAAGCTGTACGCCGGCTCCCTCAGCCAATAAAGCGAGATGAGCACTGCAACCCCAGAGTCGGTCATGACTGGACCTAATGGTCAGGGGTCCCTTTACCCTTACTTTATTCACTTTAATCTTTTTGCCTTAATGCATCCAAGCAAATTGATGAACTTTCAACGATTAATCATTTGGAAGCAGTAAACATACAAATGAAGCTGAGAATTGAAAGGTATAGAGATCAGTACAGAGTTTATTTTAAGCTGCACTTGCTTTTACTACAATTTAGATTTGGGTAAGAGATTTAAGGCAATGATTACTTGTTCTGTCTGAGATCTCCCTCATATACTGAAATGTTCTCTTATAAGATTTGTTCTGGATTCTTTGGGCAGCAAATTAGGGTAGAGAGGATTATGCTACCTTATATTTATTCCAAGCCTATTAGCATGAGGATCAATATCTATTTTCAAAAAATGTAGGAAAGGCTCTCTGAGTGTGTCCTGTGAGACTTCAGCTAAAATCCCCCCCAAAAAAATTTTTTTATATACCTGATATTACAACTGTTTCCCCATTTTAGATGTGGCTTTTTTCAGCTTGTAGAGTATATATTATTTTCCTGTGTCTCTGAACCTACAAATTTCAACTTTTATCCTAAGTATGAATCATTCATGGACAACCATGCCAAAATATTTCTGTAAATCCATATAAATGATTACTGGTCCCTGAAGAAATGGGGGGTGGGGAATAGATAGAAGAATTTCTGTGCCTGGAATCCCTTCTAGCTAGAGCAGATTATCATTCAGACAAACTTTGTTTTTCCCTATGGAATATTTGGGCCTCCAACAAGGTACTTCATAGTCTTTTCTTTAATTAACCCAGAGTCTGCTTCCCTTTCTATTCCTTCGTCAGTCCATGAAACATTCTGCTTGCTTTCTGATCCACATATTTTTATTTAATATACCCTAAATGCAACCTGGAGGTGGATGGCGCTGTGGTCTAAACCACTGAGCCTCTTGGGCTTGCCGATCAGCAGGTCGGCGGTTCGAATCCTTATGATGGGGTGAGCACCCGTTGTTTGGTACCAGCTCCTGCCAACTTAGCAGTTTAAAAGCATGCCAAAAAGTGCAAGTAGATAAATAGGTACCACTCTGGTGGGAAGGTAAACGGCGTTTCTGTGCGCTGCTCTGGTTTTGGTGTTCCGTTGTGCCAGAAGCGGGTTAGTCATGCTGGCCACATGACCCGGAAAAACTGTCTGTGGACAAACGCCGGCTCCCTCGGCCTGTAAAGCGAGATGGGTGCCGAGGATAAAGCTATTGGCCCTCCTCCAGTTTACTATTTACATCCGATACTGCTTCAGAACGTAAACGGTTTCTTTGTATTTAGAGGTAAATAAAGGAAATATTTGGATGACAGTGTCGGCAGCATATTGGCACCACACCCAAATCTTGGATAATATTTTTATTATTATTTATACCCCATCCATCTGGCCAGGTTTCTGTAGCCACTCTGGGCACATTACTGCATTTATAAAACATAGTGGGTGATCTCATGCAGTGGTTTCATGTACTCTAGCTGTTAAATGACATAGCGGTCAAAATTCCTCACCCAGGAACAGCTTTTTAGAATATATGTAAACAGCCAACAACTGTATCACAAACGAAGTGCAAAATGCTCTGGATAATTCAATTCCACCCTGCACATTAATCTGACAGTGAATTTCATATAGGAATTCACAAAGATGAAATTTTGCAAACATTTCTATATGTACTGGAATAATAATTGTGAGCGAATGTTCTCAATGAGGGCTTAACTGTCAGGATGCATCTGGAGCAAGCCAGTCAGATGGGCAGCATATAAGTAATAAAATTATTACCATTATAGGATGTAGTTGCATCAGGAAAAAACACACAGTGCCAGTCTTGCTAAATTTGAGAAGCCACTGTGATTGTATGAAAGAGCATCTCTAGCTCTTATCATTGCTGGCATGTTATCTCCCTAGTCATCACTCAGTGTCCATTCTCTGTTCTTACTAATACAAATGGAGCATCACAAATAGTAAAGGTAAAGGGACCCCTGACCATTAGTCCAGTCGTGGCCGACTCTGGGGTTGCGGCGCTCATCTCGCTTTATTGGCCGAGGGAGCCGGTGTACAGCTTCCGGGTCATGTGGCCAGCATGACTAAGCCGCTTCTGGCGAACCAGAGCAGCGCACGGAAACGCCGTTTACCTTCCCGCCAGAGCAATATCTATTTATCTACTTGCACTTTTGACGTGCTTTCGAACTGCTAGGTTGGCAGGAGCAGGGACCGAGCAATGGGAGCTCACCCCGTCGCGGGGATTCGAACCGCCGACCTTCTGATCGGCAAGTCCTAGTCTCTGTGGTTTAACCGCTCACCACAAATTATCAGGTAAATTTGAGAGGCTTCTTTGCTAGATTCCACCGTGAGAAATGTGAACCGTAGGCTCAGGGTAGTAGCAGATAGTGATGCTTTTGAAGTGTAAAATTAGTTAACTGATTGAGTTTATGAATTTGCCCAGCTTGTAGTGTTTGGTTGTGATATGAATCAAGCACTGTTTCACCATCTTTTAGAATGTTAAATGAGATTTTGCACATGCTTGATTAGTGTTCAACAGATCAAATCCCCACAGCCCGGCTGCTTTAAAGGCATACACACAGAAGTCCTTTAATTAGAATAGCATATGTGCAGTGCTCTGGAAATATTTTTGTCAGCATGCTTGCTTCCAGTCTCATAATGGACAATATGTTTCTGCGCCTTGTCACCTGGCATTGAATTGTCATTCTCTGGGCGCTCATCCCCTTTGGCCACCAATCTTATTATTCACCCACCACAACCAGCCATCCTGGCTCTTGTGTACAATATAACATTTGATGCAAAGTTGTGCATGTTGTTTTCTGCATACTGTAGCAAACTAGATAACAACCACACTTCAAAAGAACGCTATATCTTCTAGAAATGAGTCTGGCTATTTTTTATTTAGAAATGAAACCAACCAGGTGTTGTTGCTTCTTCCCCGATAAAGGACAGCTTTGAGATAGCTTATTTTCATAGTTGGGTTGTTTCATGCTTCACCGAATGGAATTAATAGCCCACAGGTTTATAGCACCCTCAATGGTTGTTACCTAACAAAAAAAGAGAGAAGCTATGCCGTACCACACAAGGTCAGTGTGAACAAACCCAACATGTCAAGTTGTTTCAGGTTTAATTTTGGAAGTATCTAAATGTGTCTCCTGCACACTCAGTCTTTCATCTTGAAATACATTTGCCGCCTCCTCCTTACACCCCACACTAAATTTTATCATGCTTCATCACCATGAACTGTTCAAAATCAATTTTACTTGCTGTAAGCTGTCATTTCCTTAATACTATGATTGCCCATGTTTTCATATGACTTTTGAAAGCCCTTCCCATAGACTCGGTTCCTTGAAAAATCCATTTCTGTTTTAATGTTGGTTTAAACTGTATTGGAAAAACCTGATGAGAGTGTCACCCTGAATTATCTTAAAAGTACTACTTATGGGAACGAGACCAGCTTCATTTTTCTTGGTACAAATTAAAGCACATATACTGATTTCTAGGTATTAAAGGGGGGGAATCAGAAATGCCTTCCATCTGCATCAATGTCTGAGCAAGAAAGCACACTCTGTTCAGCAGAATTTAAGTCTTGTAGTTTAACAGTGAAATCATTTGCATGCTTATGTAGAAGGAAATTCCACTGTTTTTACTAAAGCTTCCTCCCTAGTAAGTATGGAAAACACAACTCACATTCACAGTGGTTATAATCCAGAGATTTCTTCCTTGCTTGCTTATTTTGGGGGATTTTTTACCCTGCTTCTTCAGGCAGTCATTTCCTAGACAAGCTAACAAAAAATTAAAATGCAAGCAGAATAGCAATAATCCGTCAAGTTTTGATTCATCGTTACAAGTGTGTAGGCATTTCATGGGGTTTCTTTTTTTATTTTAAAAATTCTCAAATTTCAACATGTGCTTCTTCTGCTTTACCACAAAATGAAGCCTCCCTTCAGGCCAACTCTCTTCCTGGGAATTTTACCAAACCCCCAAGCTTGTATTCTTCTTAACACATTATGCTGAACACATGCATAAGCTGTGAAATGGTGTAAATTTATTGATTTGGACAGCTCAGCTGTTCTATACATAGGTACACACAGACTGTGCACTGATTGGATGTAACATGTGAACACTTCTACCCATAAATCAAGGGTAGTCAACATGGGGTTTTCCAGATGTTGGACTCCCATCACCCCTGATAGTTGGCCATGGTGGCTGGGGATGATTGGATCTGGAGATCAACAGAATCTGGAGAGTGTTACTGAACTCAGTTTGGAGGACAAATCTGTCTTCATGGTTACCCCAAAAACTGTGGAATAGAATGGAAGAAAATTTTGGTAGCGTACACCTGGATAGCTGTCTTGAAATCTGAGAAGCAGAAGTGCTAATAAGTCCATAGCCAGTGTGAAGTGTGAAGATTTGTTACTCCATGCGACTGGCAGGGCTGTGTGAGCTTCCCTGTACCCCAATAATGTTAAGAACATGTCAAACCCTAAAACGATGGAAAACTGGTCACAGGTCTCTCCTGTGACCTTCCACTTACTGATACAGAACTGATTTTGTGTGTGTGTGTGTAAGAAAAAGTGTGATGAAGGGGGAAAATGACAAATCAGAATGCAGAAAAATTGGGGGTGTCATTGGAGATAAAACTAAATAGACTGTGTTCAGTGCTAGAGCTCACTTCTTTCCCTTTTCCGCTTAATTTTATTTTTTTTACTTAGCTCAATTTTTCTATTTCTGCTTGTTCTGTTTCTCTGGAGCCCAGCTTTCTTTTCTTTTCTTGCTTCAGTTTTTGAAGCTGCTCTTCGCTATTTTCTCTGAGCCAGCCTTTTGAGGACTGGATATTTGGTTCATGAACAGTTTCAGACCCATGCAGTTTTTATAGGCTTTTATTTCCCCTAAAATCCTTTTCATTTTCACTTTACTTTCTCTTTATTCCCTTCTGACGCTTAGACTGCACCATTTCAACATTTCCCCCTCTGCATGCTTTAGTACTTATTTCCCATTTGGACCATTCTGGACCCTATACACAGGATTCTGCATTCATCTCTCTTAACTCCCCCACCTTAGCTCCATAGAACCCTGTTTGGCTTGGTAGCTATGTGGAGGTAGAGCACAGCTATCTTGACCAGTGGCATAGCGTGGGTTGCCAGCACCCGGGGCCACATGGAGTTGGGGGTGGGAGGGAAACGGATGGAGTACGTATGTGCATTCGACTGCCTTACGGTGTCTGTATCACCTAAGAGATTGCAGCCGCAGAGATAAGAAAAGAAGAGTCGTTCCATTGTCTGGAGGGGTCCCTTCCTGGTTCGCATGAAGCCCCGCAATGGAAGCACACAGCTGTATTGAGGCAGCACAGAGTGTTGAAATTTTGCACCCCCAACCATTTTTAACCTGGGGTAACTGCCCCTGTGCCCTCCCTCCACACTATGCCACTGATAATGGCTAGTAGAAACTGATAGCCTTGACTGACACAAATTTGTCTAATCCTCTTTCAAAGCCATCCAAGTTGCCGGTCATCACTGGCTCCTGTTGGAGTGAGCTCCATATTTTGTCACATGAAGAACTGCTTTCTTCTATCTGCCCTGAAATTCAGCTTCATTAAATGCCCATGAGTTTTAATATTATGACAGAGCATCAGCCTCCTGTACCAGAATATATCCTCACATTTTGTCTTCTGGTATTTCATGTGGAAAACAACCAAATGCTTAATGCATTTCCTTTTCTGATATATTTCACGTATAATGAGCTCTAATTGTTCCTTCTACCTGTTTTCTGCCTCTGCTTCATTTATAAATGGCAGTACCCAATTTTACTGAGCATATGCCCCTAACATTGTTCTGATAACACAATACATAATAGATAAGAACAAAACAACCGTTTGTATTAGCTTTGCTGGAGGGAGGGAAATAGCTTCGAAAAGACATAATCACAATATTTATTTTGCTGCTAAGGTGTTATTTGGTCATATTAAATTCCTCCTGCCTCTCATGAAAGTTAATTCTACCTCCAGTTTTCACAGAAGCAAGAAGAGCCCAAAAGTAATTAGGGGGAAAAGAGAGAGAAGTAATAAAGCAGTTGGAACATCTGCAGTTTCTACTTCTTTAATATACGTATATCCATTTTATTCTCCTAATTCATTCTGTATGTGTTTAGAAAATAAAGCCATAATGCATCTTCTCCCATGCTTACATCTTAGAAAGGGGCCATTCAATCTACTTATAAGAGGCACAGATGGCCATTCTATTGAAAGTGATAGCCAGGGACATTATGACGCACTGAGCACTGAGAATGTGGCAGCTAGACTGGTGACTGGGATTGGCCACTGAGACCATATAACACTGGTCCTGAAAGACCTACATTGGCTCCCAGTACATTTCCAAGCACAATTCAAAGTGTTGGTGCTGACCTTTAAACCCCTAAACAGCCTCGGCCCAGTATACCTGAAGGAGTGTCTCCACCCCCATCGTTCTGCCCGGACACTGAGGTCCAGCTCCGAGGGCCTTCTGGCGGTTCTCTCACTGCGAGAAGTGAGGCTACAGGGAACCAGGCAGAGGGCCTTCTCAGTAGTGGCACCCGCCCTGTGGAAAGCCCTCCCACCAGATGTCAAGGAAATAAACAGCTATCTGACTTTTAGAAGACATCTAACGGCAGCGCTGTTTAGGGAAGTTTTTAATGTTTGATGTTTTATTGTGCTTTTAATATTCTGTTGGAGCTGCCCAGAGTGGCTGGGGAAACCCAGCCATATGGGCGGGGTATAAATAAATAATTATTATTACTACTACTATTTATTAGTTGTGCACTGACCCCATTTTGTAGATTTCTTCATCTCCCTGGAACAGGGTTCATTTTTCTGCTCCTTATGTTTGGAAGGGTGGAGTCATATAAATGAGCATAGAGAAGGAGGTTGACTCAACATGTTCTCCCTAACAGAGAGCACGTGTTGCGGTGTGGGCCTGCAGGTCACCCCACTGTTACTGGGCTGATGTTTGGAGGGGATTAGGCAGTGATTGGGTAAATTGAGTCTCCGGGGAGATTTCCTTGTTGCCAATTTGGAGGAGTGGTCAGAGGTTTTAAATGCTGGATGCCCAGCTTTGGGCGTCCTCTTGGGCTGCTTGCACCGGATCACCCGCCCACCCTCTCTGAATTGAGGGTTCTTTGCATTTGACATTGCTATGCCTGTCATGGGATCATCTGCTCTTGAGGCAGGGGCCTGGTAAGAATTTTGTCCATTTGGCTGATTGGCTGGTGCCATTTGGTTTTTGCCTACTGCATAGCAAATCGTCACAATCTGTAAGGTTGGCAGTTAGGCATTGGTTAAAATTGGTTGGTGGAGAGGTAAGTGCCTACCCCTCCAATAGTGGTGCTGTGAGGGAATTCCATTAAAGGAATCCGGGGGCTTGCCATCCTTTTTATCCTTGTCCCTGGCATCGGACTTGGGCTGGGCAAGCCACCAGGAGCATGAGGGTGAGAAGTGAGGGACTGAGGTCCAGCTTCATTTCTCCCCAATATTGTTTCCCTGACTGGCTTCCACTGGAATCCAGAAGTCAGTTCTGTCCATGGGGCAAGGACAGATAGTCGTAACCAATGCCTAAGCAACCACTCACATGTGTGTATTTAAATAAAGTTGTGGCCAAAATCATGCCAAAAACCTTAAACAAAATTTGATGTGTGATGTGTGAGTTATTGGGGGGTGGCTTGGGGACCTCGACACACAATTGCTTTTATCTCAACAGAATTGTGAGGAAGCACTCCATTCTTTTGTAGGGACATTCATTCCTATGTGCAGACTTGCAGATGCAGGAAGGCGTAGATTGGGTCGTATATGTTGAAATAAATTAAACGATTTAATAAATAAATTATCATTTCAATGGCCATTAAAGCTGGAGATATCACAGACCTGTAGGTGATTTTGCCCATATCTGGTGGCCATAGTGGTCTTTTTTTGCCCTTGCAGAAAGCAGGATCTGGAATGAAAGCAGTGAGTTGAGGATGATCAAGAACAATTCTGGATTCAGGAGAATTACATTTTTGTGCTACAGATGGGATACTGTGTTTGCAGCCTCAGGCAAGGATGGCAGGAACAGTGTAATTCTGCTCCCTGTCAATTTCACATTGCCCGTATTCAAAAACATTGGAGCACAATATGTTATAATGTTGCATCCCAGTATTCCTGAATATCAATTGAATATACGTTTTTCCCCCAGAAAGGAATTTTGTTGTTGTTGTGAAAGTAAAGCAAAATACAATTTGTGGCTTAGCTGCTGAAGTCTGTCCCAGAGTCAGAGAGAAATAGGAAGCAAATGAGTGATGAGACAGTTGCAAGCCAAAGGATACTTCAGCATTCAGGGGAGAATGAGGGGACAGAAATGGAAAAACCAGTCTTCACTGGCAGGGGCTGATGGAAGTTGTAATCCAAAACATCAAGAGGGCACTGGGATGGTGAAGGCTGTAGGTAGAAGATGAAGAACTGTATTGCAAACTTTGGAGAAAGACTCTCCTCCCTGGAAGAGAGGGGAGTGGTTGTGGGCGGGAGCCCGAGCTCTGCCCCTGGCCAGGGGCCTTAGCCCCCGCCCCTCCTCACCTGGCTGGTGCCCACGCCCACCGGAGGCAGCCAACCAGGTGTCTCCAGGGGGCGTGTTTAGCAGCTTAATGCTGCGGCTCCAGCTCCGCCTCCTCCTCAGTCGTCGTCCCCCCGCAGCGAGTCACCCACCCTCCACTCTCATTTAGCTCAGGGTCTACGTTTTTTGGCCTTGCTATGGACCTTAGGTTGGTCGCCCCGGTTGTCTGGGGGGCCTGGTAGGAATTTTTCCATTTGGCATTAGGCTTTTTGGTTTTTTTGCCTACCTCGTAGCAATCGTCACAACTTCTGTGGTATTGGTGGGTAGGTTAGGCATTGGATTCATGTGTGTCAAGGGCTAGGTGTGGCCATCGCCTATGCTATCTACCGTGGGTTATTCCGTTAAAGGAATCTGGCGGTCGTGTATTCCGTCCGATGCCTGCTTGGCGGGAGGCCATGGCACGACCCTCGGTGACATCAGGGGGGAGCCTATAGTTGGATTAGCATCAACAGGCTCCACCTACTGTTGAATAAACCCACCTCCTATAGTCATCCAATGCCTAAGCCAATACCTTTTCACTGCTGTAATCAATAAAGTTGTGGCCTTTTCTTGCCCATTAACCTTATATCACGTGTCCTTGTGTGTTTATTTCACATAGCGGGGGTCGGGCCCTCGATCCACAAGTGCAAATTCAGAAGGGTAATTTAGTTCTGATTATGTATTAGCCTTAGTTAAGAATTTTGTTGGTTGGTTTAAAAATGCAGATCAAACAAAATCCTTAGCCAGCAAGGCTGCTATCTTGAAATCACACAGCTTATGCGATTTTGGGGTGTCTTGGTAAGTTCAGGCATCTAAGACCAGTTACCCAGGAAGGCGCATTATGTGACCCATGAGAGTAGCAAAATAAGCAGACTGTACAATGGTGATAGCAGCAAGCAGGTTGAGGGTTGGCATGGCATTGAGGCCATGATCAGTTCTTCATTCCACAACCTCCATGTTTATGGGATGGGTCCACCAGACTTGGACCACCCCAAACCCGTTCCATGGGAGTCGGCCAGTGTTGAACCTTGTGGTGATAAATATAATTATAATGTGTTATGTCATATTCTAGAGGTCTCTGATGAATTTGTAATAGTATTACAAAGACTTAACAGTGGTACCTCGGGTTAAGTACTTAATTCGTTCTGGAGGTCAGTTCTTAATCTGAAACTGTTCTTAACCTGAGGTACCACTTTAGCTAATGGGGCCTCCCACT
Source organism: Podarcis raffonei (assembly GCF_027172205.1). Classification (NCBI taxonomy): domain Eukaryota; kingdom Metazoa; phylum Chordata; class Lepidosauria; order Squamata; family Lacertidae; genus Podarcis; species Podarcis raffonei. The sequence continues at coordinate 93,727,158 of NC_070605.1, read as the reverse complement.
GCCGCCGCACCGCTGGAGCACAATTTCTGTTCTCATCCTGAAGCAAAGTTCTTAACCTGAGGTAATATTTCTGGGTTAGCGGAGTCTGTAACCTGAAGAGTATGTAACCTGAAGCGTATGTAACCCGAGGTACCACTGTATTGTAAAACATATAGAGTATTAAATTTAAAATAGAGAGAACTTGCCCAAGTTATGCTAAGGAATCTTAAAGAACATATTTTACCTTGTTTCACATTCTGGTTCCTCTTGAAAATTCAGTAGTAAGCGTTTAAACATTGCAAGCCTTCCCCTCATTTTTAACATTCATTTCTGTGCTTGCTTTATGAGATGTCTTAACAACAGCCAGCTTTTATGTAAATTGTAAGATTAGAAGTTAATGTCTTGTGCAAAAGCTAAATGATGAAGAGGACCTTTTTTATTAAAAGGGATACAAATTCAGTTGAAATGGAATAAAACAGACTTCCTTGACACCTTCAGAATATTAAACAAATTTTACATCCACCTGCTTCAGCCTTCAACAGTTACTTTTGTAGGAAATAAGAAAATGAGGACTCGGTGCTAATCTTTGCACGTTTATATTTATGTCATATATGCTTCTATCATTGTCAAGTCTTAAGCTTATGTGCAGAATTAATGTAGCTGATACTTTTACAGTCCTTGCAGTTTACATTTAAAATCCTATTTGACTGTCACGTGAGTTTGGTGAAGAAGGCAGTTTGGCATGTGAAATAGATTCCAGAATCTTGCACGGGATATTGAGTCAAAAAATGGGATTCCATATCTATTCATTATTTTCTTTGGTCAGTACATTTTATTGGTTATGGCACTGCAATTCCATGACTCGTGCACAACTTATTGTGAGGTTATTCTAATACGAACAAAAAGAAAAGAATGTAAAATATTGAAATGGTTAACACTGATTTTTCATTACTTTACTAGCAAATGCCCATTCAGATGTGTGGATGTGGATGGAAGCCTAGCCTAGCGATGATGGAGCCATTGCATACCAAGCCAGTTTCCCCCTGATTGACCACAGTCTTGGAGAATGTATCTTAAAACTAGATTAAATTTATAACTAGAAATGGATGGAACCACTGAGTTTTGCTGCGTGTCGAGGTACCCAGGGCCACCCGAATAACTCACTCATCACACAGAAATTTTTGTTTAAGGTTTTTGGCATAATTTTGGCCACCACTTTATTAAAATACAAAAATGTGAGTGGTTGCTTAGGCATTGGTTTTGACTATCTGCCCCCCAGTGGGGGACAGACTGACATTCCGCATGCCTGTGAAAGTCAGAAAAGGGGAATACATTTGGGGGTAGCGACGGAGCAGGGAACCTGCCCTCAGCCCTCCCCAAATGCAACCAGGAGCTCTTGCAATGGCCCGAGCCCCCTTGACAGGGTGGACAAGCAATAGTTAGCCCCTGATTCCTTTAACGGAATCCCTTGCTGCAGCAGCATTAGAGGGGCAGGCACAGCCAATCCATGCCCCTCAACCAACCAAACCATAAACCAATGCCTAACCGCAACCTTACAAGTTGTGACGATTTGCTACGCAGTAGGCAAAAAACCAAATGGCCCCAGCCAATCAGCCAGATGGACAAAATTCCTACCGGGCCCCTGCCCCAAGAGCAGACGACCCCATGACAGGCATAGCAAGGTCAAAGCGAACAACCCTAAATATAGGGGGGGGGGACAGGCAATCCGATGCACAGGCGAAAAGAGAAAGCCCTTGCCTCATGCAAAGAGTTTTAGCATTTCTGGCTGTCAATCAACAAATGGCGACATTAACTTCTTCCCAACAACAAGGGAAGCCCAATCACATCAGTGGCCAATGATCAATTAGCCCGCCCCCAACTTTGGAGTGTCCTGGCAGCCCCCACCGCAACACGTGCTCTCCATGAAGGAGAACATGCTTTACAGAAATATTTGGGTGCAAAGGAACTTTCAGACATGATTATGCTTGAACTTCTGGAACTGTATTCCGTAGATTGTTTCATACTCTGCAGGAATAGTTTTACTTCCAAACTTATCATAGTCTGAAACTCTGAAATTTTAGGCCACACCACATTTCCAGAGAAGCTAACTTTCCATCCTAACATAAAGACATCATTATACAATGTCAGCCAAGAAGGACTCTACATGCAATAGTTGGATTTATTATATTTATCTATGAAAAAGCTGTGTTTGTGGTTTTGTGTAGTTTCATTGTAACAAACTATTAAAATATTATATTTTTAATATTTTTTCTAAAAATATAAATTATTATATTTTCTCCTTTTTTGAAAAAAATGGCTTTTTAAAAAGAAAAAGCAGAAACGAAACAATACTTTGTTTTAAAGATAAATCTGGTCCTGTGCTAGCATTTTGGATCAATTCTCAGGCAATTCAGATCCAACTCACTTTTTGCCTTGGAGTCAGGTATATTTAATGGGCAAAAGCTGCACTATTGTATGGTGGCAGTCCGGGCCTATTTAATATTTTGTGAAAAAGTTATAGATCTTCTTCCACATATTCTTAAAGACGGCTATACAAAGCTGTTTCCATTTAGGAATAATATTTTTAAAGCCCCTCGTGTTCTTAATATCCATAGGATAAAGCCTATCAACATGAAGATAATAAAGGATTTGCAGTCCAGTGAATAGTACAAACCACACGCAGATTAACATCCATTTTCTCATATCCCCAGCTAGGCCATACAAATAATAAAGGTATTAATGGAGATCAAGGTATATAAACCAGGACAGCGTATAAATCTTTCAGAATGAGAACAAACGCTCTCTTCTGTGGGTCCTGGGGATGGAGCTACTGTCTGACAGCAATGTACCAAACATTTAAAATACCCTGAACCTGGAAAAAACATTTACATGAATGAAACCATTATATTGTTAATAGTGAAGATGTTACAAGCCGCCACATACAAAGCATACACAATATATTCCCCCCCAAAAAAAATTCTTATTTTTTTTCTGTTTTCAACTTTTACAAACATTTTAGCCAGAAAAAAGTCTTTACAAATCTACTTTACCTTCCCCTTGACTTCCCTCCCCTCCCTCCTGCAGTTATTTATTTCATATCTTTTTATTACTGCATATCCAATTCAAATATATTTACAATTTTTCCCTTATCCTCCCCTTAATTAACTCTTACTGCACGTGTTTATTTTAATCCCACTAGGGTTTTAATTTGTTGACAATGTGCCCTCTAATTATCAATACATTTCCCCCATTCTATTTTAAAAGGTCTCTCTTCTTTTTTTATAATAATTTTTATTGATTTTAACATATAAATTATAAAACGTACCACGAAACTTATCACTTATACAATCTTTTTTTACTTCCATCAGCACCTCTGATAATCCACCGTTTTGTCCACTTCTTATACATTTCTTAACTTTATATTTCCTTTAAGTCTCTTAACAAATTATCCTTTCCCTTGTCTATTTTTGCAATACTTCCAATAATACTCCTCACAGAACTTCTTGCAAACCTACAAACGTCGTCTGATCTTCACAAATGCTTTCCAAATAGTCCGTAAATTTACTCCAGTCTTCCGAGGAATTTCTGGTCTCGCCAGTTTCGAATTCTTCCTGTTAATTTATCTAATTCTGCATAGTCCATTAACTTCATCCTCCATTCTTCAATCGTCGGTAATTCTTCTTGCTTCCGTTTTTGGGCTAATAATATTCTTGCTGCTGTTATTGCATATAAAAAGAGCGTACATTATTTTCTATTTATATCCCTCCCAACAATACCCAGTAAAAATGCTTCTGGTTTCTTTATAAATGTATATTTCAACATTTTTTCCAACTCATTATATATCATCTCCCAGAAGCATTTCACCTAAAAGGTCTCTCTTCTTGATTTCCTATTCTTCCAGCGAGTTTTGCCATTTCTGCGCATTCCATTAGTTTTAATTGCCAATCTTCGTTAGTCAGAACTGTTTCGTCCTTCCATCTTTGGGCATAAATCATCTGAGCAGCCTTGTGTGTTTCCCAAACTTGGTTCTCCTGCTGTTTCTGGACTACAACTCCCATCATCCCTATCTAGCAGGACCAGTAACCAGGGATGATTAGAATTGTAGTCCAAAAACATCTGGAGAACCAAATTTGAGAAGCACTGCACTATACCAAGAGGCTTCGTGAAACTGGGCAGAGTGTTGTCTCCCAGTGCTTTCATTCCATGTCTGTGGCTTCAAGCTCATGTCATCCCAGGTTAAGTGACATCTATTTGTCTCATCACATCAGCTGATGTTCATCCCCATTCAAAGCCTGATCCCATTGGCAAAGAGTTGGGTTTCTTTTGCTAGAGAGTGTACTACCTTACGGCCAAATACCGTATTGACCTGAATATAAGCCACACTCCCCCCCCCCCAAATTCCGACCATGAAAAGTTAAAATGTGACTTAAATTCACAACCTAACCTGATCCAAAACACCCACCCACCCCACTCACACACGAAAACAAAGATCACCACAGCCACTCACAAACAAACAACCACACCCTAAGCCAACCCCAACCTCTCTCACCACCAAAGAAACACAAATGAACAGCAGAGAACCTGCACGAGCAATACTGACAACATTTAAGCAAACTAGAAACATTGCCACCCGACCCCACCCCCACCCATCTTCCCCCCTTCCACCCCTGTCCCCCCTAATGTCTCAACAAAAAAAATAAAATAAAAAAGAATGACTGCATAAGGTGTTTGAACTTAAAAATAAAAAATAAAAAATTTGCGACCTTACAAAAATTGGCTTTTACAATATCACTGATGAAACATGCTAGACCTTCTTTGCCAGCCGAGTTTGCGCAGTGACTGGGGCGATGGAATAAAAACCTGCCCGCAATATCTTTGCTTACGTTTATTTTTAAATAATAATCAAACAGCTGCAAAACACCCCTTGTCAAAAGCTCACAGATGTGCTGCCATGCAGATTATAATTAAAAACACACATCTCTGAGTAGCACCATTGACCACATCAATATTAAGAAAACCCAACAAAAAATGGCTTAAATTCGTGACCTTACAAAAATGGGCCTTTATGATATCGCTGCTGAAACAGACTTATGGTAAAATGGAACAAAAATTGTTTTATCGCCGATTTGTGAGGTTGAGACTGTTGTGCAATTACCAGTAATTCTAATGTCACTCATTGCGTTTACTTACGGGTCCTCTCTAGTACCCATAGGATTTTCTTCTACATTTGCCATTTTATGGATGTGAGTGCCTGCGGAATTTTAAGGGAGCGACTTATATTTGGGTATTGTCTCTCTCTCCCCCCCCCCCGAATTTTAAAGGTGCTGCTAATTTGCGGCTTATATTCGGGCCAATACGGTACTTACCAACCAAACCCCCATTTTTGCAGCAGCCCAAACGTTCACATAGCAACATGTTTAAACTTAACGTATACACTATATATATATTACAATAGTGCTGAAAAGCTTCTGTATAAACATTGGCTTGGTCTTAATGATGTTTAATACAACCATGACATTTTTGAAAGGACTTTCCTTTGGCTTCTGTTCAAGTTGTCAAAACAAAAATAAAAATTGATAAGGTTGCCATATGGAGCCATTTATTCTGGGAGAAATATATAAATTTAATCATACTGTAGATGACAGCTATGCTAATTAGCATAGATTTGCCTCCTTTCCCATTTTTTTATCAAACAAAGCTTCCTGAAATCCGCAGGAGTAGCTGATTCTATAATATAACTTATTTGAATTCCAGGAAATCATGGCTGCTTTCTTTTTTAAGGACTACAAGGAAACTTGTAGTAATCACTTAGCAATAAACCAGAACCAGAGCAGTGCACGGAAACACCATTTACCTTCCCGCCGGAGCAGTACCTATTTATCTACTTGCACTTTGACATGCTTTCGAGCTGCTAGGTTGGCAGGAGCAGGGACCGAACAACGGGAGCTCACCCCATCGCGGGGATTCGAACCGCCAACCTTCTGATTGGCAAGTCCTAGGCTCTGTGGTTTAACCCACAGCTCCACCCGTGTTCCCATCCCTACTCAGTAGTAAAAACCTGCTAGGGGGAAACTTATCACAATCTATTAACCTGCCATATAAGGATAAAAAAGGGGGGCTGAGTGATGCACAATGTCTTTTTATATGGTCTCCAACACTGTGGAGAATGATTATTATTACTGCTGTATTTGGCTATTGTTATGATTTTCCCCCTGGAGACACAATTATAATAATGTCAGATGATTGGCAGGTGGGCAGCCTGACTCACCTATCAAACTTGGCTTGTGGGGATCAGAAAGAAAAGGATTCATGATTGTGGAATTCGGATATAAAAATTTACAGCATGCTATAGTTTAAGAGAAAATTATATGAAAACGATATATCGTTGGTCTCTAACACCAAGTAAATTGGCAATAATTTATAAATCTAAATCAAACACATGTTGGAAATGTAAAGAGAAAGAAGGTTCTTTTTATCCTATGTGGATAAATGTAATATACTTTAATGTAATATACTTGTAAATACCTGCATGTATGCTGATTTGAACATTTCCCAAAGTGGAGAAAAAAAGAAGACATCCAAAGTGGAAATACACTTTTGCTTCTACTAAAGCAAAACAATATTGAGACGGGTGAAAGCAGAAATATTAAAACAGGCTAATATAATTTCCACCTGAACTTAAGGGCTGTTGATACTAACATTGCCTAATCACTCTTTCATCAGGATAAAAAGTTGATGTCTGAAGAATTGCTAGAAAGTAGATTACTGATTTATTGATGTTTAATTCATAATTATTTGTTTTCCTCTGACTTTTCACATTTTGGCCATTGACGATGACTAAAACCAGTTGGTTCCTGCAGCTCTTTGCAGTTTAAACACATTGTATGTGGTAAAAATTTCCCATTATAGTTAGGGCAAAGTGATTATACCATTGGTAGAAATTCTTGAATCCCAGAAGAAAAAAAATACTCATGGAAGGCATTGCAAACCTATCCTTTGTGTATTTTCATTCCCCAGATCGAACCATCGCTTAAATCTAGCACTGCTTGTCTATGCTTGAAACACCAGTATAAGCTGTAAAGTTAGATTTTTCATTTCAAAGTGAAGTCTGAAACTGAAGATAGATTCTCTTTTTTCTTTTCCTTTGAAGACCATGTCCCTGGACCTTCTTACCTCTTCCATCAGAGTTGGATGATATAAGAGAAGCAAGTTTAACTGAACCAGAATGTACACCTTCTGAAACTTTAGGTTTCTTTCTTAAAATGTTTTAAATTCTCAAGTTTGTTAATTTCTTTTATTTTTATTAACCAGTTTTGCAGTCCACCCTTCATAACATGGTGGTCACAAAGCAGCTTGGAACATCATATCTAGAAAGAAAACAAAGACTACAATACAATACAATACAATACAATACAATACCAATAAGAAAGTATCCAATATAAAACCATTAAAAATGGACAACATCATATCAAGGAAAGCTAAGAACTTAAACATCTGCTGGAACCAAAGTAACAGCATACGTTTCTTCAAAACGTGAGAGAACAGGTTACGTTGTAAGAGCTGTTGTTAGGTATATAAGTAAGTTCAAATGAACTTTAGAAGAAGAGAAGAATTATGCTGATCAGATCAAAGACATCTCTCATCTAGCATCCTGTTTCCCACAGCACCCAACTAGTTGCATATGGGAAACCCACAAGTAGACAATAGGTCAATAGTCCCCTTTCACTGTTGTTTCCACATGCCTGGTATTCCAAGGCATGCTGCATCTAATCTTGGAAGGCAATATATAGCAGGGCTGGGAAGCTTTTCTTGCTGGTCTCCTCTGGACGTTCCAGAATACAGTTTCCATCATTCTTGACCATCAAACGTGTTTGCTGGGGCTGATAGGAAGCTGTTGCACTACCTGTGAGATTTTGACCAGCTTCGCCCATCTGAAGCTGATACAGGCTCGTCTTATCTTGAGCCCAAGCAGAGCGTCGTCACACAGCAGAAGGATAAGCAGGTAATGTGCCACATGCTGACTTTATTTACACTCTAAGCTGAGAGCATACACACATGCATCCTGCCTCTGTGAGAGCAGAGAAGCAACCGTCTCTCTAACAAAGAAACCGAGAGAACACTGAACACTGAAAAACAGGAAACCAGTGTACGTCACATCCAGTCTCTCATTCCCGTGGGAACCCAACAGTAACTCTGACTGTGGAATGTAAACAATTGTCTTGTGACAAGCATTTTGCTGCTCAGTGAGGGAAACAGAAACCAACATCCTCCCCCTTTCTCTGAACATCACTGGGCAGCATGTTCGTACACTATCAGTACAAACACAACTTTTGTACATAGGTACAGTGTTGATCCCTTGATACAACCTTGGACAATACATCAGCAGGAATTTCATTACCTGGCATATAGGACACCGTTACGAGTCCCTTCTGAATACATTCCACAGCATATTGCAGTTTCAATTGCAAATGCTTCGTCCTTTACTTACAACCTTCAGAATTCAGCAAAGCCAAACATGCTTTGTTGTCCTGGTAAACCTGGATTGGACATTTGACAGGAATTTTCATGTCTTTGCACAATTGTAACAATCATTCACAATCTTTAAGTGAATAAGAAATCTTTTTCTGCTGGTAAAGTTGTTGAGGGCTGATTTCTTGTCCTGTAATAAAAAGCCTTCTGTTTCGACCGCCAAACCTTTCAGGGGAGCATTTGCCACCGTTTGGCACCATTTTTGAGTGAATTGCCGAAAGTCAGATTTTTGCTGAAATTGTGACCCCGGGGCTTAGGGATTTTTTCAAAAAAAATCTTTTTCCGCTGGTAAAGTTGTCGAGTGCTGATTTCTTCTCCTGTGATAAAAAGCCTTCTGTTTCAACCGCCAAACCTTTCAGGGGAGCATTTGCAACCGTTTCGCACCACTTTGGAGTGAACTGGAGAAGTTCAGATTTTTTCTGAACTTGTGACCCCGGGGCTTAGGGATTATTTTTTTTAAAAAAAAATAGCCAGTAAAGTTGTCGAGGGCTGATTTTTTGTCCTGTGATAAAAAGCCTTCTGCTTCGACCGCCAAACTTTTCAGGGGAGGATTTGCCACCGTTTGGCACCATTTTTGAGTGAATTGCCAAAAGTCAGATTTTTGCTGAAATTGTGACCGCGCGGCTTAGGGATTTTTTGAAGAAGAAAAAATTCCGCCGGTACAGTTGTTGAGCGCTGATTTCTTGTTCTGTGATAAAAAGCCTTCTGTTTCGACTGCCAAAACTTTCAGTGGAGCATTTGCAACCGTTTGGCACCACTTCTGACTGAATTGGAGAACGTCAGATTTTTTCTGAAATTGTGACCGCGCGGCTTAGGGATTTTTTCAAAAAAAAGTTGTTCAGATGTCGAGGGCTAATTCTGTTTCTGATAATAAAAACCCATCTGTTTGCACCAAAAAATCTTTCAGGGCATCGTTTGCAACAGTTTGGCACCATTTTTGAGTGAATTGCAGAACGTCAGATTTTTGCTGAAATTGTGACCGCGTGGCTTAGGGATTTTTTCAAAAAAAAATTGTGAAGACGTCGAGGGCTAATTCTGTTTCCGATGACAAAACCCCATCTGTTTCCACTGAAAAATTTCAGGGGATGGTTTGCAACAGTTTGCCTGTATTTTTGAGTGAATTGCAGAACGTCAGATTTTTAATGAAATTGTGACCTGGCTTAGGGTTTTTTTTCCAAAACGTTGTTCAGAGGTCGAGGGCTAATTCTGTTTCCGATGATAAAACCCCATCTGTTTCCACCGAAAAAGCTTGCAGGGGATCATTTGCAACAGTTTGGCACCATTTTTGAGTGAATTGCAGAACGTCAGATTTTTGCTGAAATTAGGGATTTTTTCAAAAAAAAGTCGTTCAGACGTCGAGGACTAATTGTGTTTCCGATGATAAAAACCCATCTGTTTGCACCGAAAAATCTTTCATGGGATGGTTTGCAACAGTTTGCCACAATTTTTGAGTGAATTACAATACGTCAGATTTTTTCGGAAATTGTGACCGCGCGGCTTAGGGATTTTTTCAAAAAAATCTTTTTCCGCACGTTAAGTTGTCGAGGACTGATTTCTTGTCCGCTGATAAAAAGACTTCTGTTTCGACCGCCAAATCCTTCAGGTGACCATTTGCAACCGTTTGGCAACACTTTTGAGTGAATTGGAAAATGTCTCTTTTTTTCTGAAATTGTGACCGCGCGGCGTAGGGATTTTTTCAAAAAAAAGTTGTTCAGACGTCGAGGGCTAATTCTGTTTCCGATGACAAAATCCCATCTGTTTCCACTGAAAAATCTTGCAGGGGATGGTTTGCAACAGTTTGCCACCATTTTTGAGTGAATTGTAGAACGTCAGATTTTTGCTGAAATTCTCACCGCGCGGCTTAGGGATTTTTTCAAAAATGTCATTTAGACGTCGACGGCTAATTCTGTTTCCGATGATAAAGCCCCATCTGTTTCCACCGAAAAACCATTCAGGGGATCGTTTGCCACAGTTTGGCAACATATTTGAGTGAATTACAGAACGTCAGATTTTTGCTGAAATTGTGACCGCGCGGCTTAGGGTTTTTTTCAAAATAAAGTTGTTCAGAAGTCGAGGGTTAATTCTGTTTCCGATGATAAAAACCCATCTGTTTCCACCGAAAAAGCTTTCAGGGGATTGTTTGCAACAGTTTGGCACCATTTTTGAGTGAATTGCAGAACGTCAGATTTTTTCTGAAATTGTGACCGCAGGCTTAGGGATTTTTTCAAAAAAATCTTTTTCCGCACGTTAAGTTGTCGAGGACTGATTTCTTGTTCTGTGATAAAAAGCCTTCTGTTTCCTCCGAAAAACCATTCAGGGGATCATTTGCAAGCGTTTGGCACCATTTTTCAGTGAATTGGAGAAGGTGAGAATTTTTCTGAAATTCTGACCGCGCGGCTTAGGGATTTTTTCAAAAAAATCTTTTTCCGCCGGCACAGTTTTCGAGGTTTGATTTCTTGTCCTGTGATAAAAAGACTTCTGTTTCGACCGCCAAACCTTTCAGGGGAGCATTTGCAACCGTTTCGCAAGACTTTTGAGTGAATTGGAGAGCGTGAGTTTTTTTCTGAAATTTTGACCGCGCGGCTTAGGGATTTTTTTTAAAAAAAATTGTTCAGACGTCGAGGGCTAATTCTGTTTCGGATGACAAAACCCCATATGTTTCCACCGAAAAAGCTTTCAGGGGATCGTTTGCAACAGTTTGGAACCATTTTTGAGTGAATTGCAGAACGTCAGATTGTTGCTGAAATTGTGACCTGGCTTTGGTTTTCTTCAAAAAAAAGTTGTTCAGACGTCGAGGGCTAGTTCTGTTTCCGATGATAAAACCCCATCTGTTTCCACTGAAAAATTTCAGGGGATGGTTTGCAACAGTTTGCCTGTATTTTTGAGTGAATTGCAGAACGTCAGATTTTTAATGAAATTGTGACCTGGCTTAGGGTTTTTTTTCCAAAACGTTGTTCAGAGGTCGAGGGCTAATTCTGTTTCCGATGATAAAACCCCATCTGTTTCCACCGAAAAAGCTTGCAGGGGATCATTTGCAACAGTTTGGCACCATTTTTGAGTGAATAGCAGAACGTCAGATTTTTGCTGAAATTAGGGATTTTTTCAAAAAAAAGTCGTTCAGACGTCGAGGACTAATTGTGTTTCCGATGATAAAAACCCATCTGTTTGCACCGAAAAATCTTTCATGGGATGGTTTGCAACAGTTTGCCACAATTTTTGAGTGAATTACAATACGTCAGATTTTTTCGGAAATTGTGACCGCGCGGCTTAGGGATTTTTTCAAAAAAATCTTTTTCCGCACGTTAAGTTGTCGAGGACTGATTTCTTGTCCGCTGATAAAAAGACTTCTGTTTCGACCGCCAAATCCTTCAGGTGACCATTTGCAACCGTTTGGCAACACTTTTGAGTGAATTGGAAAATGTCTCTTTTTTTCTGAAATTGTGACCGCGCGGCGTAGGGATTTTTTCAAAAAAAAGTTGTTCAGACGTCGAGGGCTAATTCTGTTTCCGATGACAAAATCCCATCTGTTTCCACTGAAAAATCTTGCAGGGGATGGTTTGCAACAGTTTGCCACCATTTTTGAGTGAATTGTAGAACGTCAGATTTTTGCTGAAATTCTCACCGCGCGGCTTAGGGATTTTTTCAAAAATGTCATTTAGACGTCGACGGCTAATTCTGTTTCCGATGATAAAGCCCCATCTGTTTCCACCGAAAAACCATTCAGGGGATCGTTTGCCACAGTTTGGCAACATATTTGAGTGAATTACAGAACGTCAGATTTTTGCTGAAATTGTGACCGCGCGGCTTAGGGTTTTTTTCAAAATAAAGTTGTTCAGAAGTCGAGGGTTAATTCTGTTTCCGATGATAAAAACCCATCTGTTTCCACCGAAAAAGCTTTCAGGGGATTGTTTGCAACAGTTTGGCACCATTTTTGAGTGAATTGCAGAACGTCAGATTTTTTCTGAAATTGTGACCGCAGGCTTAGGGATTTTTTCAAAAAAATCTTTTTCCGCACGTTAAGTTGTCGAGGACTGATTTCTTGTTCTGTGATAAAAAGCCTTCTGTTTCCTCCGAAAAACCATTCAGGGGATCATTTGCAAGCGTTTGGCACCATTTTTCAGTGAATTGGAGAAGGTGAGAATTTTTCTGAAATTCTGACCGCGCGGCTTAGGGATTTTTTCAAAAAAATCTTTTTCCGCCGGCACAGTTTTCGAGGTTTGATTTCTTGTCCTGTGATAAAAAGACTTCTGTTTCGACCGCCAAACCTTTCAGGGGAGCATTTGCAACTGTTTCGCAAGACTTTTGAGTGAATTGGAGAGCGTGAGTTTTTTTCTGAAATTTTGACCGCGCGGCTTAGGGATTTTTTTTAAAAAAAGTTGTTCAGACGTTGAGGGCTAATTCTGTTTCGGATGACAAAATCCCATCTGTTTCCACCGAAAAATCTGTCAGGGGATCGTTTGCAACAGTTTGGAACCATTTTTGAGTGAATTGCAGAACGTCAGATTGTTGCTGAAATTGTGACCTGGCTTTGTTTTTTTTCAAAAAAAAGTTGTTGAGACGTCGAGGGCTAGTTCTGTTTCCGATGATAAAACCCCATCTGTTTTCACCGAAAAAGCTTGCAGGGGATCGTTTGCTACAGTTTGGCACCATTTTTGAGTGAATTGCAGAACGTCAGATTTTTACTGAAATTGTGACCGCGCGGCTTTGGGATTTTTTCAAAAAAATCTTTTTCTGCACGTAAAGTTGTTGAGGGCTGATTTCTTATCCTGTGATAAAAAGCCTTCAGTTTCGACAGCCAAAACTTTCACTGGAGCATTTCCAACCATTTTTCACCATTTTTGAGCGAATTGAGGAATGTCAGATTTTTGTTGAAATTGTGACCCCGGAGCTTAGGGGTTTTTTCAAAAAAATCTTTTTCCGCCCGTTAAGTTGTCGAGGGCTGATTTCTTCTCCTGTGATAAAAAGCCTTCTGTTTCGACTGCCAAACCTTCCATGCTAGCATTTGCAACCGTTTGGCACCATTTTTCAGAGAATTGGAGAAGGTGATAATTTTTCTGAAATTCTGACCGCGCGGCTTAGGGATTTTTTCAAAAAAATCTTTTTCCGCCGGCACAGTTTTCGAGGTTTGATTTCTTCTCCTGTGATAAAAAGACTTCTGTTTCGACCGCCAAACCCTTCAGGGGAGCATTTGCAACCGTTTGGCACCATTTTTGAGTGAATTGCCGAAAGTCAGATTTTTGATGAAATCTTTTTCTACGGATGAAGTTGTCGAGGGCTGATTTCCTGTCCTGCGATAAAAAGGCTTCTGTTTCCCCCGCCAAACCTCTCAGGTGAGCATTTGCAACCGTTTGGCACCATTTTTGAGTGAATTGCCGAAAGTCAGATTTTTGATGAAATCTTTTTCTACGAATGAAGTTGTCGAGGGCTGCTTTCCTGTCCTGCGATAAAAAGCCTTCTGTTTCGACCGCCAAACCTCTCAGGGGACCATTTGCAACCGTTTGGCACCATTTTTGAGTGAATTGCCGAAAGTCAGATTTTTGATGAAATCTTTTTCTACGGATGAAGTTGTCGAGGGCTGATTTCTTGTCCTGTGATAAAAAGCCTTCTCTTTCGACCGCCAAACCTCTCAGGGGACCATTTGCAACCGTTGGGCACCATTTTTGAGTGAATTGCCAAAAGTCAGATTTTTTCTGAAATTGTGACCCTGGGTTTAGGGTTTTCTTGAAAAAAATCTTCTTCCGCCGATCAAATTGTCGAGGACTGATTTCTTGTCCTGTGATAAAAAGCCTACTGTTTCGACCGCCAAACCTTTCATGGGAGCATTTGCAATCGTTGGGCACCATTTCTGAATGAATAGCCGAAAGTCAGATTTTTTCTGAAATTGTGACCCTGGGTTTAGGGATTTCTTGAAAAAAATCTTCTTCGGCCGGTTAAGTTGTTGAGGTCTAATTTCCTGTCCTGTGATAAAAACCCTTCTGTTTCGACCGCCAAACCTTTCAGGGGAGCATTTGCATTTCTGATGAAATTGTGACTGCGCGGCTTAGGGATTTTTTTAAAAAAAACTTTTTCTACAGACTACGTTGTGGAGGTCTGATTTCTTGTCCTGTGATAAAAAGCCTTCTGTTTTGACTGAAAAACCTCTCAGGCGAACATTTGCAACAGCTGGGCACCATTTTTGAGTGAATTGCCAAAAGTCAGATTTTTGCTGAAATTGTGACCGCGCCCTAATATAAATTAGTCAACTACATTTTGTATAAATTCATTCGAAATACTGTCGTATTTATCCAAGCAGTTTATGTTTGTAAGCAGTCCGTTCACAGGTTGCAAGTGTTACCATATTATCAATCTACCGATTAAAGGAGATCATCTCTTCGCTCTTCCAGTTTATCAATATCAGCCTCTCAGCTACCATTAGACTGTGTACAATCCATTTCTGTTGTCCAGTTGTTAACTTCCCTATAGTTGGCATATAGTTAAAAAAAAGTTTCATGTTTTATTGTATATTATTTTATCCTTCAAGCTGCTGAGCGTGGCTGGCACGACCCAGTCAGATGGGTGGGGTATAAATAATAAAACTATTATTATTATTTATTTATTATTGAATAGGACATCCCTTTTTTCATCAGAGAAGTGTTGGAGGGTTTGAGAATGAAATATACTCAAAGAGTCGAGAGTGGATTTCATGCTCTTTATTCAGCTCATAGTGGTGAGGAGGAATGGATGTTCCCTCAAAGTATCTGCTTTATATACATTATTTACACAATGGGCTGCATGTGATTGGCTAATTTACTCCTGCCTTACTCCTAGTTTACACCTAGTTTACACCTAGTTTACTCCTCCTTTACACCTAGCTTACTCCTAGTTTACACCTACTTTACACCTAGTTTACTCCTAGTTTACACCTATTTTACTCCTACTTTACACCTAGTTTACTCCTAGTTTACACCTACTTTACTCCTAGTTTACACCTACTTTACTCCTACTTTATTCCTAGTTTACACCTACTTTACTCCTACTTTATGTGTGCATTTATTTAAAATGCATCTCTGGGTTACTTGTGGGGCATAGGAATTTGTTCATTTTTTTCTTACACCACATGGTCTGAGGGACGGTGCACAGGCGGTGGACAACCTCTCAGGGGAGCATTAGCGATTTTTTCAAAAAAAACTTTTTCTCCCGGTTAAGTTGTCGAGGGCTGATTTCCTGTCCTGTGATAAAAAGCCTACTGTTTCGACCGCCAAACCTTTCATGGGAGCATTTGCAACCGTTGGGCACCATTTTTGAGTGAATTGCCGAAAGTCAGATTTTTGATGAAATGTTTTTGTACGGATGAAGTTGTCGAGGGCTGATTTCCTGTCCTGCGAAAAAAAGGCTTCTGTTTCCCCCGCCAAACCTCTCAGGTGAGCATTTGCAACCGTTTGGCACTATTTTTGAGTGAATTGCCAAAAGTCAGATTTTTGATGAAATTGTGACCCCGGGGTTTAGCGATTTTTTTTAAAAAAAATTTTCTAGCGGTTAACTTGTCGAGGGCTGATTTCTTGTCCTGTGATAAAAAGCCTTCTGTTTCAACCGCCAAACCTTTCATGGGAGCATTTGCAACCGTTTGGCACCATTTTTGAGTGAATTGCCAAAAGTCAGATTTTTGATGAAATTGTGACCGCACCCTAATATAAATTAGTCAACTACATTTTGTATAAATTCATTCGAAATACTGTCGTATTTATCCAAGCAGTCTATATTTGTAAGCAGTCCGTTCACAGGTTGCAAGTGTTACCATATTATCAATCCACCGATTAAAGGAGATCATCTCTTTACTCTTCCAGTTTATCAATATCAGCCTCTCAGCTACCATTAGACTGTGTACAATCCATTTCTGTTGTCCAGTTGTTAACTTCCATATAGTAGGCATATAGTTAAAAAAAAGTTTCATGTTTTATTGTATATTATTTTATCCTGCAAGCTGCTGAGCGTGGCTGGCACGACCCAGTCAGATGGGTGGGGTATAAATAATAAAACTATTATTATTATTTATTTATTATTGAATAGGACATCCCTTTTTTCATCAGAGAAGTGTTGGAGGGTTTGAGAATGAAATAAACTCAGAGTCGAGAGTGGATTTCATGCTCTTTATTCAGCTCATAGTGGTGAGGAGGAATGGATGTTCCCTCAAAGTATCTGCTTTATATACATTATTTACACAATGGGCTGCATGTGATTGGCTAATTTACTCCTGCCTTACTCCTAGTTTACACCTAGTTTACACCTAGTTTACTCCTCCTTTACACCTAGCTTACTCCTAGTTTACACCTACTTTACACCTAGTTTACTCATAGTTTACACCTACTTTACACCTAGTTTATTCCTAGTTTACACCTAGTTTACTCCTAGTTTACACCTAGTTTACTCCTACTTTACTCATACTTTAATCCTAGTTTACTCCTAGTTTACACCTAGTTTACTCATAGTTTACACCTAGTTTACTCCTAGTTTACACCTACTTTACTCATACTTTACTCCTAGTTTACTCCTAGTTTACACCTAGTTTACTCCTAGTTTACTCCTAGTTTACACCTACTTTACTCATACTTTACTCCTAGTTTACTCCTAGTTTACTCCTAGTTTACACCTAGTTTACTCATAGTTTACACCTAGTTTACTCCTAGTTTACACCTACTTTACTCCTACTTTACTCCTAGTTTACTCCTAGTTTACACCTAGTTTACACCTACCTTACTCCTACTTTACTCCTAGTTTACACCTACTTTACTCCTACTTTACTCCTACTTTACACCTAGTTTACTCATTGTTTACACCTACTTTACACCTAGTCTACTCCTACTTTACACCTACTTTACACCTAGTTTACTCCTAGTTTACACCTAGTTTACACCTAGTTTACTCCTAGTTTATACCTACTTTACTCCTAGTTTACTCCTAGTTTACACCTACTTTACTCCTACTTTACTTCTACTTTGTGTGTGCATTTATTTAAAATGCATCTCTGGGGCACTCTGGGGCATAGGAATTTGTTCATTTTTTTCTTACACCACATGGTCTGAGGGACGGTGCACAGGCGGTGGACAACCTCTCAGGGGAGCATTAGCGATTTTTTCAAAAAAATCTTTTTCTCCCGGTTAAGTTGTCGAGGGCTGATTTCCTGTCCTGTGATAAAAAGCCTTCTGTTTCGACCGCCAAACCTCTCAGGTGAGCATTTGCAACCGTTTGGCACCATTTTTGAGTGAATTGCCGAAAGTCAGATTTTTGATGAAATTGTGACCCCGGGGCTTAGCGATTTTTCAAAAACAAAAAAAAATTATCCCGGTTGAGTTGTCGAGGGCCGATTTCTTTTTCTGTGATAAAAAGCCTTCTGTTTCAACCGCCAAACCTTTCATGGGAGCATTTGCAACCGTTTGGCACCATTTTTGAGTGAATTGCCAAAAGTCACATTTTTGATGAAATTGTGACCCCGGGGCTTATCGATTTTTTTTAAAAAAAATATATTCTAGCGGTTAACTTGTCGAGAGCTCATTTCTTCTCCTGTGATAAAAAGCCTTCTGTTTCAACCGCCAAACCTTTCATGGGAGCATTTGCAACCGTTTGGCACCATTTTTGAGTGAATTGCCAAAAGTCAGATTTTTGATGAAATTGTGACCGCACCCTAATATAAATTAGTCAACCACATTTTGTATAAATTCATTCGAAATACTGTCGTTTTTATCCAAGCAGTCTATGTTTGTAAGCAGTCCATTCACAGGTTGCAAGTGTTACCATATTATCAATCCACCGATTAAAGGAGATCATCGCTTTACTCTTCCAGTTTATCAATATCAGCCTCTCAGCTACCATTAGAGTGTGTACAATCCATTTCTGTTGTCCAGTTGTTAACTTCCATATAGTAGGCATATAGTTAAAAAAAGTTTCATGTTTTATTGTATATTATTTTATCCTGCAAGCTGCTGAGCGTGGCTGGCACGACCCAGTCAGATGGGTGGGGTATAAATAATAAAACTATTATTATTATTTATTTATTATTGAATAGGACATCCCTTTTTTCAACAGAGAAGTGTTGGAGGGTTTGAGAATGAAATATACTCAGAGTCGAGAGTGGATTTCATGCTCTTTATTCAGCTCATAGTGGTGAGGAGGAATGGATGTTCCCTCAAAGTATCTGCTTTATATACATAATTTACACAATGGGTTGCATGTGATTGGCTAATTTACTCCTGCCTTACTCCTAGTTTACACCTAGTTTACACCTAGTTTACTCCTCCTTTACACCTAGCTTACTCCTCGTTTACACCTAGTTTACACCTAGTTTACTCCTACTTTACACCTAGTTTACTCCTAGTTTACACCTACTTTACTCCTACTTTACTCCTACTTTATGTGTGCATTTATTTAAAATGCATCTCTGGGGTACTCTGGGGCATAGGAATTTGTTCATTTTTTTCTTACACCACATGGTCTGAGGGACGGTGCACAGGCGGTGGACAACCTCTCAGGAGAGCATTAGCGATTTTTTCAAAAAAATCTTTTTCTCCCGGTTAAGTTGTCGAGGGCTGATTTCCTGTCCTGCGAAAAAAAGGCTTCTGTTTTCCCCGCCAAACCTCTCAGAGGACCATTTGCAACCGTTTGGCACCATTTTTGAGTGAATTGCCGAAAGTCAGATTTTTGATGAAATTGTGACCCCGGGGCTTAGCGATTTTTCAAAAACAAAAAAAATTTATCCCGGTTGAGTTGTCGAGGGCTGATTTCTTTTTCTGTGATAAAAAGCCTTCTGTTTCAACCGCCAAACCTCTCAGGGGACCATTTGCAACCGTTTGGCACCATTTTTGAGTGAATTGCCAAAAGTCAGATTTTTGATGAAATTGTGACCGCGCCCTAATATAAATTAGTCAACTACATTTTGTATAAATTCATTCGAAATACTGTCGTATTTATCCAAGCAATCTATATTTGTAAGCAGTCCGTTCACAGGTTGCAAGTGTTACCATATTATCAATCCACCGATTAAAGGAGATCATCTCTTTACTCTTCCAGTTTATCAATATCAGCCTCTCAGCTACCATTAGAGTGTGTACAATCCATTTCTGTTGTCCAGTTGTTAACTTCCCTATAGTAGGCATATAGTTAAAAAAAAGTTTCATGTTTTATTGTATATTATTTTATCCTGCAAGCTGCTGAGCGTGGCTGGCACGACCCAGTCAGATGGGTGGGGTATAAATAATAAAACTATTATTATTATTTATTTATTATTGAATAGGACATCCTTTTTTTCATCAGAGAAGTGTTGGAGGGTTTGAGAATGAAATATACTCAGAGTCGAGAGTGGATTTCATGCTCTTTATTCAGCTCATAGTGGTGAGGAGGAATGGATGTTCCCTCAAAGTATCTGCTTTATATACATTATTTACACAATGGGCTGCATGTGATTGGCTAATTTACTCCTGCCTTACTCCTAGTTTACACCTAGTTAACACCTAGTTTACTCCTCCTTTACACCTAGCTTACTCCTAGTTTACACCTACTTTACACCTAGTTTACTCATAGTTTACACCTACTTTACACCTAGTTTACTCCTAGTTTACTCCTAGTTTACACCTAGTTTACACCTAGTTTAATCCTAGTTTACTCCTAGTTTACACCTAGTTTACTCCTAGTTTACTCCTCGTTTACACCTAGTTTACACCTACTTTACTCCTAGTTTACTCCTAGTTTACACCTACTTTACTCCTAGTTTACACCTACTTTACTCCTACTTTACTCCTACTTTATGTGTGCATTTATTTAAAATGCATCTCTGGGGTACTCTGGGGCATAGGAATTTGTTCATTTTTTTCTTACACCACATGGTATGAGGGACGGTGCACAGGCGGTGTACAACCTCTCAGGAGAGCATTAGCGATTTTTTCAAAAAAAACTTTTTCTCCCGGTTAAGTTGTCGAGGGCTGATTTCCTGTCCTGTGATAAAAAGCCTACTGTTTCGACCGCCAAACCTTTCATGGGAGCATTTGCAACCGTTGGGCACCATTTCTGAATGAATAGCCGAAAGTCAGATTTTTTCTGAAATTGTGACCCTGGGTTTAGGGATTTCTTGAAAAAAATCTTCTTCCGCCGGTTAAGTTGTTGAGGTCTAATTTTCTGTCCTGTGATAAAAACCCTTCTGTTTCGACCGCCAAACCTTTCAGGGGAGCATTTGCATTTCTGATGAAATTGTGACCGCGCGGCTTAGGGATCTTTTTTAAAAAAACTTCTTCTACAAACTACGTTTTGGAGGTCTGATTTCTTGTCCTGTGATAAAAAGCCTTCTGTTTTGACTGAAAAACCTCTCAGGCGAACATTTGCAACCGTTTGGCACCATTTTTGAGTGAATTGCCAAAAGTCAGATTTTTGATGAAATTGTGACCGCGCCCTAATATAAATTAGTCAACTACATTTTGTATAAATTCATTCGAAATACTGTCGTATTTATCCAAGCAGTCTATGTTTGTAAGCAGTCCGTTCACAGGTTGCAAGTGTTACCATATTATCAATCCACCGATTAAAGGAGATCATCTCTTTACTCTTCCAGTTTATCAATATCAGCCTCTCAGCTACCATTAGAGTGTGTACAATCCATTTCTGTTGTCCAGTTGTTAACTTCCCTATAGTAGGCATATAGTTAAAAAAAAGTTTCATGTTTTATTGTATATTATTTTATCCTGCAAGCTGCTGAGCGTGGCTGGCACGACCCAGTCAGATGGGTGGGGTATAAATAATAAAACTATTATTATTATTTATTTATTATTGAATAGGACATCCCTTTTTTCATCAGAGAAGTGTTGGAGGGTTTGAGAATGAAATAAACTCAGAGTCGAGAGTGGATTTCATGCTCTTTATTCAGCTCATAGTGGTGAGGAGGAATGGATGTTCCCTCAAAGTATCTGCTTTATATACATTATTTACACAATGGGCTGCATGTGATTGGCTAATTTACTCCTGCCTTACTCCTAGTTTACACCTAGTTTACACCTAGTTTACTCCTCCTTTACACCTAGCTTACTCCTAGTTTACACCTACTTTACACCTAGTTTACTCATAGTTTACACCTACTTTACACCTAGTTTACTCCTAGTTTACATCTAGTTTACTCCTAGTTTACACCTAGTTTACACCTACTTTACTCATACTTTACTCCTAGTTTACTCCTAGTTTACACCTAGTTTACTCATAGTTTACACCTAGTTTACTCCTAGTTTACACCTACTTTACTCATACTTTACTCCTAGTTTACTCCTAGTTTACACCTAGTTTACTCCTAGTTTACACCTACTTTACTCATACTTTACTCCTAGTTTACTCCTAGTTTACACCTAGTTTACTCCTAGTTTACACCTAGTTTACTCATAGTTTACACCTAGTTTACTCCTAGTTTACACCTAGTTTACTCCTACTTTACTCCTACTTTACTCCTACTTTACACCTACTTTACTCCTACTTTACTCCTACTTTACACCTAGTTTACTCATTGTTTACACCTACTTTACACCTACTTTACACCTAGTTTACTCCTAGTTTACACCTAGTTTACACCTAGTTTACTCCTAGTTTACACCTACTTTACTCCTAGTTTACTCCTAGTTTACACCTACATTACTCCTACTTTACTTCTACTTTGTGTGTGCATTTATTTAAAATGCATCTCTGGGGCACTCTGGGGCATAGGAATTTGTTCATTTTTTTCTTACACCACATGGTCTGAGGGACGGTGCACAGGCGGTGGACAACCTCTCAGGGGAGCATTAGCGATTTTTTCAAAAAAATCTTTTTCTCCCGGTTAAGTTGTCGAGGGCTGATTTCCTGTCCTGTGATAAAAAGCCTTCTGTTTCGACCGCCAAACCTCTCAGGTGAGCATTTGCAACCGTTTGGCACCATTTTTGAGTGAATTGCCGAAAGTCAGATTTTTGATGAAATTGTGACCCCGGGGCTTAGCGATTTTTCAAAAACAAAAAAAAATTATCCCGGTTGAGTTGTCGAGGGCCGATTTCTTTTTCTGTGATAAAAAGCCTTCTGTTTCAACCGCCAAACCTTTCATGGGAGCATTTGCAACCGTTTGGCACCATTTTTGAGTGAATTGCCAAAAGTCAGATTTTTGATGAAATTGTGACCCCGGGGCTTAGCGATTTTTTAAAAAAAATATATATTCTAGCGGTTAACTTGTCGAGAGCTCATTTCGTCTCCTGTGATAAAAAGCCTTCTGTTTCAACCGCCAAACCTTTCATGGGAGCATTTGCAACCGTTTGGCACCATTTTTGAGTGAATTGCCAAAAGTCAGATTTTTGATGAAATTGTGACCGCACCCTAATATAAATTAGTCAACCACATTTTGTATAAATTCATTCGAAATACTGTCGTATTTATCCAAGCAGTCTATGTTTGTAAGCAGTCCGTTCACAGGTTGCAAGTGTTACCATATTATCAATCCACCGATTAAAGGAGATCATCGCTTTACTCTTCCAGTTTATCAATATCAGCCTCTCAGCTACCATTAGAGTGTGTACAATCCATTTCTGTTGTCCAGTTGTTAACTTCCATATAGTAGGCATATAGTTAAAAAAAGTTTCATGTTTTATTGTATATTATTTTATCCTGCAAGCTGCTGAGCGTGGCTGGCACGACCCAGTCAGATGGGTGGGGTATAAATAATAAAACTATTATTATTATTTATTTATTATTGAATAGGACATCCCTTTTTTCATCAGAGAAGTGTTGGAGGGTTTGAGAATGAAATATACTCAGAGTCGAGAGTGGATTTCATGCTCTTTATTCAGCTCATAGTGGTGAGGAGGAATGGATGTTCCCTCAAAGTATCTGCTTTATATACATTATTTACACAATGGGCTGCATGTGATTGGCTAATTTACTCCTGCCTTACTCCTAGTTTACACCTAGTTTACACCTAGTTTACTCCTCCTTTACACCTAGCTTACTCCTAGTTTACACCTAGTTTACACCTAGTTTACTCATAGTTTACACCTACTTTACACCTAGTTTACTCCTAGTTTACACCTAGTTTACTCCTAGTTTACACCTAATTTACTCATAGTTTACACCTAGTTTACTCCTAGTTTACTCCTAGTTTACACCTACTTTACTCATACTTTACTCCTAGATTACTCCTAGTTTACACCTAGTTTACTCATAGTTTACACCGACTTTACTCATACTTTACTCCTAGTTTACACCTAGTTTACTCCTAGTTTACACCTAGTTTACTCATAGTTTACACCTAGTTTACTCCTACTTTACACCTACTTTACTCCTACTTTACTCCTAGTTTACACCTAGTTTACACCTACTTTACTCCTACTTTACTCCTACTTTACACCTACTTTACTCCTACTTTACTCCTACTTTACACCTAGTTTACTCATTGTTTACACCTACTTTACACCTAGTCTACTCCTACTTTACACCTACTTTACACCTAGTTTACTCCTAGTTTACACCTAGTTTACACCTAGTTTACTCCTAGTTTATACCTACTTTACTCCTAGTTTACTCCTAGTTTACACCTACTTTACTCCTACTTTACTTCTACTTTGTGTGTGCATTTATTTAAAATGCATCTCTGGGTTACTTGTGGGGCATAGGAATTTGTTCATTTTTTTCTTACACCACATGGTCTGAGGGACGGTGCACAGGCGGTGGACAACATCTCAGGGGAGCATTAGCGATTTTTTCAAAAAAATCTTTTTCTCCCGGTTAAGTTGTCGAGGGCTGATTTCCTGTCCTGTGATAAAAAGCCTTCTGTTTCGACCGCCAAACCTCTCAGAGGACCATTTGCAACCGTTTGGCACCATTTTTGAGTGAATTGCCGAAAGTCAGATTTTTGATGAAATCTTTTTCTACGGATGAAGTTTTCGAGGGCTGATTTCCTGTCCTGTGATAAAAAGCCTTCTGTTTCAACCGCCAAACCTCTCAGAGGACCATTTGCAACCGTTTGGCACCATTTTTGAGTGAATTGCCGAAAGTCAGATTTTTGATGAAATCTTTTTCTACGGATGAAGTTGTCGAGGGCTGATTTCCTGTCCTGCGAAAAAAAGGCTTCTGTTTCGACCGGCAAACCTCTCAGGGGACCATTTGCAACCGTTTGGCACCATTTTTGAGTGAATTGCCGAAAGTCAGATTTTTGATGAAATTGTGACCCCGGGGCTTAGCGATTTTTCAAAAACAAAAAAAAAATTATCCCGGTTGAGTTGTCGAGGGCTGATTTCTTTTTCTGTGACAAAAAGCCTTCTGTTTCAACCGCCAAACCTTTCATGGGAGCATTTGCAACCGTTTAGCACCATTATTGAGTGAATTGGAGAACGTCAGATTTTTGCTGAAATTGTGACCCCGGGGCTTAGGGATTTTTTCAAAAAATCTTTTTCTGCCGGTTAAGTTGTCGAGGGCTGATTTCCTGTCCTGTGATAAAAAGCCTTCTGTTTCGACCGCCAAACCTCTCAGAGGACCATTTGCAACCGTTTGGCACCATTTTTGAGTGAATTGCCGAATGTCAGATTTTTGATGAAATCTTTTTCTACAGATGAAGTTGTCGAGGGCTGATTTCCTGTCCTGCGAAAAAAAGGCTTCTGTTTCGACCGCCAAACCTCTCAGTGGACCATTTGCAACCGTTTGGCACCATTTTTGAGTGAATTGCCGAAAGTCAGATTTTTGATGAAATTGTGACCCCGGGGCTTAGCGATTTTTTTTTTAAAAAAAATTTCTAGCGGTTAACTTGTCGAGGGCTGATTTCTTGTCCTGTGATAAAAAGCCTTCTGTTTCAACCGCCAACCTTTCATGGGAGCATTTGCAACCGTTTGGCACCATTTTTGAGTGAATTGCCAAAAGTCAGATTTTTGATGAAATTGTGACCGCACCCTAATATAAATTAGTCAACTACATTTTGTATAAATTCATTCGAAATGCTGTCGTATTTATCCAAGCAGTTTATGTTTGTAAGCAGTCCGTTCACAAGTTGCAAGTGTTACCATATTATCAATCCACCGATTAAAGGAGATCATCTCTTTACTCTTCCAGTTTATCAATATCAGCCTCTCAGCTACCATTAGACTGTGTACAATCCATTTCTGTTGTCCAGTTGTTAACTTCCCTATAGTAGGCATATAGTTAAAAAAAGTTTCATGTTTTATTGTATATTATTTTATCCTGCAAGCTGCTGAGCGTGGCTGGCACGACCCAGTCAGATGGGTGGGGTATAAATAATCAAACTATTATTATTATTTATTTATTATTGAATAGGACATCCTTTTTTTCATCAGAGAAGTGTTGGAGGGTTTGAGAATGAAATATACTCACGAGTCAAGAGTGAATTTCATGCTCTTTATTCAGCTCATAGTGGTGAGGAGGAATGGATGTTCCCTCAAAGTATCTGCTTTATATACATTATTTACACTATGGGCTGCATGTGATTGGCTAATTTACTCCTGCCTTACTCCTAGTTTACACCTAGTTTACACCTAGTTTACACCTACTTAAAACCCTTCTGTAGTTTACTCCTAGTTTACACCTACTTTACACCTAGTTTACTCCTAGTTTACACCTACTTTACACCTAGTTTACTCCTAGTTTACACCTACTTTACTCCTACTTTACTCCTACTTCATGTGTGCATTTATTTAAAATGCATCTCTGGGTTACTTGTGGGGCATAGGAATTTGTTCATTTTTTTCTTACACCACATGGTCTGAGGGACGGTGCACAGGCGGTGGACAACATCTCAGGGGAGCATTAGCGATTTTTTCAAAAAAATCTTTTTCTCCCGGTTAAGTTGTCGAGGGCTGATTTCCTGTCCTGTGATAAAAAGTCTTCTGTTTCGACCACCAAACCTCTCAGGGGACCATTTGCAACCGTTTGGCACCATTTTTGAGTGAATTGCCGAAAGTCAGATTTTTGATGAAATCTTTTTCTACGAATGAAGTTGTCGAGGGCTGATTTCCTGTCCTGCGATAAAAAGCCTTCTGTTTCGACCGCCAAACCTCTCAGGGGACCATTTGCAACCGTTTGGCACCATTTTTGAGTGAAGTGCCAAAAGTCAGATTTTTGATGAAATCTTTTTCTACGAATGAAGTTGTCGAGGGCTGATTTCCTGTCCTGTGATAAAAAGCCTTCTGTTTCGACCGCCAAACCTCTCAGGGGACCATTTGCAACCGTTGGGCACCATTTTTGAGTGAATTGCCAAAAGTCAGATTTTTTCTGAAATTGTGACCCTGGGTTTAGGGATTTCTTGAAAAAAATCTTCTTCCGCCGATCAAGTTGTCGAGGACTGATTTCTTGTCCTGTGATAAAAAGCCTACTGTTTCGACCGCCAAACCTTTCATGGGAGCATTTGCAACCGTTGGGCACCATTTCTGAATGAATAGCCGAAAGTCAGATTTTTTCTGAAATTGTGACCCTGGGTTTAGGGATTTCTTGGAAAAAATCTTCTTCCGCCGGTTAAGTTGTTGAGGTCTAATTTCCTGTCCTGTGATAAAAACCCTTCTGTTTCGACCGCCAAACCTTTCAGGGGAGCATTTGCATTTCTGATGAAATTGTGACTTCTTCTACAAACTACGTTTTGGAGGTCTGATTTCTTGTCCTGTGATAAAAAGCCTTCTGTTTTGACTGAAAAACCTCTCAGGCGAACATTTGCAACAGCTGGGGACCATTTTTGAGTGAATTGCCAAAAGTCAGATTTTTGCTGAAATTGTGACCGCGCCCTAATATAAATTAGTCAACTACATTTTGTATAAATTCATTCGAAATACTGTCGTATTTATCCAAGCAGTTTATGTTTGTAAGCAGTCCGTTCACAGGTTGCAAGTGTTACCATATTATCAATCCACCGATTAAAGGAGATCATCTCTTTACTCTTCCAGTTTATCAATATCAGCCTCTCAGCTACCATTAGACTGTGTACAATCCATTTCTGTTGTCCAGTTGTTAACTTCCCTATAGTAGGCATATAGTTAAAAAAAAGTTTCATGTTTTATTGTATATTATTTTATCCTGCAAGCTGCTGAGCGTGGCTGGCACGACCCAGTCAGATGGGTGGGGTATAAATAATCAAACTATTATTATTATTAATTTATTATTGAATAGGACATCCTTTTTTTCATCAGAGAAGTGTTGGAGGGTTTGAGAATGAAATATACTCACGAGTCAAGAGTGAATTTCATGCTCTTTATTCAGCTCATAGTGGTGAGGAGGAATGGATGTTCCCTCAAAGTATCTGCTTTATATACATTATTTACACAATGGGCTGCATGTGATTGGCTAATTTACTCCTGCCTTACTCCTAGTTTACACCTAGTTTACACCTAGTTTACACCTACTTAAAACCCTTCTGTAGTTTACTCCTAGTTTACACCTACGTTACACCTAGTTTACTCCTAGTTTACACCTACTTTACACCTAGTTTACTCCTAGTTTACACCTACTTTACTCCTACTTTACTCCTACTTCATGTGTGCATTTATTTAAAATGCATCTCTGGGTTACTTGTGGGGCATAGGAATTTGTTCATTTTTTTCTTACACCACATGGTCTGAGGGACGGTGCACAGGCGGTGGACAACATCTCAGGGGAGCATTAGCGATATTTTCAAAAAAATCCTTTTCTCCCGGTTAAGTTGTCGAGGACTGATTTCTTGTCCTGTGATAAAAGTCTACTGTTTCGACCGCCAAACCTTTCAGGGGAGCATTTGCAACCGTTGGGCACCATTTCTGAATGAATAGCCGAAAGTCAGATTTTTTCTAAAATTGTGACCCTGGGTTTAGGGATTTCTTGAAAAAAATCTTCTTCCGCCGGTTAAGTTATTGAGGTCTAATTTCTTGTCCTATATAAAAAGGCTTCTGTTTCGACCGCCAAACCTTTCAGGGGAGCATTTGCAACCGTTGGGCACCACTTTTGAGTGAATTGCCGAAAGTCAGATTTTTTCCTGAAATTGTGACCCCCGGGGCTTAGGGATTTTTTCAAAAAAATATTTTTCCGCTGGCTTCTGTTTCCCCCGCCAAACCTCTCAGGTGAGCATTTGCAACCGTTTGGCACCATTTTTGAGTGAATTGCCGAAAGTCAGATTTTTGATGAAATTGTGACCCCGGGGCTTAGCGATTTTTCAAAAACAAAAAAAAAATTATCCCGGTTGAGTTGTCGAGGGCTGATTTCTTTTTCTGTGATAAAAAGCCTTCTGTTTCAACCGCCAAACCTTTCATGGGAGCATTTGCAACCATTTGGCACCATTTTTGAGTGAATTGCCAAAAGTCAGATTTTTGATGAAATCTTTTTCTACGGATGAAGTTGTCGAGGGCGGATTTCCTGTCTTGCGAAAAAAAGGCTTCTGTTTCGACCGCCAAACCCCTCAGGGGAGCATTTGCAACCGTTTGGCACCATTTTTCAGTGAATTGCCAAACGTCATATTTTTGATGAAATTGTGACCCCGGGCCTTAGGGATTTTTCCAAAAAAATATTTTTCTTCCGGTTAAGTTGTCGAGGGCTGATTTACTGTCCTGTGATTAAAAGCCTTTTGTTTCAACCCCCAAACCTTTCAGGGGAGCATTTGCAACCGATTGGCACCATTTTTGAGTGAATTGGAGAACGTCAGATTTTTGCTGAAATTGTGACCCCCGGGCTTAGGGATTTTTTCAAAAAAATCTTTTTCTGCCGGTAAAGTGGTTGAGGTCTGAATTCTTGTGCTATGATAAGAAGCCTTCTGTTTCGACACCCAAACCTCTCAGGGGAGCATTTCCAACCATTTGGCACCATTTTTGAGTGAATTGCCGAAAGTCAGATTTTTGCAGAAATTGTGACCCCAGGGCTTAGGGATTTTTTCAAAAAAATATTTTTCTGACGGTTAAGTTGTCGAGGGGTGATTTCTTGTCCTGTGATAAAAAGCCTTCTGTTTCGACCGTCAAACCTCTTAGGGGAGCATTTGGAACCGTATGGCACCATTTTTGAGTGAATTGGAGAACGTCAGATTTTTGATGAAATTGTGACCCCGGGGCTTAGGGATTTTTTCAAAAAAATCTTTTTCTGCCGGTTAAGTTGTCGAGGGCTGATTTCCTGTGCTGTGTTAAAAAGCCTTCTGTTTCGACCCCCAAAACTTTTCGAGGAGCATTTGCAACCGTTTGGCACCATTTTTGAGTGAATTGCCGAAAGTCAGATTTTTGATGAAATTGTGACCCCGGGGCTTAGGGATTTTTTCAAAAAAATCTTCTTCTGCCGGTTAAGTTGTCGAGGGCTGATTTCCTGTGCTGTGATAAAAAGCCTTCTGTTTCGACCACCAAACCTCTCAGGGGAGCATTTGCAACCGATTGGCACCATTTTTGAGTGAATTGGAGAACGTCAGATTTTTGCTGAAATTGTGACCCCGGGGCTGAGGGATTTTTCAAAAAAAAATTTTCTGCCGGTCAAGTGGTCGAGGGCTGATTTACTGTCCTGTGATAAAAAGCCTTCTGTTTCGACTACCAAACCTCTCAGGGGAGCATTTGCAACCGTTTGGCACCATTTTTGAGTGAATTGCCGAAAGTCAGATTTTTGATGAAATTGTGACCCCGGGGCTTAGGGATTTTTTCAAAAAAATATTTTTCTTCCGGTTAAGTTGTCGAGGGCTGATTTCTTGTCCTGTGATAAAAAGCCTTCTGTTTCGACCATCAATCATCTCAGGGGAGCATTTGGAACCGTATGGCACCATTATTGAGTGAATTGGAGAACGTCAGATTTTTGATGAAATTGTGACCCCGGGGCTTAGGGATTTTTTCAAAAAAATCTTTTTCTGCCGGTTAAGTTGTCGAGGGCTGATTTCCTGTGCTGTGATAAAAAGCCTTCTGTTTCGACCCCCAAACCTTTTCGAGGAGCATTGCAACCGTTTGGCACCATTTTTCAGTGAATTGCCGAAAGTCATATTTTTGATGAAATTGTGACCCCGGGACTTAGGGATTTCTTCAAAAAAATAATTTTCTGCCGGTTAAGTGGTCGATGGCTTATTTCTTCTCCTGTGATAAAAAGCCTTCTGTTTCGACCCCCAAACCTTTCAGGGGAGCATTTGCAACCGTTTGGCACGATTTTTGAGTGAATTGCCGAAAGTCAGATTTTTGCTGAAATTGTGACCCCGGGGCTTAGGGATTTTTTCAAAAAAATATTTTTCTGCCAGTTAAGTTGTCTAGGGCTGATTTGCTCTCCTGTGATAAAAAGCCTTCTTTTTCGACCCCCAAACCTTTCAGGGGAGCATTTGCAACCGTTTGGCACCATTTTTGAGTGAATTGGAGAACGTCAGATTTTTGATGAAATTGTGACCCCGGGGCTTAGGGATTTTTTCAAAAAAGTATTTTTCTGCTGGTTATCTTGTCAAGGGCTTATTTCTTGTGCTATGATAAGAAGCCTTCTGTTTCGACCCCCAAACCTCTCAGGGGAGCATTTGTACCCGTTTGGCACCATTTTTGATTGAATTGGAGAACGTCAGATTTTTGCTGAAATTGTGACCCCAGGGCTTAGGGATTTTTCAAAAAAATATTTTTCTGCCGGTTAAGTGGTCGAGGGCTGATTTACTGTCCTGTGATAAAAGGGCTTCTGTTTCGACCCCCAAACCTCTCAGGTGAGCATTTGCAACCGTTTGGCACCATTTTTGAGTGAATTGGAGAACGTCAGATTTTTGATGAAATTGTGACCCCGGGGCTTAGCGATTTTTCAAAAACAAAAAAAATTATCCCGGTTGAGTTGTCGAGGGCCGATTTCTTTTTCTGTGATTAAGAGCCTTCTGTTTCGACCCCCAAACCTTTCAGGGGAGCATTTGCAACCGTTTGGCACGATTTTTGAGTGAATTGCCGAAAGTCAGATTTTTGCTGAAATTGTGACCCCGGGGCTTAGGGATTTTTTCAAAAAAATATTTTTCTGCCAGTTAAGTTGTCTAGGGCTGATTTGCTCTCCTGTGATAAAAAGCCTTCTTTTTCGACCCCCAAACCTTTCAGGGGAGCATTTGCAACCGTTTGGCACCATTTTTGAGTGAATTGGAGAACGTCAGATTTTTGATGAAATTGTGACCCCGGGGCTTAGGGATTTTTTCAAAAAAATATTTTTCTGCTGGTTATCTTGTCAAGGGCTTATTTCTTGTGCTATGATAAGAAGCCTTCTTTTTCGACCCCCAAACCTCTCAGGGGAGCATTTGCACCCGTTTTGCACCATTTTTGATTGAATTGGAGAACGTCAGATTTTTGCTGAAATTGTGACCCCGGGGCTCAGGGATTTTTCAAAAAAATATTTTTCTGCCGGTTAAGTGGTCGAGGGCTGATTTACTGTCCTGTGATAAAAAGGCTTCTGTTTCGACCCCCAAACCTTTCAGGGGAGTATTTGCAACCGTTTGGCACCATTTTTGAGTGAATTGCCGGAAGTCAGATTTTTGATGAAATTGTGACCCCGGGGCTTAGGGATTTTTTCAAAAAAATATTTTTCTTCCGGTTAAGTTGTCGAGGGCTGATTTCTTGTCCTGTGATAAAAAGCCTTCTGTTTCGACCATCAATCATCTCAGGGGAGCATTTGGAACCGTATGGCACCATTATTGAGTGAATTGGAGAACGTCAGATTTTTGATGAAATTGTGACCCCGGGGCTTAGGGATTTTTTCAAAAAAATCTTTTTCTGCCGGTTAAGTTGTCGAGGGCTGATTTCCTGTGCTGTGACAAAAAGCCTTCTGTTTCGACCCCCAAACCTTTTCGAGGAGCATTGCAACCGTTTGGCACCATTTTTCAGTGAATTGCCGAAAGTCATATTTTTGATGAAATTGTGACCCCGGGGCTTAGCGATTTTTTTTTTAAAAAAATTTCTAGCGGTTAACTTGTCGAGGGCTGATTTCTTGTCCTGTGATAAAAAGCCTTCTGTTTCAACCGCCAACCTTTCATGGGAGCATTTGCAACCGTTTGGCACCATTTTTGAGTGAATTGCCAAAAGTCAGATTTTTGATGAAATTGTGACCGCACCCTAATATAAATTAGTCAACTACATTTTGTATAAATTCATTCGAAATGCTGTCGTATTTATCCAAGCAGTTTATGTTTGTAAGCAGTCCGTTCACAGGTTGCAAGTGTTACCATATTATCAATCCACCGATTAAAGGAGATCATCTCTTTACTCTTCCAGTTTATCAATATCAGCCTCTCAGCTACCATTAGACTGTGTACAATCCATTTCTGTTGTCCAGTTGTTAACTTCCCTATAGTAGGCATATAGTTAAAAAAAGTTTCATGTTTTATTGTATATTATTTTATCCTGCAAGCTGCTGAGCGTGGCTGGCACGACCCAGTCAGATGGGTGGGGTATAAATAATCAAACTATTATTATTATTTATTTATTATTGAATAGGACATCCTTTTTTTCATCAGAGAAGTGTTGGAGGGTTTGAGAATGAAATATACTCACGAGTCAAGAGTGAATTTCATGCTCTTTATTCAGCTCATAGTGGTGAGGAGGAATGGATGTTCCCTCAAAGTATCTGCTTTATATACATTATTTACACTATGGGCTGCATGTGATTGGCTAATTTACTCCTGCCTTACTCCTAGTTTACACCTAGTTTACACCTAGTTTACACCTACTTAAAACCCTTCTGTAGTTTACTCCTAGTTTACACCTACTTTACACCTAGTTTACTCCTAGTTTACACCTACTTTACACCTAGTTTACTCCTAGTTTACACCTACTTTACTCCTACTTTACTCCTACTTCATGTGTGCATTTATTTAAAATGCATCTCTGGGTTACTTGTGGGGCATAGGAATTTGTTCATTTTTTTCTTACACCACATGGTCTGAGGGACGGTGCACAGGCGGTGGACAACATCTCAGGGGAGCATTAGCGATTTTTTCAAAAAAATCTTTTTCTCCCGGTTAAGTTGTCGAGGGCTGATTTCCTGTCCTGTGATAAAAAGTCTTCTGTTTCGACCACCAAACCTCTCAGGGGACCATTTGCAACCGTTTGGCACCATTTTTGAGTGAATTGCCGAAAGTCAGATTTTTGATGAAATCTTTTTCTACGAATGAAGTTGTCGAGGGCTGATTTCCTGTCCTGCGATAAAAAGCCTTCTGTTTCGACCGCCAAACCTCTCAGGGGACCATTTGCAACCGTTTGGCACCATTTTTGAGTGAAGTGCCAAAAGTCAGATTTTTGATGAAATCTTTTTCTACGAATGAAGTTGTCGAGGGCTGATTTCCTGTCCTGTGATAAAAAGCCTTCTGTTTCGACCGCCAAACCTCTCAGGGGACCATTTGCAACCGTTGGGCACCATTTTTGAGTGAATTGCCAAAAGTCAGATTTTTTCTGAAATTGTGACCCTGGGTTTAGGGATTTCTTGAAAAAAATCTTCTTCCGCCGATCAAGTTGTCGAGGACTGATTTCTTGTCCTGTGATAAAAAGCCTACTGTTTCGACCGCCAAACCTTTCATGGGAGCATTTGCAACCGTTGGGCACCATTTCTGAATGAATAGCCGAAAGTCAGATTTTTTCTGAAATTGTGACCCTGGGTTTAGGGATTTCTTGGAAAAAATCTTCTTCCGCCGGTTAAGTTGTTGAGGTCTAATTTCCTGTCCTGTGATAAAAACCCTTCTGTTTCGACCGCCAAACCTTTCAGGGGAGCATTTGCATTTCTGATGAAATTGTGACTTCTTCTACAAACTACGTTTTGGAGGTCTGATTTCTTGTCCTGTGATAAAAAGCCTTCTGTTTTGACTGAAAAACCTCTCAGGCGAACATTTGCAACAGCTGGGGACCATTTTTGAGTGAATTGCCAAAAGTCAGATTTTTGCTGAAATTGTGACCGCGCCCTAATATAAATTAGTCAACTACATTTTGTATAAATTCATTCGAAATACTGTCGTATTTATCCAAGCAGTTTATGTTTGTAAGCAGTCCGTTCACAGGTTGCAAGTGTTACCATATTATCAATCCACCGATTAAAGGAGATCATCTCTTTACTCTTCCAGTTTATCAATATCAGCCTCTCAGCTACCATTAGACTGTGTACAATCCATTTCTGTTGTCCAGTTGTTAACTTCCCTATAGTAGGCATATAGTTAAAAAAAAGTTTCATGTTTTATTGTATATTATTTTATCCTGCAAGCTGCTGAGCGTGGCTGGCACGACCCAGTCAGATGGGTGGGGTATAAATAATCAAACTATTATTATTATTAATTTATTATTGAATAGGACATCCTTTTTTTCATCAGAGAAGTGTTGGAGGGTTTGAGAATGAAATATACTCACGAGTCAAGAGTGAATTTCATGCTCTTTATTCAGCTCATAGTGGTGAGGAGGAATGGATGTTCCCTCAAAGTATCTGCTTTATATACATTATTTACACAATGGGCTGCATGTGATTGGCTAATTTACTCCTGCCTTACTCCTAGTTTACACCTAGTTTACACCTAGTTTACACCTACTTAAAACCCTTCTGTAGTTTACTCCTAGTTTACACCTACGTTACACCTAGTTTACTCCTAGTTTACACCTACTTTACACCTAGTTTACTCCTAGTTTACACCTACTTTACTCCTACTTTACTCCTACTTTACTCCTACTTCATGTGTGCATTTATTTAAAATGCATCTCTGGGTTACTTGTGGGGCATAGGAATTTGTTCATTTTTTTCTTACACCACATGGTCTGAGGGACGGTGCACAGGCGGTGGACAACATCTCAGGGGAGCATTAGCGATATTTTCAAAAAAATCCTTTTCTCCCGGTTAAGTTGTCGAGGACTGATTTCTTGTCCTGTGATAAAAGTCTACTGTTTCGACCGCCAAACCTTTCAGGGGAGCATTTGCAACCGTTGGGCACCATTTCTGAATGAATAGCCGAAAGTCAGATTTTTTCTAAAATTGTGACCCTGGGTTTAGGGATTTCTTGAAAAAAATCTTCTTCCGCCGGTTAAGTTATTGAGGTCTAATTTCTTGTCCTATATAAAAAGGCTTCTGTTTCGACCGCCAAACCTTTCAGGGGAGCATTTGCAACCGTTGGGCACCACTTTTGAGTGAATTGCCGAAAGTCAGATTTTTTCCTGAAATTGTGACCCCCGGGGCTTAGGGATTTTTTCAAAAAAATATTTTTCCGCTGGCTTCTGTTTCCCCCGCCAAACCTCTCAGGTGAGCATTTGCAACCGTTTGGCACCATTTTTGAGTGAATTGCCGAAAGTCAGATTTTTGATGAAATTGTGACCCCGGGGCTTAGCGATTTTTCAAAAACAAAAAAAAAATTATCCCGGTTGAGTTGTCGAGGGCTGATTTCTTTTTCTGTGATAAAAAGCCTTCTGTTTCAACCGCCAAACCTTTCATGGGAGCATTTGCAACCATTTGGCACCATTTTTGAGTGAATTGCCAAAAGTCAGATTTTTGATGAAATCTTTTTCTACGGATGAAGTTGTCGAGGGCGGATTTCCTGTCTTGCGAAAAAAAGGCTTCTGTTTCGACCGCCAAACCCCTCAGGGGAGCATTTGCAACCGTTTGGCACCATTTTTCAGTGAATTGCCAAACGTCATATTTTTGATGAAATTGTGACCCCGGGCCTTAGGGATTTTTCCAAAAAAATATTTTTCTTCCGGTTAAGTTGTCGAGGGCTGATTTACTGTCCTGTGATTAAAAGCCTTTTGTTTCAACCCCCAAACCTTTCAGGGGAGCATTTGCAACCGATTGGCACCATTTTTGAGTGAATTGGAGAACGTCAGATTTTTGCTGAAATTGTGACCCCCGGGCTTAGGGATTTTTTCAAAAAAATCTTTTTCTGCCGGTAAAGTGGTTGAGGTCTGAATTCTTGTGCTATGATAAGAAGCCTTCTGTTTCGACACCCAAACCTCTCAGGGGAGCATTTCCAACCATTTGGCACCATTTTTGAGTGAATTGCCGAAAGTCAGATTTTTGCAGAAATTGTGACCCCAGGGCTTAGGGATTTTTTCAAAAAAATATTTTTCTGACGGTTAAGTTGTCGAGGGGTGATTTCTTGTCCTGTGATAAAAAGCCTTCTGTTTCGACCGTCAAACCTCTTAGGGGAGCATTTGGAACCGTATGGCACCATTTTTGAGTGAATTGGAGAACGTCAGATTTTTGATGAAATTGTGACCCCGGGGCTTAGGGATTTTTTCAAAAAAATCTTTTTCTGCCGGTTAAGTTGTCGAGGGCTGATTTCCTGTGCTGTGTTAAAAAGCCTTCTGTTTCGACCCCCAAAACTTTTCGAGGAGCATTTGCAACCGTTTGGCACCATTTTTGAGTGAATTGCCGAAAGTCAGATTTTTGATGAAATTGTGACCCCGGGGCTTAGGGATTTTTTCAAAAAAATCTTCTTCTGCCGGTTAAGTTGTCGAGGGCTGATTTCCTGTGCTGTGATAAAAAGCCTTCTGTTTCGACCACCAAACCTCTCAGGGGAGCATTTGCAACCGATTGGCACCATTTTTGAGTGAATTGGAGAACGTCAGATTTTTGCTGAAATTGTGACCCCGGGGCTGAGGGATTTTTCAAAAAAAAATTTTCTGCCGGTCAAGTGGTCGAGGGCTGATTTACTGTCCTGTGATAAAAAGCCTTCTGTTTCGACTACCAAACCTCTCAGGGGAGCATTTGCAACCGTTTGGCACCATTTTTGAGTGAATTGGAGAACGTCAGATTTTTGCTGAAATTGTGACCCCGGGGCTTAGGGATTTTTTCAAAAAAATATTTTTCTTCCGGTTAAGTTGTCGAGGGCTGATTTCTTGTCCTGTGATAAAAAGCCTTCTGTTTCGACCATCAATCATCTCAGGGGAGCATTTGGAACCGTATGGCACCATTATTGAGTGAATTGGAGAACGTCAGATTTTTGATGAAATTGTGACCCCGGGGCTTAGGGATTTTTTCAAAAAAATCTTTTTCTGCCGGTTAAGTTGTCGAGGGCTGATTTCCTGTGCTGTGATAAAAAGCCTTCTGTTTCGACCCCCAAACCTTTTCGAGGAGCATTGCAACCGTTTGGCACCATTTTTCAGTGAATTGCCGAAAGTCATATTTTTGATGAAATTGTGACCCCGGGACTTAGGGATTTCTTCAAAAAAATAATTTTCTGCCGGTTAAGTGGTCGATGGCTTATTTCTTCTCCTGTGATAAAAAGCCTTCTGTTTCGACCCCCAAACCTTTCAGGGGAGCATTTGCAACCGTTTGGCACGATTTTTGAGTGAATTGCCGAAAGTCAGATTTTTGCTGAAATTGTGACCCCGGGGCTTAGGGATTTTTTCAAAAAAATATTTTTCTGCCAGTTAAGTTGTCTAGGGCTGATTTGCTCTCCTGTGATAAAAAGCCTTCTTTTTCGACCCCCAAACCTTTCAGGGGAGCATTTGCAACCGTTTGGCACCATTTTTGAGTGAATTGGAGAACGTCAGATTTTTGATGAAATTGTGACCCCGGGGCTTAGGGATTTTTTCAAAAAAGTATTTTTCTGCTGGTTATCTTGTCAAGGGCTTATTTCTTGTGCTATGATAAGAAGCCTTCTGTTTCGACCCCCAAACCTCTCAGGGGAGCATTTGTACCCGTTTGGCACCATTTTTGATTGAATTGGAGAACGTCAGATTTTTGCTGAAATTGTGACCCCAGGGCTTAGGGATTTTTCAAAAAAATATTTTTCTGCCGGTTAAGTGGTCGAGGGCTGATTTACTGTCCTGTGATAAAAGGGCTTCTGTTTCGACCCCCTAACCTCTCAGGTGAGCATTTGCAACCGTTTGGCACCATTTTTGAGTGAATTGGAGAACGTCAGATTTTTGATGAAATTGTGACCCCGGGGCTTAGCGATTTTTCAAAAACAAAAAAAAATTATCCCGGTTGAGTTGTCGAGGGCCGATTTCTTTTTCTGTGATTAAGAGCCTTCTGTTTCGACCCCCAAACCTTTCAGGGGAGCATTTGCAACCGTTTGGCACGATTTTTGAGTGAATTGCCGAAAGTCAGATTTTTGCTGAAATTGTGACCCCGGGGCTTAGGGATTTTTTCAAAAAAATATTTTTCTGCCAGTTAAGTTGTCTAGGGCTGATTTGCTCTCCTGTGATAAAAAGCCTTCTTTTTCGACCCCCAAACCTTTCAGGGGAGCATTTGCAACCGTTTGGCACCATTTTTGAGTGAATTGGAGAACGTCAGATTTTTGATGAAATTGTGACCCCGGGGCTTAGGGATTTTTTCAAAAAAATATTTTTCTGCTGGTTATCTTGTCAAGGGCTTATTTCTTGTGCTATGATAAGAAGCCTTCTTTTTCGACCCCCAAACCTCTCAGGGGAGCATTTGCACCCGTTTTGCACCATTTTTGATTGAATTGGAGAACGTCAGATTTTTGCTGAAATTGTGACCCCGGGGCTCAGGGATTTTTCAAAAAAATATTTTTCTGCCGGTTAAGTGGTCGAGGGCTGATTTACTGTCCTGTGATAAAAAGGCTTCTGTTTCGACCCCCAAACCTTTCAGGGGAGTATTTGCAACCGTTTGGCACCATTTTTGAGTGAATTGCCGGAAGTCAGATTTTTGATGAAATTGTGACCCCGGGGCTTAGGGATTTTTTCAAAAAAATATTTTTCTTCCGGTTAAGTTGTCGAGGGCTGATTTCTTGTCCTGTGATAAAAAGCCTTCTGTTTCGACCATCAATCATCTCAGGGGAGCATTTGGAACCGTATGGCACCATTATTGAGTGAATTGGAGAACGTCAGATTTTTGATGAAATTGTGACCCCGGGGCTTAGGGATTTTTTCAAAAAAATCTTTTTCTGCCGGTTAAGTTGTCGAGGGCTGATTTCCTGTGCTGTGACAAAAAGCCTTCTGTTTCGACCCCCAAACCTTTTCGAGGAGCATTGCAACCGTTTGGCACCATTTTTCAGTGAATTGCCGAAAGTCATATTTTTGATGAAATTGTGACCCCGGGGCTTAGCGATTTTTTTTTTAAAAAAATTTCTAGCGGTTAACTTGTCGAGGGCTGATTTCTTGTCCTGTGATAAAAAGCCTTCTGTTTCAACCGCCAACCTTTCATGGGAGCATTTGCAACCGTTTGGCACCATTTTTGAGTGAATTGCCAAAAGTCAGATTTTTGATGAAATTGTGACCGCACCCTAATATAAATTAGTCAACTACATTTTGTATAAATTCATTCGAAATGCTGTCGTATTTATCCAAGCAGTTTATGTTTGTAAGCAGTCCGTTCACAGGTTGCAAGTGTTACCATATTATCAATCCACCGATTAAAGGAGATCATCTCTTTACTCTTCCAGTTTATCAATATCAGCCTCTCAGCTACCATTAGACTGTGTACAATCCATTTCTGTTGTCCAGTTGTTAACTTCCCTATAGTAGGCATATAGTTAAAAAAAGTTTCATGTTTTATTGTATATTATTTTATCCTGCAAGCTGCTGAGCGTGGCTGGCACGACCCAGTCAGATGGGTGGGGTATAAATAATCAAACTATTATTATTATTTATTTATTATTGAATAGGACATCCTTTTTTTCATCAGAGAAGTGTTGGAGGGTTTGAGAATGAAATATACTCACGAGTCAAGAGTGAATTTCATGCTCTTTATTCAGCTCATAGTGGTGAGGAGGAATGGATGTTCCCTCAAAGTATCTGCTTTATATACATTATTTACACTATGGGCTGCATGTGATTGGCTAATTTACTCCTGCCTTACTCCTAGTTTACACCTAGTTTACACCTAGTTTACACCTACTTAAAACCCTTCTGTAGTTTACTCCTAGTTTACACCTACTTTACACCTAGTTTACTCCTAGTTTACACCTACTTTACACCTAGTTTACTCCTAGTTTACACCTACTTTACTCCTACTTTACTCCTACTTCATGTGTGCATTTATTTAAAATGCATCTCTGGGTTACTTGTGGGGCATAGGAATTTGTTCATTTTTTTCTTACACCACATGGTCTGAGGGACGGTGCACAGGCGGTGGACAACATCTCAGGGGAGCATTAGCGATTTTTTCAAAAAAATCTTTTTCTCCCGGTTAAGTTGTCGAGGGCTGATTTCCTGTCCTGTGATAAAAAGTCTTCTGTTTCGACCACCAAACCTCTCAGGGGACCATTTGCAACCGTTTGGCACCATTTTTGAGTGAATTGCCGAAAGTCAGATTTTTGATGAAATCTTTTTCTACGAATGAAGTTGTCGAGGGCTGATTTCCTGTCCTGCGATAAAAAGCCTTCTGTTTCGACCGCCAAACCTCTCAGGGGACCATTTGCAACCGTTTGGCACCATTTTTGAGTGAAGTGCCAAAAGTCAGATTTTTGATGAAATCTTTTTCTACGAATGAAGTTGTCGAGGGCTGATTTCCTGTCCTGTGATAAAAAGCCTTCTGTTTCGACCGCCAAACCTCTCAGGGGACCATTTGCAACCGTTGGGCACCATTTTTGAGTAAATTGCCAAAAGTCAGATTTTTTCTGAAATTGTGACCCTGGGTTTAGGGATTTCTTGAAAAAAATCTTCTTCCGCCGATCAAGTTGTCGAGGACTGATTTCTTGTCCTGTGATAAAAAGCCTACTGTTTCGACCGCCAAACCTTTCATGGGAGCATTTGCAACCGTTGGGCACCATTTCTGAATGAATAGCCGAAAGTCAGATTTTTTCTGAAATTGTGACCCTGGGTTTAGGGATTTCTTGGAAAAAATCTTCTTCCGCCGGTTAAGTTGTTGAGGTCTAATTTCCTGTCCTGTGATAAAAACCCTTCTGTTTCGACCGCCAAACCTTTCAGGGGAGCATTTGCATTTCTGATGAAATTGTCAAGGGCTTATTTCTTGTGCTATGATAAGAAGCCTTCTGTTTCGACCCCCAAACCTCTCAGGGGAGCATTTGCACCCGTTTGGCACCATTTTTGATTGAATTGGAGAACGTCAGATTTTTGCTGAAATTGTGACCCCAGGGCTTAGGGATTTTTCAAAAAAATATTTTTCTGCCGGTTAAGTGGTCGAGGGCTGATTTACTGTCCTGTGATAAAAGGGCTTCTGTTTCGACCCCCAAACCTCTCAGGGGAGCATTTGCAACCGTTTGGCACCATTTTTGAGTGAATTGGAGAACGTCAGATTTTTGCTGAAATTGTGACCCCGGGGCTTAGGGATTTTTTCAAAAAAATCTTTTTCTGCCGGTTAAGTGGTCGAGGGCTGATTTCCTGTGCTGTGATAAAAAGCTTTCTGTTTCGACCCCCAAACCTTTTCGAGGAGCATTGCAACCGTTTGGCACCATTTTTCAGTGAATTGCCGAAAGTCATATGTGAGAGCATTTGGGTCAAAATTAAGGGAGAGAAGAATAACAGTGACCTCATTGTGGGCGTTTACTATAGATCCCCAAGCCAAACGGAGGACATAGATGATGCCTTCCTGGAACAGATGGCCAAGCATGCAAAAGGAAGGGAGATAGTAGTAATGGGGGACTTCAATTACCCGGATATTTGTTGGATGTCAAACTCAGCCAAGAGCATAAGGTCAAACAGATTCCTCACTGGCCTTGCAGACAACTTCATTGTCCAGAAAGTGGGAGAAGCTACAAGAGGAACAGCCATTTTAGATCTGGTCCTAACCAATGTTGATGACCTGGTTAGTGGGGTAGAAGTGGAAGGATCATTAGGCGCGAGTGATCATGCTCTTCTGAAGTTTACTATACAGCGGAAAGGAGCAGCCAAGCATACTAGGACTCAATTTCTCGACTTTAAGAAAGCCGACTTCATAAAACTTAGGGAAGTGCTGGGTGAGATCCCATGGACAGTAATACTAAAAGGAAAGGGAGTTCATGATGGCTGGGAGTTTGTTAAGAGGGAGATAGTAAAAGCACAACTTCAGGCAATACCAATGAGACGGAAACATGGAAGGTGCCTAAAGAAGCCAGGGTGGCTATCTAAAGAACTTTTAACTGAGTTAAGATTAAAAAAGGATGTGTACAAAAAATGGAAAAGGGGGGAAACCACCAAAGAGGAATTCAAACAAATAGCCAGCACGTGTAGACACAAAGTCAGAAAAGCTAAAGCACAGAATGAACTCAGGCTTGCTAGAGAGGTTAAAAGCAACAAAAAAGGCTTTTATGGGTATGTTCGTAGCAAAAGGAAGAACAAAGAAACAGTGGGGTCACTCAGAGGAGAAGATGGTGAAATGCAAACAGGGGACACAGAAAGGGCTGAACTCCTCAATGC
Source organism: Podarcis raffonei (assembly GCF_027172205.1). NCBI lineage: Eukaryota > Metazoa > Chordata > Lepidosauria > Squamata > Lacertidae > Podarcis > Podarcis raffonei. Next base: position 93,684,487 of record NC_070605.1, on the reverse strand, counting down.
CTTCTTTGCCTCAGTCTTCTCCGATAAAGAAAACAATGCCCGACCTGAAGAATTTGGAGCAAATGATTCAGCAGAGGAAACACAGCCCAGAATAACTAAGGAGATAGTACAAGAATACTTGGCTAGTCTAGATGTATTCAAGTCTCCAGGACCAGATGAACTGCATCCAAGAGTATTAAAAGAACTGGCAGATGTGATTTCAGAACCACTGGCAGTCATCTTTGAGAATTCCTGGAGAACAGGCGAAGTCCCGGCAGACTGGAGGAGGGCAAATGTTGTCCCTATTTTCAAAAAGGGGAAAAGAGAGGACCCAAATAATTACCGCCCAGTCAGTCTGACATCAATACCAGGGAAGATTCTGGAGCAGATCATTAAGCAAACAGTCTGTGAGCACCTGGAAAGGAATGCTGTGATCACCAATAGTCAGCATGGATTTCTGAAAAATAAGTCATGTCAGACTAACCTGATCTCGTTTTTTGACAGAATTACAAGCCTGGTAGATGAAGGGAACGCAGTGGATGTAGCCTACCTTGATTTCAGCAAGGCATTTGACAAGGTGCCCCATGATATTCTTGTAAAGAAGCTGGTAAAATGAGGTCTTGACTATGCTACCACTCAGTGGATTTGTAACTGGCTGACTGACCGAACCCAAAGGGTGCTCATCAATGGTTCCTCTTCATCCTGGAGAAGAGTGACTAGTGGGGTGCCACAGGGTTCTGTCTTGGGCCCGGTCTTATTCAACATCTTTATCAACGACTTGGATGATGGACTCAAGGGCATCCTGATCAAATTTGCAGATGACACCAAACTGGGAGGGGTGGCTAACACCCCAGAGGACAGGATCACACTTCAAAACGACCTTGACAGATTAGAGAACTGGGCCAAAACAAACAAGATGAATTTTAACAGGGAGAAATGTAAAGTATTGCACTTGGGCAAAAAAAATGAGAGGCACAAATACAAGATGGGTGACACCTGGCTTGAGAGCACTACATGTGAAAAGGATCTAGGAGTCTTGGTTGACCACAAACTTGACATGAGCCAACAGTGTGACGCGGCAGCTAAAAAAGCCAATGCAATTCTGGGCTGCATCAATAGGAGTATAGCATCTAGATCAAGGGAAGTAATAGTGCCACTGTATTCTGCTCTGGTCAGACCTCACCTGGAGTACTGTGTCCAGTTCTGGGCACCACAGTTCAAGAAGGACATTGACAAACTGGAACGTGTCCAGAGGAGGGCAACCAAAATGGTCAAAGGCCTGGAAACGATGCCTTATGAGGAACGGCTAAGGGAGCTGGGCATGTTTAGCCTGGAGAAGAGGAGGTTAAGGGGTGATATGATAGCCATGTTCAAATATATAAAAGGATGTCACATAGAGGAGGGAGAAAGGTTGTTTTCTGCTGCTCCAGAGAAGCGGACACGGAGCAATGGATCCAAACTACAAGAAAGAAGATTCCACCTAAACATTAGGAAGAACTTCCTGACAGTAAGAGCTGTTCGACAGTGGAATTTGCTGCCAAGGAGTGTGGTGGAGTCTCCTTCTTTGGAGGTCTTTAAGCAGAGGCTTGACAACCATATGTCAGGAGTGCTCTGATGGTGTTTCCTGCTTGGCAGGGGGTTGGACGCGATGGCCCTTGTGGTCTCCTCCAACTCTATGATTCTATGATTCTATGATTCTATGATGAAATTGTGACCCCGGGGCTTAGGGATTTTTCAAAAAAATAATTTTCTGCCGGTTAAGTGGTCGAGGGCTTATTTCTTCTCCTGTGATAAAAAGCCTTCTGTTTCGACCCCCAAACCTTTCAGGGGAGCATTTGCAACCGTTTGGCATGATTTTTGAGTGAATTGCCGAAAGTCAGATATTTGCTGAAATTGTGACCCCGGGGCTTAGGGATTTTTTCAAAAAAATATTTTTCTGCCAGGTAAGTTGTCTAGGGCTGATTTGCTCTCCTGTGATAAAAAGCCTTCTTTTTCGACCCCCAAACCTTTCAGGGGAGCATTTGCAACCGTTTGGCACCATTTTTGAGTGAATTGGAGAACGTCAGATTTTTGATGAAATTGTGACCCCGGGGCTTAGGGATTTTTTCCAAAAAATATTATTCTGCTGGTTATCTTGTCAAGGGCTTATTTCTTGTGCTATGATAAGAAGCCTTCTGTTTCGACCCCCAAACCTCTCAGGGGAGCATTTGCACCCGTTTGGCACCATTTTTGATTGAATTGGAGAACGTCAGATTTTTGCTGAAATTGTGACCCCGGGGCTTAGGGATTTTTCAAAAAAATATTTTTCTGCCGGTTAAGTGGTCGAGGGCTGATTTACTGTCCTGTGATAAAAGGGCTTCTGTTTCGACCCCCAAACCTCTCAGGGGAGCATTTGCAACCGTTTGGCACCATTTTTGAGTGAATTGGAGAACGTCAGATTTTTGCTGAAATTGTTACCCCGGGGCTTAGGGATTTTTCAAAAAAATCTTTTTCCGCCGGTTAAGTGGTAGAGGGCTGATTTACTGTCATGTGATAAAAAGCCTTCTGTTTCGACCCCCAAACCTTTTCGAGGAGCATTTGCAACCGTTTGGCACCATTTTTGAGTGAATTGCCGAAAGTCAGTGTTTTGATGAAATTGTGACCCCGGGGCTTAGGGATTTTTTCAAAAAAATCTTTTTCTGCCGGTTAAGTGATCGAGGGCTGATTTCCTGTGCTGTGATAAAAAGCCTTCTGTTTCGACCCCCAAACCTTTTCGAGAAGCATTTGCAACCGTTTGGCACCATTTTTCAGTGAATTGCCGAAAGTCATATTTTTGATGAAATTGTAACCCCGGGGGTTAGGGATTTTTTCAAAAACATATTTTTCTTCCGGTTAAGTTGTCGAGGGCTGATTTACTGTCCTGTGATAAAAAGCCTTCTGTTTCGACCGCCAAACCTCTCAGGGGAGCATTTGGAACCGTTTGGCACCATTTTTGAGTGAATTGCCGAAAGTCAGATTTTTGCTGAAATTGTGACCCCGGGGCTTAGGGATTTTTTCAAAAAAATCTTTTTCTGCCGGTTAAGTTGTCGAGGGCTGATTTACTGTCCTGTGATAAAAAGCCTTCTGTTTCGACCCCCAAACCTTTCCGAGGAGCATTTGCAACCGTTTGGCACCATTTTTGAGTGAATTGCCGAAAGTCAGATTTTTGATGAAATTGTGACCCCGGGGCTTAGGGATTTTTTCAAAAAAATATTTTTCTGCCGGTTAAGTTGTCGAGGGCTGATTTCTTGTCCTGTGATAAAAAGCCTTCTGTTTCGACCATCAATCATCTCAGGGGAGCATTTGGAACCGTATGGCACCATTATTGAGTGAATTGGAGAACGTCAGATTTTTGATGAAATTGTGACCCCGGGACTTAGGGATTTCTTCAAAAAGATATTCTTCTTCCGGTTAAGTTGTCAAGGGCTGATTTACTGTCCTGTGATTAAGAGCCTTCTGTTTCGACCCCCAAACCTTTCAGGGGAGCATTTGCAACCGTTTGGCACGATTTTTGAGTGAATTGCCGAAAGTCAGATTTTTGCTGAAATTGTGACCCCGGGGCTTAGGGATTTTTTCAAAAAAATATTTTTCTGCCAGTTAAGTTGTCTAGGGCTGATTTGCTCTCCTGTGATAAAAAGCCTTCTTTTTCGACCCCCAAACCTTTCAGGGGAGCATTTGCAACCGTTTGGCACCATTTTTGAGTGAATTGGAGAACGTCAGATTTTTGATGAAATTGTGACCCCGGGGCTTAGGGATTTTTTCAAAAAAATATTTTTCTGCTGGTTATCTTGTCAAGGGCTTATTTCTTGTACTATGATAAGAAGCCTTCTTTTTCGACCCCCAAACCTCTCAGGGGAGCATTTGCACCCGTTTTGCACCATTTTTGATTGAATTGGAGAACGTCAGATTTTTGCTGAAATTGTGACCCCGGGGCTCAGGGATTTTTCAAAAAAATATTTTTCTGCCGGTTAAGTGGTCGAGGGCTGATTTACTGTCCTGTGATAAAAAGGCTTCTGTTTCGACCCCCAAACCTTTTCGAGAAGCATTTGCAACCGTTTGGCACCATTTTTCAGTGAATTGCCGAAAGTCATATTTTTGATGAAATTGTGACCCCGGGGCTTAGGGATATTTTCAAAAAAATATTTTTCTTCCAGTTAAGTTGTCGAGGGCTGATTTCTTGTCCTGTGATAAAAAGCCTTCTGTTTCGACCATCAATCATCTCAGGGGAGCATTTGGAACCGTATGGCACCATTATTGAGTGAATTGGAGAACGTCAGATTTTTGATGAAATTGTGACCCCGGGGCTTAGGGATTTTTTCAAAAAAATCTTTTTCTGCCGGTTAAGTTGTCGAGGGCTGATTTCCTGTGCTGTGATAAAAAGCCTTCTGTTTCGACCCCCAAACCTTTTCGAGGAGCATTGCAACCGTTTGGCACCATTTTTCAGTGAATTGCCGAAAGTCATATTTTTGATGAAATTGTGACCCCGGGACTTAGGGATTTCTTCAAAAACATATTTTTCTTCCGGTTAAATTGTCAAGGGCTGATTTACTGTCCTGTGATAAAAAGCCTTCTGTTTCGACCCCCAAATCTTTCAGGGGAGCATTTGCAATCGTTTGGCACCATTTTTGAGTGAATTGCCGAAAGCCAGATTTTTGCTGAAATTGTGACCCTTGGTCTTAGGGGTTTTTTCAAAAAAATATTTTTCTAACAGTTAAGTTGTCTAGGGCTGATTTACTGTCCTGTGATAAAAAGCCTTTTGTTTCGACCCCCAAACCTTTCAGGGGAGCATTTGCAACCGTTTGGCACCATTTTTGAGTGAATTGCCGAAAGTCAGATTTTTGCTGAAATTGTGACCCTGGGGCTTAGGGATTTATTCAAAAAAATATTTTTCTGCCAGTTAAGTTGTCTAGGGCTGATTTACTGTCCTGTGATAAAAAGCCTTCTTTTTCGACCCCCAAACCATTCAGGGGAGCATTTGCAACCGTTTGGCATCATTTTTGAGTGAATTGCCGAAAGTCAGATTTTTGATGAAATTGTGACCCCGGGGCTTAGGGATTTTTTCAAAAAAATATTTTTCTGCCGGTTAAGTTGTCGAGGGCTGATTTCTTGTCCTGTGATAAAAAGCCTTCTGTTTCGACCATCAATCCTCTCAGGGGAGCATTTGGAACCGTATGGCACCATTATTGAGTGAATTGGAGAACGTCAGATTTTTGATGAAATTGTGACCCCGGGGCTTAGGGATTTTTTCAAAAAAATCTTTTTCTGCCGGTTAAGTTGACGAGGGCTGATTTCCTGTGCTGTGATAAAAAGCCTTCTGTTTCGACCCCCAAACCTTTTCGAGGAGCATTTGCAACCGTTTGGCACCATTTTTCAGTGCATTGCCGAAAGTCATATTTTTGATGAAATTGTGACCCCGGGACTTAGGGATTTTTTCAAAAACATATTTATCTGCTGGTTATCTTGTCGAGGGCTTATTTCTTGTGCTATGATAAGAAGCCTTCTGTTTCGACACCCAAACCTCTCAGGGGAGCATTTGCAACCATTTGGCACCATTTTTGAGTGAATTGCCGAAAGTCAGATTTTTGATGAAATTGTGACCCCGGGGCTTAGGGATTTTTTCAAAAAAATATTTTTCTGCCGGTTAAATTGTCGAGGGCTGATTTCCTGTGCTGTGATAAAAAGCCTTCTGTTTCGACCGCCAAACCTCTCAGGGGAGCTTTTGCAACCGATTGGCACCATTTTTGAGTGAATTGGAGAACGTCAGATTTTTGCTGAAATTGTGACCCCGGGGCTTAGGGATTTTTTCAAAAAAATATTTTTCTGCCGGTTAAGTAGTTGAGGGCTGATTTCTTGTCCTGTGATAAAAAGCCTTCTGTTTCGACCCCCAAACCTTTCAGGGGAGCATTTTCAACCGTTTGGCATCATTTTTGAGTGAATTGCCGAAAGTCAGATTTTTGATGAAATTGTGACCCCGGGGCTTAGGGATTTTTTCAAAAACATATTTTTCGTCCGGTTAAGTTGTCGAGGGCTGATTTCTTGTCCTATGATAAAAAGCCTTCTGTTTCGAACATCAATCCTCTCAGGGGAGCATTTGCAACCGTATGGCACCATTTTTGAGTGAATTGGAGAACGTCAGAGTTTTGCTGAAATTGTGACCCCGGGGCTTAGGGATTTTTTCAAAAAAATATTTTTCTGCCGGTTAAGTTGTCAAGGGCTGATTTACTGTCCTGTGGTAAAAAGCCTTCTGCTTTGACCCCCAAACCTTTCAGGGGAGCATTTGCAACCGTTTGGCATCATTTTTTAGGGAATTTCCGAAGGTCACATTTTTGCTGAAATTGTGACCCCGGGGCTGAGGGTTTTTTCAAAAAAAAAATTCTGCCGGTCAAGTGGTCGAGGGCTGATTTACTGTCCTGTGGTAAAAAGCCTTCTGTTTCGACCATGAAACCTCTCAGGGGAGCATTTGGAACCGTATGGCACCATTTTTGAGTGAATTGGAGAACGTCAGATTTTGCTGAAATTGTGACCCCGGGGCTTAGGGATTTTTCAAAAAAATATTTTTCTGCCGGTTAAGTGGTCGAGGGCTGATTTCTTGTGCTATGATAAAAAGGGTTCTGTTTCGACACCCAAACCTCTCAGGGGAGCATTTGCAACCGTTTGGCACCATTTTTGAGTGAATTGCCGAAAGTCAGATTTTTGCTGAAATTGTGACCCTTGGGCTTAGGGATTTATTCAAAAAAATATTTTTCTGCCGGTTAAGTTGTCTAGGGCTGATTTACTGTCCTGTGATAAAAAGCCTTCTTTTTCGACCCCCAAACCTTTCAGGGGAGCATTTGCAACCGTTTGGCATCATTTTTGAGTGAATTGCCGAAAGTCAGATTTTTGATGAAATTGTGACCCCGGGGCTTAGGGATTTTTTCAAAAAAATATTTTTCTGCCGGTTAAGTTGTCGAGGGCTGATTTCTTGTCCTGTGATAAAAAGCCTTCTGTTTCGACCATCAATCCTCTCAGGGGAGCATTTGGAACCGTATGGCACCATTATTGAGTGAATTGGATAACGTCAGATTTTTGATGAAATTGTGACCCCGGGGCTTAGGGATTTTTTCAAAAACATATTTTTCGTCCGGTTAAATTGTCAAGGGCTAATTTACTGTCCTGTGATTAAAAGTCTTCTGTTTCAACCCCCAAACCTTTCAGGGGAGCATTTGCAACCGATTGGTACCTTTTTTGAGTGAATTGGAGAACGTCAGATTTTTGCTGAAATTGTGACCCCGGGACTTAGGGATTTTTTCAAAAAAATATTTTTCTTCCGGTTAAGTTGTCAAGGGCTGATTTACTGTCCTGTGGTAAAAAGCCTTCTGCTTTGACCCCCAAACCTTTCAGGGGAGCATTTGCAACCGTTTGGCATCATTTTTTAGGGAATTTCCGAAGGTCACATTTTTGCTGAAATTGTGACCCCGGGGCTGAGGGATTTTTCAAAAAAAAAATTCTGCCGGTCAAGTGGTCGAGGGCTGATTTACTGTCCTGTGGTAAAAAGCCTTCTGTTTCGACCATGAAACCTCTCAGGGGAGCATTTGGAACCGTATGGCACCATTATTGAGTGAATTGGAGAACGTCAGATTTTGCTGAAATTGTGACCCCGGGGCTTAGGGATTTTTCAAAAAAATATTATTCTGCCGGTTAAGTGGTCGAGGGCTGATTTCTTGTGCTATGATAAAAAGGGTTCTGTTTCGACACCCAAACCTCTCAGGGGAGCATTTGCAACCGTTTGGCACCATTTTTGAGTGAATTGCCGAAAGTCAGATTTTTGCTGAAATTGTGACCCTTGGGCTTAGGGATTTTTTCAAAAAAATATTTTTCTGCAGGTTAAGTTGTTGAGGGCTGATTTCCTGTGCTGTGATAAAAAGCCTTCTGTTTCGACCCCCAAACCTTTCAGGGGAGCATTTGGAACCGTTTGGCATCATTTTTGAGTGAATTGCCGAAAGTCAGATTTTTGATGAAATTGTGACCCCGGGGCTTAGGGATTTTTCAAAAAAATATTTTTCTGCCGGTTAAGTTGTCTAGGGCTGATTTACTGTCCTGTGATTAAAAGCCTTCTGCTTCGACCACCAAACCTCTCAGGGGAGCATTTGCAACCGTTTGGCACCATTTTTGAGTGAATTGCCGAAAGTCAGATTTTTGATGAATTTGTGACCCCGGGGCTTAGGGATTTTTCAAAAAAATATTTTTCCTCTGGTTAGCTTGTCGAGGGCTTATTTCTTGTGCTATGATAAGAAGCCTTCTGTTTTGACCCCCAAACCTCTCAGGGGAGCATTTGCAACAGTTTGGCACCATTTTTGAGTGAATTGGAGAACGTCAGTTTTTGCTGAAATTGTGACCCCGGGGCTTAGGGATTTTTCAAAAAAATATTTTTCTGCCGGTTAAGTGGTCGAGGGCTGATTTCTTGTGCTATGATAAAAAGGGTTCTGTTTCGACACCCAAACCTTTCCGAGGAGCATTTGCAACCGTTTGGCACCATTTTTGAGTGAATTGCCGAAAGTCATATTTTTGATGAAATTGTGACCCCGGGGCTTAGGGATTTTTTCAAAAAAATATTTTTCTGCCGGTTAAGTTGTCGAGGGCTGTTTTCCTGTGCTGTGTTAAAAAGCCTTCTGTTTCGACCGCCAAACCTCTCAGGGGAGCATTTGCAACCGTTTGACATCATTTTTGAGTGAATTGGAGAACGTCAGATTTTTGCTGAAATTGTGACCCCGGGGCTTAGGGATTTTTCAAAAAAATATTTTTCTGCCGGTTAAGTGGTCGAGGGCTGATTTACTGTCCTGTGATAAAAAGGCTTCTGTTTCGATCCCCAAACCTTTCCAAGGAGCATTTGCAACCGTTTGGCACCATTTTTCAGTGAATTGCCGAAAGTCAGATTTTTGATGAAATTGTGACCCCGGGGCTTAGGGATTTTTTCAAAAAAATCTTTTTCTGCCGGTTAAGTTGTCGAGGGCTGATTTCCTGTGCTGTGTTAAAAAGCCTTCTGTTTCGACCCCCAAACCTTTTCGAGGAGCATTTGCAACCGTTTGGCACCATTTTTCAGTGAATTGCCGAAAGTCATATTTTTGATGAAATTGTGACCCCGGGACTTAGGGATTTTTTCAAAAAAATATTTTTCTTCCGGTTAAGTTGTCAAGGGCTGATTTACTGTCCTGTGGTAAAAAGCCTTCTGCTTTGACCCCCAAACCTTTCAGGGGAGCATTTGCAACCGTTTGGCATCATTTTTTAGGGAATTTCCGAAGGTCAGATTTTTGCTGAAATTGTGACCCCGGGGCCTAGGGATTTTTCAAAAAAAAAATTCTGCCGGTCAAGTGGTCGAGGGCTGATTTACTGTCCTGTGGTAAAAAGCCTTCTGTTTCGACCATGAAACCTCTCAGGGGAGCATTTGGAACCGTATGGCACCATTATTGAGTGAATTGGAGAACGTCAGATTTTGCTGAAATTGTGACCCCGGGGCTTAGGGATTTTTCAAAAAAATATTTTTCTGCCGGTTAAGTGGTCGAGGGCTGATTTCTTGTGCTATGATAAAAAGGGTTCTGTTTCGACACCCAAACCTCTCAGGGGAGCATTTGCAACCGTTTGGCACCATTTTTGAGTGAATTGCCGAAAGTCAGATTTTTGCTGAAATTGTGACCCTTGGGCTTAGGGATTTTTTCAAAAAAATATTTTTCTAACAGTTAAGTTGTCTAGGGCTGATTTACTCTCCTTTGATAAAAAGCCTTCTGTTTCGACCCCCAAACCTTTCAGGGGAGCATTTGGAACCGTTTGGCATCATTTTTCAGTGAATTGCCGAAAGTCAGATTTTTGATGAAATTGTGACCCCGGCGCTTAGGGATTTTTCAAAAAAATATTTTTCTGACGGTTAAGTGGTTGAGGGCTGATTTACTGTCCTGTGATAAAAAGGCTTCTGTTTCGACCCCCAAACCTTTCCGAGGAGCATTTGCAACCGTTTGGCACCATTTTTGAGTGAATTGCCGAAAGTCATATTTTTGATGAAATTGTGACCCCGGGGCTCAGGGATTTTTCAAAAAAATATTTTTCTGCCGGTTAAGTTGTCGAGGGCTGATTTCCTGTGCTGTGATAAAAAGCCTTCTGTTTCGACCCCCAAACCTTTCAGGGGAGCATTTGCAACCGTTTGTCATCATTTTTGAGTGAATTTCCAAAGGTCAGATTTTTGATGAAATTGTGACCCCGGGGCTTAGCGATTTTTCAAAAAAATATTTTTCTGCCGGTTAAGTTGTCGAGGGCTGATTTCTTGTCCTGTGATAAAAAGCCTTCTGTTTCGACCATCAATCCTCTCAGGGGAGCCTTTGCATCCGTTTGGCACCATTTTTGAGTGAATTGGAGAACGTCAGTTTTTGCTGAAATTGTGACCCCGGGGCTTAGGGATTTTTTCAAAAAAATCTTTTTCTGCCGGTTAAGTTGTTGAGGGCTGATTTCCTGTGCTGTGATAAAAAGCCTTCTGTTTCGACCCCCAAACCTTTCCGAAGAGCATTTGCAACCGTTTGGCACCATTTTTGAGCGAATTGCCGAAGGTCAGATTTTTGAAGAAATTGTGACCCCGGGGGCTTAGGGATTTCTTCAAAAAAATATTTTTCTGCGTGTTAAGTTGTCTAGGGCTGATTTACTGTCCTGTGATAAAAAGCCTTCTGTTTCAACCCCTAAACTTTTCAGGGGAGCATTTGCAACCGTTTGTCATCATTTTTGAGTCAATTTCCGAAGGTCAGATTTTTGATGAAATTGTGACCCCGGGGCTTAGGGATTTTTTCAAAAAAATATTTTTCTGCGAGTTAAGTTGTCGAGGGCTGATTTACTGTCCTGTGATTAAAAGGCTTCTGTTTCGACCATCAAACCTCTCAGGGGAGCATTTGGAACCGTATGGCACCATTATTGAGTGAATTGGAGAACGTCAGATTTTTGCTGAAATTTTGACCCCGGGGCTTAGGGATTTTTTCAAAAAAATATTTTTCTGCCGGTTAAGTTGTCGAGGGCTGATTTCCTGTGCTGTGATAAAAAGCCTTCAGTTTCGACCGCCAAACCTCTCAGGGGAGCATTGGGAACTGTTTGGCACCATTTATGTGTGAATTGCCGAAAGTAAGATTTTTGATGAAATTGTGACCCCGGGGCTTAGCGATTTCTTCAAAAATATATTTTTCTGCGAGTTAAGTTGTCTAGGGCTGATTTACTGTCCTGTGATAAAAAGCCTTCTGTTTCGACCCCCAAACCTTTCAGGGGAGCATTTGCAACTGTTTGGCACCATTTTTGAGTGAATTGCCGAAAGTCAGATTTTTGCTGAAATTGTGACCCCGGGGCTTAGGGATTTTTCAAAAAAATATTTTTCTGCCGGTGAAGTGGTCGAGGGCTGATTTACTGTCCTGTGATAAAAAGCCTTTTGTTTCGACCCCCAAACCTTTCAGGGGAGCATTTGCAACCGTATGGCACCATTTTTGAGTGAATTGCCGAAAGTCAGATTTTTGCTGAAATTGTGACCCTGGGGCTTAGGGATTTATTCAAAAAAATATTTTTCTGCCAGTTAAGTTGTCTAGGGCTGATTTACTGTCCTGTGATAAAAAGCCTTCTGTTTCGACCCCCAAATCTTTCAGGGGAGCATTTGCAATCGTTTGGCACCATTTTTGAGTGAATTGCCGAAAGCCAGATTTTTGCTGAAATTGTGACCCTTGGTCTTAGGGGTTTTTTCAAAAAAATATTTTTCTAACAGTTAAGTTGTCTAGGGCTGATTTACTGTCCTGTGATAAAAAGCCTTCTTTTTCGACCCCCAAACCTTTCAGGGGAGCATTTGCAACCGTTTGGCATCATTTTTGAGTGAATTGCCGAAAGTCAGATTTTTGATGAAATTGTGACCCTGGGGCTTAGGGATTTTTTCAAAAAAATATTTTTCTGCCGGTTAAGTTGTCGAGGGCTGATTTCTTGTCCTGTGATAAAAAGCCTTCTGTTTCGACCATCAATCCTCTCAGGGGAGCATTTGGAACCGTATGGCACCATTATTGAGTGAATTGGAGAACGTCAGATTTTTGATGAAATTGTGACCCCGGGGCTTAGGGATTTTTTCAAAAAAATCTTTTTCTGCCGGTTAAGTTGACGAGGGCTGATTTCCTGTGCTGTGATAAAAAGCCTTCTGTTTCGACCCCCAAACCTTTTCGAGGAGCATTTGCAACCGTTTGGCACCATTTTTCAGTGCATTGCCGAAAGTCATATTTTTGATGAAATTGTGACCCCGGGACTTAGGGATTTTTTCAAAAACATATTTTTCTTCCGGTTAAGTTGTCAAGGGCTGATTTACTGTCCTGTGATTAAAAGCCTTCTGTTTCGACCCCCAAACCTTTCAGGGGAGTATTTGCAACCGTTTGGCACCATTTTTGAGTGAATTGCCGAAAGTCAGATTTTTGATGAAATTGTGACCCCGGGGCTTAGGGATTTTTTCAAAAAAATATTTTTCTGCCAGTTAAGTTGTCTAGGGCTGATTTACTGTCCTGTGATAAAAAGCCTTCTTTTTCGACCCCCAAACCTTTCAGGGGAGCATTTGCAACCGTTTGGCATCATTTTTGAGTGAATTGCCGAAAGTCAGATTTTTGATGAAATTGTGACCACGGGGCTTAGGGATTTTTTCAAAAAAATATTTTTCTGCCGGTTAAATTGTCGAGGGCTGATTTCCTGTGCTGTGATAAAAAGCCTTCTGTTTCGACCCCCAAACCTCTCAGGGGAGCTTTTGCAACCGATTGGCACCATTTTTGAGTGAATTGGAGAACGTCAGATTTTTGCTGAAATTGTGACCCCGGGGCTTAGGGATTTTTTCAAAAAAATATTTTTCTGCCGGTGAAGTGGTTGAGGGCTGATTTCTTGTCCTGTGATAAAAAGCCTTCTGTTTCGACCCCCAAACCTTTCAGAGGAGCATTTTCAACCGTTTGGCATCATTTTTGAGTGAATTGCCGAAAGTCAGATTTTTGAAGAAATTGTGACCCCGGGGGCTTAGGGATTTCTTCAAAAAAATATTTTTCTGCGTGTTAAGTTGTCTAGGGCTGATTTACTGTCATGTGATAAAAAGCCTTCTGTTTCGACCCCCAAACTTTTCAGGGGAGCATTTGCAACCGTTTGTCATCATTTTTGAGTCAATTTCCGAAGGTCAGATTTTTGATGAAATTGTGACCCCGGGGCTTAGGGATTTTTTCAAAAAAATATTTTTCTGCGAGTTAAGTTGTCGAGGGCTGATTTACTGTCCTGTGATTAAAAGGCTTCTGTTTCGACCATCAAACCTCTCAGGGGAGCATTTGGAACCGTATGGCACCATTATTGAGTGAATTGGAGAACGTCAGATTTTTGCTGAAATTTTGACCCCGGGGCTTAGGGATTTTTTCAAAAAAATATTTTTCTGCCGGTTAAGTTGTCGAGGGGTGATTTCCTGTGCTGTGATAAAAAGCCTTCAGTTTCGACCGCCAAACCTCTCAGGGGAGCATTGGGAATTGTTTGGCACCATTTATGAGTGAATTGCTGAAAGTAAGATTTTTGATGAAATTGTGACCCCGGGGCTTAGGGATTTTTTCAAAAAAATCTTTTTCTGCCGGTTAAGTTGTCGAGGGCTGATTTCCTGTGCTGTGATAAAAAGCCTTCTGTTTCGACCCCCAAACCTTTCCGAGGAGCATTTGCAACCGTTTGGCACCATTTTTGAACGAATTGCCGAAGGTCAGATTTTTGATGAAATTGTGACCCCGGGGCTTAGGGATTTCTTCAAAAAAATATTTTTCTGCGAGTTAAGTTGTCTAGGGCTGATTTACTGTCCTGTGATAAAAAGCCTTCTGTTTCGACCCCCAAACCTTTCAGGGGAGCATTTGCAACTGTTTGGCACCATTTTTGAGTGAATTGCCGAAAGTCAGATTTTTGCTGAAATTGTGACCCCGGGGCTTAGGGATTTTTCAAAAAAATATTTTTCTGCCGGTGAAGTGGTCGAGGGCTGATTTACTGTCCTGTGATAAAAAGCCTTTTGTTTCGACCCCCAAACCTTTCAGGGGAGCATTTGCAACCGTTTGGCACCATTTTTGAGTGAATTGCCGAAAGTCAGATTTTTGCTGAAATTGTGACCCTGGGGCTTAGGGATTTCTTCAAAAAAATATTTTTCTGCGAGTTAAGTTGTCTAGGGCTGATTTACTGTCCTGTGATAAAAAGCCTTCTGTTTCGACCCCCAAATCTTTCAGTGGAGCATTTGCAATCGTTTGGCACCATTTTTGAGTGAATTGCCGAAAGCCAGATTTTTGCTGAAATTGTGACCCTTGGTCTTAGGGGTTTTTTCAAAAAAATATTTTTCTAACAGTTAAGTTGTCTAGGGCTGATTTACTGTCCTGTGATAAAAAGCCTTTTGTTTCGACCCCCAAACCTTTCAGGGGAGCATTTGCAACCGTTTGGCACCATTTTTGAGTGAATTGCCGAAAGTCAGATTTTTGCTGAAATTGTGACCCTGGGGCTTAGGGATTTATTCAAAAAAATATTTTTCTGCCAGTTAAGTTGTCTAGGGCTGATTTACTGTCCTGTGATAAAAAGCCTTCTTTTTCGACCCCCAAACCTTTCAGGGGAGCATTTGCAACCGTTTGGCACCATTTTTGAGTGAATTGCCGAAAGTCAGATTTTTGCTGAAATTGTGACCCTGGGGCTTAGGGATTTATTCAAAAAAATATTTTTCTGCCAGTTAAGTTGTCTAGGGCTGATTTACTGTCCTGTGATAAAAAGCCTTCTTTTTCAACCCCCAAACCTTTCAGGGGAGCATTTGCAACCGTTTGGCATCATTTTTGAGTGAATTGCCGAAAGTCAGATTTTTGATGAAATTGTGACCCCGGGGCTTAGGGATTTTTTCAAAAAAATATTTTTCTGCCGGTTAAGTTGTCGAGGGCTGATTTCTTGTCCTGTGATAAAAAGCCTTCTGTTTCGACCATCAATCCTCTCAGGGGAGCATTTGGAACCGTATGGCACCATTATTGAGTGAATTGGAGAACGTCAGATTTTTGATGAAATTGTGACCCCGGGGCTTAGGGATTTTTTCAAAAACATATTTTTCTTCCGGTTAAATTGACGAGGGCTAATTTACTGTCCTGTGATTAAAAGCCTTCTGTTTCGACCCCCAAACCTTTCAGGGGAGCATTTGCAACCGATTGGCACCATTTTTGAGTGAATTGGAGAACGTCAGATTTTTGCTGAAATTGTGACCCCGGGACTTAGGGATTTTTTCAAAAAAATATTTTTCTTCCGGTTAAGTTGTCAAGGGCTGATTTACTGTCCTGTGGTAAAAAGCCTTCTGCTTTGACCCCCAAACCTTTCAGGGGAGCATTTGCAACCGTTTGGCATCATTTTTTAGGGAATTTCCGAAGGTCAGATTTTTGCTGAAATTGTGACCCTTGGGCTTAGGGATTTTTTCAAAAAAATATTTTTCTGCCGGTTAAGTTGTCTAGGGCTGATTTACTCTCCTTTGATAAAAAGCCTTCTGTTTCGACCCCCAAACCTTTCAGGGGAGCATTTGGAACCGTTTGGCATCATTTTTGAGAGAATTGCCGAAAGTCAGATTTTTGCTGAAATTGTGACCCCGGGCCTTAGGGATTTTTTCAAAAAAATATTTTTCTGCCGGTTAAGTTGTCTAGGGCTGATTTACTCTCCTTTGATAAAAAGCCTTCTGTTTCGACCCCCAAACCTTTCAGGGGAGCATTTGGAACCGTTTGGCATCATTTTTGAGTGAATTGCCGAAAGTCAGATTTTTGATGAAATTGTGACCCCGGGGCTTAGGGATTTTTCAAAAAAATATTTTTCTGACGGTTAAGTGGTTGAGGGCTGATTTACTGTCCTGTGATAAAAAGGCTTCTGTTTCGACCCCCAAACCTTTCCGAGGAGCATTTGCAACCGTTTGGCACCATTATTGAGTGAATTGGAGAACGTCAGATTTTTGATGAAATTGTGACCCCGGGGCTTAGGGATTTTTTCAAAAACATATTTTTCTTCCGGTTAAATTGACGAGGGCTAATTTACTGTCCTGTGATTAAAAGCCTTCTGTTTCGACCCCCAAACCTTTCAGGGGAGCATTTGCAACCGATTGGCACCATTTTTGAGTGAATTGGAGATCGTCAGATTTTTGCTGAAATTGTGACCCCGGGACTTAGGGATTTTTTCAAAAAAATATTTTTCTTCCGGTTAAGTTGTCAAGGGCTGATTTACTGTCCTGTGGTAAAAAGCCTTCTGCTTTGACCCCCAAACCTTTCAGGGGAGCATTTGCAACCGTTTGGCATCATTTTTTAGGGAATTTCCGAAGGTCAGATTTTTGCTGAAATTGTGACCCTTGGGCTTAGGGATTTCTTCAAAAAAATATTTTTCTGCGTGTTAAGTTGTCTAGGGCTGATTTACTGTCATGTGATAAAAAGCCTTCTGTTTCGACCCCCAAACTTTTCAGGGGAGCATTTGCAACCGTTTGTCATCATTTTTGAGTCAATTTCCGAAGGTCAGATTTTTGATGAAATTGTGACCCCGGGGCTTAGGGATTTTTTCAAAAAAATATTTTTCTGCGAGTTAAGTTGTCGAGGGCTGATTTACTGTCCTGTGATTAAAAGGCTTCTGTTTCGACCATCAAACCTCTCAGGGGAGCATTTGGAACCGTATGGCACCATTATTGAGTGAATTGGAGAACGTCAGATTTTTGCTGAAATTTTGACCCCGGGGCTTAGGGATTTTTTCAAAAAAATATTTTTCTGCCGGTTAAGTTGTCGAGGGGTGATTTCCTGTGCTGTGATAAAAAGCCTTCAGTTTCGACCGCCAAACCTCTCAGGGGAGCATTGGGAATTGTTTGGCACCATTTATGAGTGAATTGCCGAAAGTAAGATTTTTGATGAAATTGTGACCCCGGGGCTTAGGGATTTTTTCAAAAAAATCTTTTTCTGCCGGTTAAGTTGTCGAGGGCTGATTTCCTGTGCTGTGATAAAAAGCCTTCTGTTTCGACCCCCAAACCTTTCCGAGGAGCATTTGCAACCGTTTGGCACCATTTTTGAACGAATTGCCGAAGGTCAGATTTTTGATGAAATTGTGACCCCGGGGCTTAGGGATTTCTTCAAAAAAATATTTTTCTGCGAGTTAAGTTGTCTAGGGCTGATTTACTGTCCTGTGATAAAAAGCCTTCTGTTTCGACCCCCAAACCTTTCAGGGGAGCATTTGCAACTGTTTGGCACCATTTTTGAGTGAATTGCCGAAAGTCAGATTTTTGCTGAAATTGTGACCCCGGGGCTTAGGGATTTTTCAAAAAAATATTTTTCTGCCGGTGAAGTGGTCGAGGGCTGATTTACTGTCCTGTGATAAAAAGCCTTTTGTTTCGACCCCCAAACCTTTCAGGGGAGCATTTGCAACCGTTTGGCACCATTTTTGAGTGAATTGCCGAAAGTCAGATTTTTGCTGAAATTGTGACCCTGGGGCTTAGGGATTTCTTCAAAAAAATATTTTTCTGCGAGTTAAGTTGTCTAGGGCTGATTTACTGTCCTGTGATAAAAAGCCTTCTGTTTCGACCCCCAAATCTTTCAGTGGAGCATTTGCAATCGTTTGGCACCATTTTTGAGTGAATTGCCGAAAGCCAGATTTTTGCTGAAATTGTGACCCTTGGTCTTAGGGGTTTTTTCAAAAAAATATTTTTCTAACAGTTAAGTTGTCTAGGGCTGATTTACTGTCCTGTGATAAAAAGCCTTTTGTTTCGACCCCCAAACCTTTCAGGGGAGCATTTGCAACCGTTTGGCACCATTTTTGAGTGAATTGCCGAAAGTCAGATTTTTGCTGAAATTGTGACCCTGGGGCTTAGGGATTTATTCAAAAAAATATTTTTCTGCCAGTTAAGTTGTCTAGGGCTGATTTACTGTCCTGTGATAAAAAGCCTTCTTTTTCGACCCCCAAACCTTTCAGGGGAGCATTTGCAACCGTTTGGCACCATTTTTGAGTGAATTGCCGAAAGTCAGATTTTTGCTGAAATTGTGACCCTGGGGCTTAGGGATTTATTCAAAAAAATATTTTTCTGCCAGTTAAGTTGTCTAGGGCTGATTTACTGTCCTGTGATAAAAAGCCTTCTTTTTCAACCCCCAAACCTTTCAGGGGAGCATTTGCAACCGTTTGGCATCATTTTTGAGTGAATTGCCGAAAGTCAGATTTTTGATGAAATTGTGACCCCGGGGCTTAGGGATTTTTTCAAAAAAATATTTTTCTGCCGGTTAAGTTGTCGAGGGCTGATTTCTTGTCCTGTGATAAAAAGCCTTCTGTTTCGACCATCAATCCTCTCAGGGGAGCATTTGGAACCGTATGGCACCATTATTGAGTGAATTGGAGAACGTCAGATTTTTGCTGAAATTTTGACCCCGGGGCTTAGGGATTTTTTCAAAAAAATATTTTTCTTCCGGTTAAATTGACGAGGGCTAATTTACTGTCCTGTGATTAAAAGCCTTCTGTTTCGACCCCCAAACCTTTCAGGGGAGCATTTGCAACCGATTGGCACCATTTTTGAGTGAATTGGAGAACGTCAGATTTTTGCTGAAATTGTGACCCCGGGACTTAGGGATTTTTTCAAAAAAATATTTTTCTTCCGGTTAAGTTGTCAAGGGCTGATTTACTGTCCTGTGGTAAAAAGCCTTCTGCTTTGACCCCCAAACCTTTCAGGGGAGCATTTGCAACCGTTTGGCATCATTTTTTAGGGAATTTCCGAAGGTCAGATTTTTGCTGAAATTGTGACCCTTGGGCTTAGGGATTTTTTCAAAAAAATATTTTTCTGCCGGTTAAGTTGTCTAGGGCTGATTTACTCTCCTTTGATAAAAAGCCTTCTGTTTCGACCCCCAAACCTTTCAGGGGAGCATTTGGAACCGTTTGGCATCATTTTTGAGAGAATTGCCGAAAGTCAGATTTTTGCTGAAATTGTGACCCCGGGCCTTAGGGATTTTTTCAAAAAAATATTTTTCTGCCGGTTAAGTTGTCTAGGGCTGATTTACTCTCCTTTGATAAAAAGCCTTCTGTTTCGACCCCCAAACCTTTCAGGGGAGCATTTGGAACCGTTTGGCATCATTTTTGAGTGAATTGCCGAAAGTCAGATTTTTGATGAAATTGTGACCCCGGGGCTTAGGGATTTTTCAAAAAAATATTTTTCTGACGGTTAAGTGGTTGAGGGCTGATTTACTGTCCTGTGATAAAAAGGCTTCTGTTTCGACCCCCAAACCTTTCCGAGGAGCATTTGCAACCGTTTGGCACCATTATTGAGTGAATTGGAGAACGTCAGATTTTTGATGAAATTGTGACCCCGGGGCTTAGGGATTTTTTCAAAAACATATTTTTCTTCCGGTTAAATTGACGAGGGCTAATTTACTGTCCTGTGATTAAAAGCCTTCTGTTTCGACCCCCAAACCTTTCAGGGGAGCATTTGCAACCGATTGGCACCATTTTTGAGTGAATTGGAGATCGTCAGATTTTTGCTGAAATTGTGACCCCGGGACTTAGGGATTTTTTCAAAAAAATATTTTTCTTCCGGTTAAGTTGTCAAGGGCTGATTTACTGTCCTGTGGTAAAAAGCCTTCTGCTTTGACCCCCAAACCTTTCAGGGGAGCATTTGCAACCGTTTGGCATCATTTTTTAGGGAATTTCCGAAGGTCAGATTTTTGCTGAAATTGTGACCCTTGGGCTTAGGGATTTCTTCAAAAAAATATTTTTCTGCGTGTTAAGTTGTCTAGGGCTGATTTACTGTCATGTGATAAAAAGCCTTCTGTTTCGACCCCCAAACTTTTCAGGGGAGCATTTGCAACCGTTTGTCATCATTTTTGAGTCAATTTCCGAAGGTCAGATTTTTGATGAAATTGTGACCCCGGGGCTTAGGGATTTTTTCAAAAAAATATTTTTCTGCGAGTTAAGTTGTCGAGGGCTGATTTACTGTCCTGTGATTAAAAGGCTTCTGTTTCGACCATCAAACCTCTCAGGGGAGCATTTGGAACCGTATGGCACCATTATTGAGTGAATTGGAGAACGTCAGATTTTTGCTGAAATTTTGACCCCGGGGCTTAGGGATTTTTTCAAAAAAATATTTTTCTGCCGGTTAAGTTGTCGAGGGGTGATTTCCTGTGCTGTGATAAAAAGCCTTCAGTTTCGACCGCCAAACCTCTCAGGGGAGCATTGGGAATTGTTTGGCACCATTTATGAGTGAATTGCCGAAAGTAAGATTTTTGATGAAATTGTGACCCCGGGGCTTAGGGATTTTTTCAAAAAAATCTTTTTCTGCCGGTTAAGTTGTCGAGGGCTGATTTCCTGTGCTGTGATAAAAAGCCTTCTGTTTCGACCCCCAAACCTTTCCGAGGAGCATTTGCAACCGTTTGGCACCATTTTTGAACGAATTGCCGAAGGTCAGATTTTTGATGAAATTGTGACCCCGGGGCTTAGGGATTTCTTCAAAAAAATATTTTTCTGCGAGTTAAGTTGTCTAGGGCTGATTTACTGTCCTGTGATAAAAAGCCTTCTGTTTCGACCCCCAAACCTTTCAGGGGAGCATTTGCAACTGTTTGGCACCATTTTTGAGTGAATTGCCGAAAGTCAGATTTTTGCTGAAATTGTGACCCCGGGGCTTAGGGATTTTTCAAAAAAATATTTTTCTGCCGGTGAAGTGGTCGAGGGCTGATTTACTGTCCTGTGATAAAAAGCCTTTTGTTTCGACCCCCAAACCTTTCAGGGGAGCATTTGCAACCGTTTGGCACCATTTTTGAGTGAATTGCCGAAAGTCAGATTTTTGCTGAAATTGTGACCCTGGGGCTTAGGGATTTCTTCAAAAAAATATTTTTCTGCGAGTTAAGTTGTCTAGGGCTGATTTACTGTCCTGTGATAAAAAGCCTTCTGTTTCGACCCCCAAATCTTTCAGTGGAGCATTTGCAATCGTTTGGCACCATTTTTGAGTGAATTGCCGAAAGCCAGATTTTTGCTGAAATTGTGACCCTTGGTCTTAGGGGTTTTTTCAAAAAAATATTTTTCTAACAGTTAAGTTGTCTAGGGCTGATTTACTGTCCTGTGATAAAAAGCCTTTTGTTTCGACCCCCAAACCTTTCAGGGGAGCATTTGCAACCGTTTGGCACCATTTTTGAGTGAATTGCCGAAAGTCAGATTTTTGCTGAAATTGTGACCCCGGGGCTTAGGGATTTATTCAAAAAAATATTTTTCTGCCGGTTAAGTTGTCGAGGGCTGATTTCTTGTCCTGTGATAAAAAGCCTTCTGTTTCGACCATCAATCCTCTCAGGGGAGCATTTGGAACCGTATGGCACCATTATTGAGTGAATTGGAGAACGTCAGATTTTTGATGAAATTGTGACCCCGGGGCTTAGGGATTTTTTCAAAAACATATTTTTCTTCCGGTTAAATTGACGAGGGCTAATTTACTGTCCTGTGATTAAAAGCCTTCTGTTTCGACCCCCAAACCTTTCAGGGGAGCATTTGCAACCGATTGGCACCATTTTTGAGTGAATTGGAGAACGTCAGATTTTTGCTGAAATTGTGACCCCGGGACTTAGGGATTTTTTCAAAAAAATATTTTTCTTCCGGTTAAGTTGTCAAGGGCTGATTTACTGTCCTGTGGTAAAAAGCCTTCTGCTTTGACCCCCAAACCTTTCAGGGGAGCATTTGCAACCGTTTGGCATCATTTTTTAGGGAATTTCCGAAGGTCAGATTTTTGCTGAAATTGTGACCCTTGGGCTTAGGGATTTTTTCAAAAAAATATTTTTCTGCCGGTTAAGTTGTCTAGGGCTGATTTACTCTCCTTTGATAAAAAGCCTTCTGTTTCGACCCCCAAACATTTCAGGGGAGCATTTGGAACCGTTTGGCATCATTTTTGAGAGAATTGCCGAAAGTCAGATTTTTGCTGAAATTGTGACCCCGGGCCTTAGGGATTTTTTCAAAAAAATATTTTTCTGCCGGTTAAGTTGTCTAGGGCTGATTTACTCTCCTTTGATAAAAAGCCTTCTGTTTCGACCCCCAAACCTTTCAGGGGAGCATTTGGAACCGTTTGGCATCATTTTTGAGTGAATTGCCGAAAGTCAGATTTTTGATGAAATTGTGACCCCGGGGCTTAGGGATTTTTCAAAAAAATATTTTTCTGACGGTTAAGTGGTTGAGGGCTGATTTACTGTCCTGTGATAAAAAGGCTTCTGTTTCGACCCCCAAACCTTTCCGAGGAGCATTTGCAACCGTTTGGCACCATTATTGAGTGAATTGGAGAACGTCAGATTTTTGATGAAATTGTGACCCCGGGGCTTAGGGATTTTTTCAAAAACATATTTTTCTTCCGGTTAAATTGACGAGGGCTAATTTACTGTCCTGTGATTAAAAGCCTTCTGTTTCGACCCCCAAACCTTTCAGGGGAGCATTTGCAACCGATTGGCACCATTTTTGAGTGAATTGGAGAACGTCAGATTTTTGCTGAAATTGTGACCCCGGGACTTAGGGATTTTTTCAAAAAAATATTTTTCTTCCGGTTAAGTTGTCAAGGGCTGATTTACTGTCCTGTGGTAAAAAGCCTTCTGCTTTGACCCCCAAACCTTTCAGGGGAGCATTTGCAACCGTTTGGCATCATTTTTTAGGGAATTTCCGAAGGTCAGATTTTTGCTGAAATTGTGACCCTTGGGCTTAGGGATTTTTTCAAAAAAATATTTTTCTGCCGGTTAAGTTGTCTAGGGCTGATTTACTCTCCTTTGATAAAAAGCCTTCTGTTTCGACCCCCAAACCTTTCAGGGGAGCATTTGGAACCGTTTGGCATCATTTTTGAGTGAATTGCCGAAAGTCAGATTTTTGCTGAAATTGTGACCCCGGGGCTTAGGGATTTTTTCAAAAAAATATTTTTCTGCCGGTTAAGTTGTCTAGGGCTGATTTACTCTCCTTTGATAAAAAGCCTTCTGTTTCGACCCCCAAACCTTTCAGGGGAGCATTTGGAACCGTTTGGCATCATTTTTGAGTGAATTGCCGAAAGTCATATTTTTGATGAAATTGTGACCCCGGGGCTTAGGGATTTTTCAAAAAAATATTTTTCTGCCGGTTAAGTTGTCTAGGGCTGATTTACTGTCCTGTGATTAAAAGCCTTCTGTTTCGACCACCAAACCTCTCAGGGGAGCATTTGCAACCGTTTGGCACCATTTTTGAGTGAATTGCCGAAAGTCAGATTTTTGATGAATTTGTGACCCCGGGGCTTAGGGATTTTTCAAAAAAATATTTTTCCTCTGGTTAGCTTGTCGAGGGCTTATTTCTTGTGCTATGATAAGAAGCCTTCTGTTTTGACCCCCAAACCTCTCAGGGGAGCATTTGCAACAGTTTGGCACCATTTTTGAGTGAATTGGAGAACGTCAGTTTTTGCTGAAATTGTGACCCCGGGGCTTAGGGATTTTTCAAAAAAATATTTTTCTGCCGGTTAAGTGGTCGAGGGCTGATTTCTTGTGCTATGATAAAAAGGGTTCTGTTTCGACACCCAAACCTTTCCGAGGAGCATTTGCAACCGTTTGGCACCATTTTTGAGTGAATTGCCGAAAGTCATATTTTTGATGAAATTGTGACCCCGGGGCTTAGGGATTTTTTCAAAAAAATATTTTTCTGCCGGTTAAGTTGTCGAGGGCTGTTTTCCTGTGCTGTGTTAAAAAGCCTTCTGTTTCGACCGCCAAACCTCTCAGGGGAGCATTTGCAACCGTTTGACATCATTTTTGAGTGAATTGGAGAACGTCAGATTTTTGCTGAAATTGTGACCCCGGGGCTTAGGGATTTTTCAAAAAAATATTTTTCTGCCTGTTAAGTGGTCGAGGGCTGATTTACTGTCCTGTGATAAAAAGGCTTCTGTTTCGATCCCCAAACCTTTCCAAGGAGCATTTGCAACCGTTTGGCACCATTTTTGAGTGAATTGCCGAAAGTCAGATTTTTGATGAAATTGTGACCCCGGGGCTTAGGGATTTTTTCAAAAAAATCTTTTTCTGCCGGTTAAGTTGTCGCGGGCTGATTTCCTGTGCTGTGTTAAAAAGCCTTCTGTTTCGACCCCCAAACCTTTTCGAGGAGCATTTGCAACCGTTTGGCACCATTTTTCAGTGAATTGCCGAAAGTCATATTTTTGATGAAATTGTGACCCCGGGACTTAGGGATTTTTTCAAAAAAATATTTTTCTTCCGGTTAAGTTGTCAAGGGCTGATTTACTGTCCTGTGGTAAAAAGCCTTCTGCTTTGACCCCCAAACCTTTCAGGGGAGCATTTGCAACCGTTTGGCATCATTTTTTAGGGAATTTCCGAAGGTCAGATTTTTGCTGAATTTGTGACCCCGGGGCTGAGGGTTTTTTCAAAAAAAAAATTCTGCCGGTCAAGTGGTCGAGGGCTGATTTACTGTCCTGTGGTAAAAAGCCTTCTGTTTCGACCATGAAACCTCTCAGGGGAGCATTTGGAACCGTATGGCACCATTATTGAGTGAATTGGAGAACGTCAGATTTTGCTGAAATTGTGACCCCGGGGCTTAGGGATTTTTCAAAAAAATATTTTTCTGCCGGTTAAGTGGTCGAGGGCTGATTTCTTGTGCTATGATAAAAAGGGTTCTGTTTCGACACCCAAACCTCTGAGGGGAGCATTTGCAACCGTTTGGCACCATTTTTGAGTGAATTGCCGAAAGTCAGATTTTTGCTGAAATTGTGACCCTTGGGCTTAGGGATTTTTTCAAAAAAATATTTTTCTTCCGGTTAAGTTGTCTAGGGCTGATTTACTCTCCTTTGATAAAAAGCCTTCTGTTTCGACCCCCAAACCTTTCAGGGGAGCATTTGGAACCGTTTGGCATCATTTTTGAGTGAATTGCCGAAAGTCAGATTTTTGATGAAATTGTGACCCCGGCGCTTAGGGATTTTTCAAAAAAATATTTTTCTGACGGTTAAGTGGTTGAGGGATGATTTACTGTCCTGTGATAAAAAGGCTTCTGTTTCGACCCCCAAACCTTTCCGAAGAGCATTTGCAACCGTTTGGCACCATTTTTGAGTGAATTGCCGAAAGTCATATTTTTGATGAAATTGTGACCCAGGGGCTTAGGGATTTTTTCAAAAAAATCTTTTTCTGCCGGTTAAGTTGTCGAGGGCTGATTTCCTGTGCTGTGATAAAAAGCCTTCCCGTTTCGACCCCCAAACCTTTCAGGGGAGCATTTGCAACCGTTTGTCATCATTTTTGAGTGAATTTCCGAAGGTCAGATTTTTGATGAAATTGTGACCCCGGGGCTTAGGGATTTTTCAAAAAAATATTTTTCTGCCGGTTAAGTTGTCGAGGGCTGATTTCTTGTCCTGTGATAAAAAGCCTTCTGTTTCGACCGCCAAACCTCTCAGGGGAGCATTTGCAACCGTTTGACATCATTTTTGAGTGAATTGGAGAACGTCAGATTTTTGCTGAAATTGTGACCCCGGGGCTTAGGGATTTTTCAAAAAAATATTTTTCTGCCGGTTAAGTTGTCGAGGGCTGATTTACTGTCCTGTGATAAAAAGCCTTCTGTTTCGACCCCCAAACCTTTCAGCGGAGCATTTGCAACCGTTTGGCATCATTTTTGAGTGAATTGCCGAAAGTCAGATTTTTGATGAAATTGTGACCCTTGGGCTTAGGGATTTTTTCAAAAAAATATTTTTCTGCCAGTTAAGTTGTCTAGGGCTGATTTACTCTCCTGTGATAAAAAGCCTTCTTTTTCGACCCCCAAACCTTTCAGGGGAGCATTTGCAACAGTTTGGCACCATTTTTGAGTGAATTGCCGAAAGTCAGATTTTTGATGAAATTGTGACCCCGGGGCTTAGGGATTTTTTCAAAAAAATATTTTTCTGCCGGTTAAGTTGTCGAGGGCTGATTTCCTGTGCTGTGATAAAAAGCCTTCTGTTTCGACCCCCAAACCTTTTCGAGGAGCATTTGCAACCGTTTGGCACCATTTTTGAGTGAATTGCCGAAAGTCAGATTTTTGATGAATTTGTGACCCCGGGGCTTAGGGATTTTTTCAAAAAAATATTTTTCTGCTGGTTAGCTTGTCGAGGGCTTATTTCTTGTGATATGATAAGAAGCCTTCTGTTTTGACACCCAAACCTCTCAGGGGAGCATTTGCAACAGTTTGGCACCATTTTTGAGTGAATTGGAGAACGTCAGTTTTTGCTGAAATTGTGACCCCGGGGCTTAGGGATTTTTCAAAAAAATATTTTTCTGCCGGTTAAGTGGTCGAGGGCTGATTTCTTGTGCTATGATAAAAAGGGTTCTGTTTCGACACCCAAACCTTTCCGAGGAGCATTTGCAACCGTTTGGCACCATTTTTGAGTGAATTGCCGAAAGTCATATTTTTGATGAAATTGTGACCCCGGGGCTTAGGGATTTTTTCAAAAAAATATTTTTCTGCCGGTTAAGTTGTCGAGGGCTGTTTTCCTGTGCTGTGTTAAAAAGCCTTCTGTTTCGACCGCCAAACCTCTCAGGGGAGCATTTGCAACCGTTTGACATCATTTTTGAGTGAATTGGAGAACGTCAGATTTTTGCTGAAATTGTGACCCCGGGGCTTAGGGATTTTTCAAAAAAATATTTTTCTGCCTGTTAAGTGGTCGAGGGCTGATTTACTGTCCTGTGATAAAAAGGCTTCTGTTTCGATCCCCAAACCTTTCCAAGGAGCATTTGCAACCGTTTGGCACCATTTTTGAGTGAATTGCCGAAAGTCAGATTTTTGATGAAATTGTGACCCCGGGGCTTAGGGATTTTTTCAAAAAAATCTTTTTCTGCCGGTTAAGTTGTCGAGGGCTGATTTCCTGTGCTGTGTTAAAAAGCCTTCTGTTTCGACCCCCAAACCTTTTCGAGGAGCATTTGCAACCGTTTGGCACCATTTTTCAGTGAATTGCCGAAAGTCATATTTTTGATGAAATTGTGACCCCGGGACTTAGGGATTTTTTCAAAAACATATTTTTCTTCCGGTTAAGTTGTCAAGGGCTGATTTACTGTCCTGTGATAAAAAGCCTTCTGTTTCGACCCCCAAACCTTTTCGAGAAGCATTTGCAACCGTTTGGCACCATTTTTCAGTGAATTGCCGAAAGTCATATTTTTGATGAAATTGTGACCCCGGGGCTTAGGGATTTTTTCAAAAAAATATTTTTCTGCCGGTTAAGTTGTCGAGGGCTGATTTACTGTCCTGTGATAAAAAGCCTTCTGTTTCGACCCCCAAACCTTTCAGGGGAGCATTTGCAACCGTTTCGCATCATTTTTGAGTGAATTGCCGAAAGTCAGATTTTTGCTGAAATTGTGACCCTTGGGCTTAGGGATTTTTTCAAAAAAATATTTTTCTGCCAGTTAAGTTGTCTAGGGCTGATTTACTCTCCTGTGATAAAAAGCCTTCTTTTTCGACCCCCAAACCTTTCAGGGGAGCATTTGCAACAGTTTGGCACCATTTTTGAGTGAATTGCCGAAAGTCAGATTTTTGATGAAATTGTGACCCCGGGGCTTAGGGATTTTTTCAAAAAAATATTTTTCTGCTGGTTATCTTGTCGAGGGCTTATTTCTTGTGCTATGATAAGAAGCCTTCTGTTTCGACCGCCAAACCTCTCAGGGGAGCATTTGCAACCGTTTGGCACCATTTTTGAGTGAATTGCCGAAAGTCAGATTTTTGATGAAATTGTGACCCCGGGGCTTAGGGATTTTTTCAAAAAAATATTTTTCTGCCGGTTAAGTTGTCGAGGGCTGATTTCTTGTCCTGTGATAAAAAGCCTTCTGTTTCGACCATCAATCCTCTCAGGGGAGCATTTGGAACCGTATGGCACCATTATTGAGTGAATTGGAGAACGTCAGATTTTTGATGAAATTGTGACCCCGGGGCTTAGGGATTTTTTCAAAAAAATCTTTTTCTGCCGGTTAAGTTGTCGAGGGCTGATTTCCTGTGCTGTGATAAAAAGCCTTCTGTTTCGACCCCCAAACCTTTTCGAGGAGCATTTGCAACCGTTTGGCACCATTTTTGAGTGAATTGCCGAAAGTCAGATTTTTGATGAATTTGTGACCCCGGGGCTTAGGGATTTTTTCAAAAAAATATTTTTCTCAAGTTAGCTTGTTGAGGGCTTATTTCTTGTGATATGATAAGAAGCCTTCTGTTTTGACACCCAAACCTCTCAGGGGAGCATTTGCAACAGTTTGGCACCATTTTTGAGTGAATTGGAGAACGTCCGTTTTTGCTGAAATTGTGACCCCGGGGCTTAGGGATTTTTTCAAAAAAATATTTTTCTGCTGGTTATATTGTCGAGGGCTTATTTCTTGTGCTATGATAAGAAGCCTTCTGTTTCGACACCCAAACCTCTCAGGGGAGCATTTGCAACCGTTTGGCACCATTTTTGAGTGAATTGCCGAAAGTCAGATTTTTGATGAAATTGTGACCCCGGGGCTTAGGGATTTTTCAAAAAAATATTTTTCTGCCGGTTAAGTGGTCGAGGGCTGATTTACTGTCCTGCGATAAAAAGGCTTCTGTTTCGACCCCCAAACCTTTCCGAGGAGCATTTGCAACCGTTTGGCACCATTTTTGAGTGAATTGCCGAAAGTCAGATTTTTGATGAAATTGTGTCCCCGGGGCTTAGGGATTTTTTCAAAAAAATATTTTTCTGCCGGTTAAGTTGTCGAGGGCTGATTTCCTGTGCTGTGTTAAAAAGCCTTCTGTTTCGACCCCCAAACCTTTTCGAGGAGCATTTGCAACCGTTTGGCACCATTTTTGAGTGAATTGCCGAAAGTCAGATTTTTGATGAAATTGTGACCCCGGGGCTTAGGGATTTTTTCAAAAAAATATTTTTCTTCCGGTTAAGTTGTCTAGGGCTGATTTACTCTCCTGTGATTAAAAGCCTTCTGTTTCGACCACCAAACCACTCAGAGGAGCATTTGCAACCGTTTGGCACCATTTTTGAGTGAATTGCCGAAAGTCAGATTTTTGATGAAATTGTGACCCCGGGGCTTAGGGATTTTTTCAAAAAAATATTTTTCTGCCGGTTAAGTTGTCGAGGGCTGATTTCTTGTCCTGTGATAAAAAGCCTTCTGTTTCGACCATCAAACCTCTCAGGGGAGTATTTGGAACCGTATGGCACCATTATTGCGTGAATTGGAGAACGTCAGATTTTTGCTGAAATTGTGACCCCGGGGCTTAGGGATTTTTTCAAAAAAATATTTTTCTGCCGGTTATGTTGTTGAGGGCTGATTTACTGTCCTGTGGTAAAAAGCCTTCTGCTTTGACCCCCAAACCTTTCAGGGGAGCATTTGCAACCGTTTGGCATCATTTTTGAATGAATTTCCGAAGGTCAGATTTTTGCTGAAATTGTGACCCCGGGGCTTAGGGATTTTTTCAAAAAAATCTTTTTCTGCCGGTTAAGTTGTCGAGGGCTGATTTCCTGTGCTGTGATAAAAAGCCTTCTGTTTCGACCATCAAACCTCTCAGGGGAGTATTTGGAACCGTATGGCACCATTATTGCGTGAATTGGAGAACGTCAGATTTTTGCTGAAATTGTGACCCCGGGGCTTAGGGATTTTTTCAAAAAAATATTTTTCTGCGAGTTAAGTTGTTGAGGGCTGATTTACTGTCCTGTGGTAAAAAGCCTTCTGCTTTGACCCCCAAACCTTTCAGGGGAGCATTTGCAACCGTTTGGCACCATTTTTGAGTGAATTGGAGTACGTCAGATTTTTGATGAAATTGTGACCCCGGGACTTAGGGATTTTTTCAAAAAAATCTTTCTCTGCCGGTTAAGTTGTCAAGGGCTGATTTACTGTCCTGTAATTAAAAGCCTTCTGTTTCGACCAGCAAACCTTTCAGGGGAGCATTTGCAACCGATTGGCACCATTTTTGAGTGAATTGGAGAACGTCAGATTTTTGCTGAAATTGTGACCCCGGGGCTTAGGGATTTTTTCAAAAAAATATTTTCCTTCCGATTAAGTTGTCGAGGGCTGATTTCTTGTGCTGTGATAAAAAGCCTTCTGTTTCGACCGCCAATCCTCTCAGGGGAGCATTTGCAACCGTTTGACACCATTTTTGAGTGAATTGGAGAACGTCAGATTTTTGCTGAAATTGTGACCCCGGGGTTTAGGGATTTTTCAAAAAAATATTTTACTGCCGGTTAAGTGGTCTAGGGCTGATTTATTGTCCTGTGATAAAAAGCCTTCTGTTTCGACCCCCAAACCTTTGAGCGGATCATTTGCAACCGTTTGGCACCATTTTTGAGTGAATTGCCGAAAGTCAGATTTTTGCTGAAATTGTGACCCCGGGGCTTGGGGATTTTTTGAAAAAAAATATTTTTCTGCCACTTATGTTGTTGAGGGTTAATTTACTGTCCTGTGGTAAAAAGCCTTCTGCTTTGACCCCCAAACCTTTCAGGGGAGCATTTGCAACCGTTTGGCATCATTTTTGAGTGAATTTCGGAAGGTCAGATTTTTGATGAAATTGTGACCCCGGGGCTTAGGGATTTTTTCAAAAAAATATTTTTCTGCGAGTTAAGTTGTCGAGGGCTGATTTACTGTCCTGTGATTAAAAGCCTTCTGTTTCGACCCCCAAACCTTTCAGGGGAGCATTTGCAACCGATTGGCACCATTTTTGAGTGAATTGGAGAACGTCAGATTTTTGCTGAAATTGTGACCCCGGGTCTGAGGGATTTTTCAAAAAAAAAATTTCTGCCGGTCAAGTGGTCGAGGGCTGATTTACTGTCCTGTGGTAAAAAGCCTTCTGTTTCGACCATCAAACCTCTCAGGGGAGCATTTGGAACCATATGGCACCATTATTGAGTGAATTGGAGAACGTCAGATTTTTGCTGAAATTGTGACCCCGGGGCTTAGGGATTTTTTCAAAAAAATATTTTTCTTCCGGTTAAGTTGTCTAGGGCTGATTTACTCTCCTGTGATTGAAAGCCTTCTGTTTCGACCATCAAACCTCTCAGGGGAGCATTTGGAACCGTATGGCACCATTATTGAGTGAATTGGAGAACGTCAGATTTTTGCTGAAATTGTGACCCCGGGGCTTAGGGATTTTTTCAAAAAAATATTTTTCTGCGAGTTAAGTTGTCGAGGGCTGATTTACTATCCTGTGATTAAAAGCCTTCTGTTTCGACCCCCAAACCTCTCAGGGGAGCATTTGGAACCGTTTGGCACGATTTATGAGTGAATTGGAGAACTTCAGATTTTTGATGAAATTGTGACCCCGGGGCTTAGGGATTTTTTCAAAAAAATATTTTTCTGCTGGTTAGCTTGTCGAGGGCTTATTTCTTCTGCTGTGTTAAAAACCCTTCTGTTTCGACCCCCAAACCTTTTCGAGGAGCATTTGCAACCGTTTGGCACCATTTTTGAGTGAATTGGAGAACGTCAGATTTTTGATGAAATTGTGACCCCGGGGCTTAGGGATTTTTTCAAAAAAATATTTTTCTGCCGGTTAAGTAGTCAAGGGCTGATTTACTGTCCTGTGATAAAAAGGCTTCTGTTTCGACCCCCAAACCTTTCAGGGGAGCATTTGCAACCGTTTGGCATCATTTTTGAGTGAATTGCCGAAAGTCAGATTTTTATGAAATTGTGACCCCGGGGCTTAGCGATTTTTTCAAAAAAATATTTTTCTGCTGGTTATCTTGTCAAGGGCTTATTTCTTGTGCTATGATAAGAAGCCTTCTGTTTCGACCCCCAAACCTCTCAGGGGAGCATTTGCAACCGTTTGGCACCATTTTTGAGTGAATTGGAGAACGTCAGATTTTTGCTGAAATTATGACCCCGGGGCTTAGGGATTTTTCAAAAAAATATTTTTCTGCCGGTTAAGTGGTCGAGGGCTGATTTCTTGTGCTATGATAAAAAGGCTTCTGTTTCGATCCCCAAACCTTTCCAAGGAGCATTTGCAACCGTTTGGCACCATTTTTGAGTGAATTGCCGAAAGTCAGATTTTTGATGAAATTGTGACCCCGGGGCTTAGGGATTTTTTCAAAAAAATCTTTTTCTGCCGGTTAAGTTGTCGAGGGCTGATTTCCTGTGCTGTGTTAAAAAGCCTTCTGTTTCGACCCCCAAACCTTTTCGAGGAGCATTTGCAACCGTTTGGCACCATTTTTCAGTGAATTGCCGAAAGTCATATTTTTGATGAAATTGTGACCCCGGGACTTAGGGATTTTTTCAAAAACATATTTTTCTTCCGGTTAAGTTGTCAAGGGCTGATTTACTGTCCTGTGATAAAAAGCCTTCTGTTTCGATCCCCAAACCTTTTCGAGAAGCATTTGCAACCGTTTGGCACCATTTTTCAGTGAATTGCCGAAAGTCATATTTTTGCTGAAATTGTGACCCTTGGGCTTAGGGATTTTTTCAAAAAAATATTTTTCTGCCAGTTAAGTTGTCTAGGGCTGATTTACTCTCCTGTGATAAAAAGCCTTCTTTTTCGACCCCCAAACCTTTCAGGGGAGCATTTGCAACAGTTTGGCACCATTTTTGAGTGAATTGCCGAAAGTCAGATTTTTGATGAAATTGTGACCCCGGGGCTTAGGGATTTTTTCAAAAAAATATTTTTCTGCTGGTTATCTTGTCGAGGGCTTATTTCTTGTGCTATGATAAGAAGCCTTCTGTTTCGACCGCCAAACCTCTCAGGGGAGCATTTGCAACCGTTTGGCACCATTTTTGAGTGAATTGCCGAAAGTCAGATTTTTGATGAAATTGTGACCCCGGGGCTTAGGGATTTTTTCAAAAAAATATTTTTCTGCCGGTTAAGTTGTCGAGGGCTGATTTCTTGTCCTGTGATAAAAAGCCTTCTGTTTCGACCATCAATCCTCTCAGGGGAGCATTTGGAACCGTATGGCACCATTATTGAGTGAATTGGAGAACGTCAGATTTTTGATGAAATTGTGACCCCGGGGCTTAGGGATTTTTTCAAAAAAATCTTTTTCTGCCGGTTAAGTTGTCGAGGGCTGATTTCCTGTGCTGTGATAAAAAGCCTTCTGTTTCGACCCCCAAACCTTTTCGAGGAGCATTTGCAACCGTTTGGCACCATTTTTGAGTGAATTGCCGAAAGTCAGATTTTTGATGAATTTGTGACCCCGGGGCTTAGGGATTTTTTCAAAAAAATATTTTTCTGCAAGTTAGCTTGTTGAGGGCTTATTTCTTGTGATATGATAAGAAGCCTTCTGTTTTCACACCCAAACCTCTCAGGGGAGCATTTGCAACAGTTTGGCACCATTTTTGAGTGAATTGCCGAAAGTCAGATTTTTGATGAAATTGTGACCCCGGGGCTTAGGGATTTTTTCAAAAAAATATTTTTCTGCTGGTTATCTTGTCGAGGGCTTATTTCTTGTGCTATGATAAGAAGCCTTCTGTTTCGACCGCCAAACCTCTCAGGGGAGCATTTGCAACCGTTTGGCACCATTTTTGAGTGAATTGCCGAAAGTCAGATTTTTGATGAAATTGTGACCCCGGGGCTTAGGGATTTTTTCAAAAAAATATTTTTCTGCCGGTTAAGTTGTCGAGGGCTGATTTCTTGTCATGTGATAAAAAGCCTTCTGTTTCGACCATCAATCCTCTCAGGGGAGCATTTGGAACCGTATGGCACCATTATTGAGTGAATTGGAGAACGTCAGATTTTTGATGAAATTGTGACCCCGGGGCTTAGGGATTTTTTCAAAAAAATCTTTTTCTGCCGGTTAAGTTGTCGAGGGCTGATTTCCTGTGCTGTGATAAAAAGCCTTCTGTTTCGACCCCCAAACCTTTTCGAGGAGCATTTGCAACCGTTTGGCACCATTTTTGAGTGAATTGCCGAAAGTCAGATTTTTGATGAATTTGTGACCCTGTGGCTTAGGGATTTTTTCAAAAAAATATTTTTCTGCAAGTTAGCTTGTTGAGGGCTTATTTCTTGTGATATGATAAGAAGCCTTCTGTTTTGACACCCAAACCTCTCAGGGTAGCATTTGCAACAGTTTGGCACCATTTTTGAGTGAATTGGAGAACGTCCGTTTTTGCTGAAATTGTGACCCCGGGGCTTAGGGATTTTTTCAAAAAAATATTTTTCTGCTGGTTATATTGTCGAGGGCTTATTTCTTGTGCTATGATAAGAAGCCTTCTGTTTCGACACCCAAACCTCTCAGGGGAGCATTTGCAACCGTTTGGCACCATTTTTGAGTGAATTGCCGAAAGTCAGATTTTGATGAAATTGTGACCCCGGGGCTTAGGGATTTTTCAAAAAAATATTTTTCTGCCGGTTAAGTGGTCGAGGGCTGATTTACTGTCCTGCGATAAAAAGGCTTCTGTTTCGACCCCCAAACCTTTCCGAGGAGCATTTGCAACCGTTTGGCACCATTTTTGAGTGAATTGCCGAAAGTCAGATTTTTGATGAAATTGTGTCCCCGGGGCTTAGGGATTTTTTCAAAAAAATATTTTTCTGCCGGTTAAGTTGTCGAGGGCTGATTTCCTGTGCTGTGTTAAAAAGCCTTCTGTTTCGACCCCCAAACCTTTTCGAGGAGCATTTGCAACCGTTTGGCACCATTTTTGAGTGAATTGCCGAAAGTCAGATTTTTGATGAAATTGTGACCCCGGGGCTTAGGGATTTTTTCAAAAAAATATTTTTCTTCCGGTTAAGTTGTCTAGGGCTGATTTACTCTCCTGTGATTAAAAGCCTTCTGTTTCGACCACCAAACCACTCAGAGGAGCATTTGCAACCGTTTGGCACCATTTTTGAGTGAATTGCCGAAAGTCAGATTTTTAATGAAATTGTGACCCCGGGGCTTAGGGATTTTTTCAAAAAAATATTTTTCTGCCGGTTAAGTTGTCGAGGGCTGATTTCTTGTCCTGTGATATAAAGCCTTCTGTTTCGACCATCAAACCTCTCAGGGGAGTATTTGGAACCGTATGGCACCATTATTGCGTGAATTGGAGAACGTCAGATTTTTGCTGAAATTGTGACCCCGGGGCTTAGGGATTTTTTCAAAAAAATCTTTTTCTGCAAGTTAGCTTGTTGAGGGCTTATTTCTTGTGATATGATAAGAAGCATTCTGTTTTGACACCCAAACCTCTCAGGGGAGCATTTGCAACAGTTTGGCACCATTTTTGAGTGAATTGGAGAACGTCAGTTTTTGCTGAAATTGTGACCCCGGGGCTTAGGGATTTTTTCAAAAAAATATTTTTCTGCTGGTTATATTGTCGAGGGCTTATTTCTTGTGCTATGATAAGAAGCCTTCTGTTTCGACCGCCAAACCTCTCAGGGGAGCATTTGCAACCGTTTGGCACCATTTTTGAGTGAATTGCCGAAAGTCAGATTTTTGATGAAATTGTGACCCCGGGGCTTAGGGATTTTTCAAAAAAATATTTTTCTGCCGGTTAAGTGGTCGAGGGCTGATTTACTGTCCTGCGATAAAAAGGCTTCTGTTTCGACCCCCAAACCTTTCCGAGGAGCATTTGCAACCGTTTGGCACCATTTTTGAGTGAATTGCCGAAAGTCAGATTTTTGATGAAATTGTGACCCCGGGGCTTAGGGATTTTTTCAAAAAAATATTTTTCTGCCGGTTAAGTAGTCAAGGGCTGATTTACTGTCCTGTGATAAAAAGGCTTCTGTTTCGACCCCCAAACCTTTCAGGGGAGCATTTGCAACCGTTTGGCATCATTTTTGAGTGAATTGCCGAAAGTCAGATTTTTATGAAATTGTGACCCCGGGGCTTAGCGATTTTTTCAAAAAAATATTTTTCTGCTGGTTATGTTGTCGAGGGCTTATTTCTTGTGCTATGATAAGAAGCCTTCTGTTTCGACCCCCAAACCTCTCAGGGGAGCATTTGCAACCGTTTGGCACCATTTTTGAGTGAATTGGAGAACGTCAGATTTTTGCTGAAATTATGACCCCGGGGCTTAGGGATTTTTCAAAAAAATATTTTTCTGCCGGTTAAGTGGTCGAGGGCTGATTTCTTGTGCTATGATAAAAAGGCTTCTGTTTCGACCCCCAAACCTCTCAGGGGAGCATTTGCAACCGTTTGGCACCATTTTTGAGTGAATTGCCGAAAGTCAGCTTTTTGCTGAAATTGTGACCCTGGGGCTTAGGGATTTTTTCAAAAAAATATTTTTCTGCCAGTTAAGTTGTCGAGGGCTGATTTCCTGTGCTGTGTTAAAAAGCCTTCTGTTTCGACCCCCAAACCTTTTCGAGGAGCATTTGCAACCGTTTGGCACCATTTTTGAGTGAATTGCAGAAAGTCAGATTTTTGATGAAATTGTGACCCCGGGGCTTAGGGATTTTTTCAAAAGAATATTTTTCTGCTGGTTATCTTGTCAAGGGCTTATTTCTTGTGCTATGATAAGAAGCCTTCTGTTTCGACCCCCAAACCTCTCAGGGGAGCATTTGCAACCGTGTGGCACCATTTTTGAGTGAATTGCCGAAAGTCATATTT
The DNA here is from genome assembly GCF_027172205.1 of Podarcis raffonei. Taxonomy (NCBI): domain Eukaryota; kingdom Metazoa; phylum Chordata; class Lepidosauria; order Squamata; family Lacertidae; genus Podarcis; species Podarcis raffonei. The sequence continues at coordinate 93,648,090 of NC_070605.1, read as the reverse complement.
TTGATGAAATTGTGACCCTGGGACTTAGGGATTTTTTCAAAAAAATCTTTCTCTGCCTGTTAAGTTGTCAAGGGCTGATTTCCTGTGCTGTGATAAAAAGCCTTCTGTTTCGACCCCCAAGCCTTTCAGTGGAGCATTTGCAACCGATTGGCACCATTTTTGAGTGAATTGGAGAACGTCAGATTTTTGCTGAAATTGTGACCCCGGGGCTTAGGGATTTTTTCAAAAAAATATTTTTCTTCCGATTAAGTTGTCGAGGGCTGATTTACTGTCCTGTGATTAAAAGCCTTCTGTTTCGACCGCCAAACCTCTCAGGGGAGCATTTGCAACCATTTGACACCATTTTTGAGTGAATTTGAGAACGTCAGATTTTTACTGAAATTGTGACCCCGGGGCTGAGGGATTTTTCAAAAAAAAAATTTCTGCCGGTCAAGTGGTCGAGGGCTGATTTACTGTCCTGTGGTAAAAAGCCTTCTGTTTCGACCCCCAAACCTTTCAGGGGAGCATTTGCAACCGTTTGGCACCATTTTTGAGTGAATTGCCGAAAATCAAATTTTTGCTGAAATTGTGACCCTGGGGCTTAGGGATTTTTTCAAAAAAATTTTTTTCTTCCGGTTAAGTTGTCTAGGGCTGATTTAATCTCCTGTGATGAAAAGCCTTCTGTTTCGACCACCAAACCTTTCAGAGGAGCATTTGCAACCGTTTGGCATCATTTTTGAGTGAATTGCCGAAAGTCAGATTTTTGCTGAAATTGTGACCCTGGGGCTTAGGGATTTTTTCAAAAAAATATTTTTCTGCCAGTCAAGTTGTCGAGGGCTGATTTGCTCTCCTGTGATAAAAAGCCTTCTGTTTCGACCGCCAAACCTCTCAGGGGAGCATTTGCAACCATTTGACATCATTTTTGAGTGAATTGCCGAAAGTCAGATTTTTGATGAAATTGTGACCCTGGGGCTTAGGGATTTTTTCAAAAAAATATTTTTCTGCCGGTTAAGTTGTCGAGGGCTGATTTCCTGTGCTGTGTTAAAAAGCCTTCTGTTTCGACCCCCAAACCTTTTCGAGAAGCATTTCCAACCGTTTGGCACCCTTTTTCAGTGAATTGCCGAAATTCATATTTTTGATGAAATTGTGACCCCGGGACTTAGGGATTTTTTCAAAAAAATCTTTCTCTGCCAGTTAAGTTGTCAAGGGCTGATTTACTGTCCTGTAATTAAAAGCCTTCTGTTTCGACCGCCAATCCTCTCAGGGGAGCATTTGCAACCGTTTGACACCATTTTTGAGTGAATTGGAGAACGTCAGATTTTTGCTGAAATTGTGACCCCGGGGTTTAGGGATTTTTCAAAAAAATATTTTACTGCCGGTTAAGTGGTCGAGGGCTGATTTACTGTCCTGTGATAAAAAGCCTTCTGTTTCGACCCCCAAACCTTTCAGCGGATCATTTGCAACCGTTTGGCACCATTTTTGAGTGAATTGCCGAAAGTCAGATTTTTGCTGAAATTGTGACCCCGGGGCTTGGGGATTTTTTCAAAAAAATATTTTTCTGCCGGTTATGTTGTTGAGGGCTGATTTACTGTCCTGTGGTAAAAAGCCTTCTGCTTTGACCCCCAAACCTTTCAGGGGAGCATTTGCAACCGTTTGGCATCATTTTTGAATGAATTTCCGAAGGTCAGATTTTTGAGGAAATTGTGACCCCGGGGCTTAGGGATTTTTTCAAAAAAATATTTTTCTGCGAGTTAAGTTGTCGAGGGCTGATTTACTGTCCTGTGATTAAAAGCCTTCTGTTTCAACCCCCAAACCTTTCAGGGGAGCATTTGCAACCGATTGGCACCATTTTTCAGTGAATTGGAGAACGTCCGATTTTTGCTGAAATTGTGACCCCGGGGCTTAGGGATTTTTTCAAAAAAATATTTTTCTGCCGGTTATGTTGTTGAGGGCTGATTTACTGTCCTGTGGTAAAAAGCCTTCTGCTTTGACCCCCAAACCTTTCAGGGGAGCATTTGCAACCGTTTGGCATCATTTTTGAATGAATTTCCGAAGGTCAGATTTTTGAGGAAATTGTGACCCCGGGGCTTAGGGATTTTTTCAAAAAAATATTTTTCTGCGAGTTAAGTTGTCGAGGGCTGATTTACTGTCCTGTGATTAAAAGCCTTCTGTTTCAACCCCCAAACCTTTCAGGGGAGCATTTGCAACCGATTGGCACCATTTTTCAGTGAATTGGAGAACGTCCGATTTTTGCTGAAATTGTGACCCCGGGGCTTAGGGATTTTTTCAAAAAAATATTTTTCTTCCGGTTAAGTTGTCTAGGGCTGATTTACTGTCCTGTGATTAAAAGCCTTCTGCTTCGACCACCAAACCTCTCAGGGGAGCATTTGCAACCGTTTGGCACCATTTTTGAGTGAATTGCAGAAAGTCAGATTTTTGATGAAATTGTGACCCTGGGGCTTAGGGATTTTTTCAAAAAAATATTTTTCTGCCGGTTAAGTTGTCGAGGGCTGATTTCTTGTCCTGTGATAAAAAGCCTTCTGTTTCGACCATCAAACCTTTCAGGGGAGCATTTGCAACCGTTTGGCACCATTTTTGAGTGAATTGCCGAAAGTCAGATTTTTGCTGAAATTGTGACCCTTGGGCTTAGGGATTTTTTCAAAAAAATATTTTTCTGCCAGTTAAGTTGTCTAGGGCTGATTTGCTCACCTGTGATAAAAAGCCTTCTTTTTCGACCCCCAAACCTTTCAGGGGAGCATTTGCAACCGTTTGGCACCATTTTTGAGTGAATTGGAGAACGTCAGTTTTTGCTGAAATTGTGACCCCGGGGCTTAGGGATTTTTCAAAAAAATATTTTTCTGCTGGTTAGCTTGTCGAGGGCTTATTTCTTGTGCTATGATAAGAAGCCTTCTGTTTCGACCCCCAAACCTCTCAGGGGAGCATTTGCAACAGTTTGGCAACATTTTTGAGTGAATTGGAGAACGTCAGTTTTTGCTGAAATTGTGACCCCGGGGCTTAGGGATTTTTCAAAAAAATATTTTTCTGCCGGTTAAGTGGCTGAGGGCTGATTTCTTGTGCTATGATAAAAAGGCTTCTGTTTCGACACCCAAACCTCTCAGGGGAGCATTTGCAACCGTTTGGCACCATTTTTGAGTGAATTGGAGAACGCTAGATTTTTCCTGAAATTGTGACCCTGGGGCTCAGGGATTTTTTCAAAAAAATATTTTTCTGCCAGTTAAGTTGTCTAGGGCTGATTTACTCTCCTGTGATAAAAAGCCTTCTTTTTCGACCCCCAAACCTTTCAGGGGAGCATTTGGAACCGTTTGGCATCATTTTTGAGTGAATTGCCGAAAGTCAGATTTTTGATGAAATTGTGACCCCGTGGCTTAGGGATTTTTCAAAAAAATATTTTTCTGCCGGTTAAGTGGTCAACGGCTGATTTCTTGTCCTGTGATAAAAAGGCTTCTGTTTCGACCCCCAAACCTTTCCGAGGAGCATTTGCAACCGTTTGGCACCATTTTTGAGTGAATTGCCGAAAGTCAGATTTTTGATGAAATTATGACCCCGGGGCTTAGGGATTTTTTCAAAAAAATCTTTTTCTGCCGGTTAAGTGGTCGAGCAATGATTTACTGTCCTGTGATTAAAAGCTTTCTGTTTCTACCCCCAAACCTTTCAGGGGAGCATTTGCAACCGATTGGCACCATTTTTGAGTGAAATTGAGAACATCAGATTTTTGCTGAAATTGTGACCCCGGGGCTTAGGGATTTTTCAAAAAAATATTTTTCTGCCGGTTATGTTGTTGAGGGCTGATTTACTGTCCTGTGGTAAAAAGCCTTCTGCTTTGACCCCCAAACCTTTCAGGGGAGCATTTGGAACCTTTTGGCACGATTTATGAGTGAATTGGAGAACGTCAGATTTTTGATGAAATTGTGACCCTGGGGCTTAGGGATTTTTTCAAAAAAATATTTTTCTGCCAGTTAAGTTGTCGAGGGCTTATTTCTTGTGCTATGATAAGAAGCCTTCTGTTTCGACACCCAAACCTCTCAGGGGAGCATTTGCAACCGTTTGGCACCATTTTTGAGTGAATTGGAGTACGTCAGATTTTTGCTGAAATTGTGACCCCAGGGCTTAGGGATTTTTCAAAAAAATATTTTTCTGCCGGTTAAGTGGTCGAGGGCTGATTTACTGTCCTGTGATAAAAAGGCTTCTGTTTCGACCCCGAAACCTTTCCGAGGAGCATTTGCAACCATTTGGCACCATTTTTGAGTGAATTGCCGAAAGTCAGATTTTTCCTGAAATTGTGACCCCGGGGCTTAGGGATTTTTCAAAAAAATATTTTTCTGCCGGTTAAGTTGTCGAGGGCTGATTTCCTGTGCTGTGTTAAAAAGCCTTCTGTTTCGACCCCCAAACCTTTTCGAGGAGCATTTGCAACCGTTTGGCACCATTTTTGAGTGAATTGGAGAACGTCAGATTTTTGCTGAAATTGTGACCCCGGGGCTTAGGGATTTTTTCAAAAAAATATTTTTCTGCCGGTTATGTTGTTGAGGGCTGATTTACTGTCCTGTGGTAAAAAGCCTTCTGTTTTGACCCCCAAACGTTTCAGGGGAGCATTTGCAACCGTTTGGCATCATTTTTGAGTGAATTTCCGAAGGTCAGATTTTTGCTGAAATTGTGATCCCGGGGCTTCGGGATTTTTCAAAAAAAAATATTTTTCTGCCGGTTAAGTGGCCGAGGGCTGATTTACTGTCCTTTGATAAAAAGCCTTCTGTTTCGACCCCCAAACCTTTCAGGGGAGCATTTGCAACCGATTGGCACCATTTTTGAGTGAATTGGAGAACGTCAGATTTTTGCTGAAATTGTGACCCCGGGGCTTAGGGATTTTTTCAAAAAAATATTTTTCTTCCGGTTAAGTTGTCGAGGGCTGATTTCTTGTGTTGTGATAAAAAGTCTTCTGTTTCGACCGCCAAACCTCTCAGGGGAGCATTTGCAACCGTTTGACACCATTTTTGAGTGAATTGGAGAACGTCAGATTTTTGCTGAAATTCTGACCCCGGGGCTTAGGGATTTTTCAAAAAAATATTTTTCTGCCTGTTAACTGGTCGAGGGCTGATTTCTTGTCCTGTGATAAAAAGCCTTCTGTTTCGACCGCCAAACCTCTCAGGGGAGCATTTGGAACCGTTTGGCACCATTTATGAGTGAATTGCTGAAAGTCAGATTTTTGCTGAAATTGTGACCCCGGGGCTTAGGGATTTTTTCAAAAAATATTTTTCTGCGAGTTAAGTTGTATAGGGCTGATTTACTGTCCTGTGATAAAAAGCCTTCTGTTTCGACCCCCAAACCTTTCAGGGGAGCTTTTGCAACCGATTGGCATCATTTTTGAGTGAATTGGGGAACGCCAGATTTTTCCTGAAATTGTGACCCCGGGGCTTAGGGATTTTTTCAAAAAAATCTTTTTCTGCCGGTTAAGTGGTCGAGGGGTTATTTCCTGTGCTGTGATAAAAAGCCTTCTGTTTCGACCGCCAAACCTCTCACTGGAGCATTTGCAACCGTTTGGCACCATTTTTGAGTAAATTGCCGAAAGTCAGATTTTTGCTGAAATTGTGACCCCGGGGCTTAGGGATTTTTTCAAAAAAATATTTTTCTTCCAGTTAAGTTGTCTAGGGCTGATTTACTCTCCTGTGATAAAAAGCCCTCTGTTTCGACCCCCAAACCTTTCAAGGGAGCATTTGCAAACCGTTTGGCACCATTTTTTAGTGAATTGGAGAACATCAGATTTTTGCTGAAATTGTGACCCCGGGGCTTAGGGATTTTTTTAAAAAAATATTTTTCTGCCGGTTTAGTTGTCGAGGGCTGATTTCTTGTCCTGTGATAAAAAGCCTTCTGTTTCGACCATCAAACCTCTCGGGGGAGCATTTGGAAACATATGGCACCATTACTGAGTGAATTGGAGAACCTCAGATTTTTACTGAAATTGTGACCCCGGGGCTGAGGGATTTTTCAAAAAAAAAATTTCTGCCGGTCAAGTGGTCGAGGGCTGATTTACTGTCCTGTGGTAAAAAGCCTTCTGTTTCGACCCCCAAACCTTTCAGGGGAGCATTTGCAACCGTTTGGCACCATTTTTGAGTGAATTGCCGAAAATCAAATTTTTGCTGAAATTGTGACCCTGGGGCTTAGGGATTTTTTCAAAAAAATTTTTTTCTTCCGGTTAAGTTGTCTAGGGCTGATTTAATCTCCTGTGATGAAAAGCCTTCTGTTTCGACCACCAAACCTTTCAGAGGAGCATTTGCAACCGTTTGGCATCATTTTTGAGTGAATTGCCGAAAGTCAGATTTTTGCTGAAATTGTGACCCTGGGGCTTAGGGATTTTTTCAAAAAAATATTTTTCTGCCAGTCAAGTTGTCGAGGGCTGATTTGCTCTCCTGTGATAAAAAGCCTTCTGTTTCGACCGCCAAACCTCTCAGGGGAGCATTTGCAACCATTTGACATCATTTTTGAGTGAATTGCCGAAAGTCAGATTTTTGATGAAATTGTGACCCTGGGGCTTAGGGATTTTTTCAAAAAAATATTTTTCTGCCGGTTAAGTTGTCGAGGGCTGATTTCCTGTGCTGTGTTAAAAAGCCTTCTGTTTCGACCCCCAAACCTTTTCGAGAAGCATTTCCAACCGTTTGGCACCCTTTTTCAGTGAATTGCCGAAATTCATATTTTTGATGAAATTGTGACCCCGGGACTTAGGGATTTTTTCAAAAAAATCTTTCTCTGCCAGTTAAGTTGTCAAGGGCTGATTTACTGTCCTGTAATTAAAAGCCTTCTGTTTCGACCGCCAATCCTCTCAGGGGAGCATTTGCAACCGTTTGACACCATTTTTGAGTGAATTGGAGAACGTCAGATTTTTGCTGAAATTGTGACCCCGGGGTTTAGGGATTTTTCAAAAAAATATTTTACTGCCGGTTAAGTGGTCGAGGGCTGATTTACTGTCCTGTGATAAAAAGCCTTCTGTTTCGACCCCCAAACCTTTCAGCGGATCATTTGCAACCGTTTGGCACCATTTTTGAGTGAATTGCCGAAAGTCAGATTTTTGCTGAAATTGTGACCCCGGGGCTTGGGGATTTTTTCAAAAAAATATTTTTCTGCCGGTTATGTTGTTGAGGGCTGATTTACTGTCCTGTGGTAAAAAGCCTTCTGCTTTGACCCCCAAACCTTTCAGGGGAGCATTTGCAACCGTTTGGCATCATTTTTGAATGAATTTCCGAAGGTCAGATTTTTGAGGAAATTGTGACCCCGGGGCTTAGGGATTTTTTCAAAAAAATATTTTTCTGCGAGTTAAGTTGTCGAGGGCTGATTTACTGTCCTGTGATTAAAAGCCTTCTGTTTCAACCCCCAAACCTTTCAGGGGAGCATTTGCAACCGATTGGCACCATTTTTCAGTGAATTGGAGAACGTCCGATTTTTGCTGAAATTGTGACCCCGGGGCTTAGGGATTTTTTCAAAAAAATATTTTTCTGCCGGTTATGTTGTTGAGGGCTGATTTACTGTCCTGTGGTAAAAAGCCTTCTGCTTTGACCCCCAAACCTTTCAGGGGAGCATTTGCAACCGTTTGGCATCATTTTTGAATGAATTTCCGAAGGTCAGATTTTTGAGGAAATTGTGACCCCGGGGCTTAGGGATTTTTTCAAAAAAATATTTTTCTGCGAGTTAAGTTGTCGAGGGCTGATTTACTGTCCTGTGATTAAAAGCCTTCTGTTTCAACCCCCAAACCTTTCAGGGGAGCATTTGCAACCGATTGGCACCATTTTTCAGTGAATTGGAGAACGTCCGATTTTTGCTGAAATTGTGACCCCGGGGCTTAGGGATTTTTTCAAAAAAATATTTTTCTTCCGGTTAAGTTGTCTAGGGCTGATTTACTGTCCTGTGATTAAAAGCCTTCTGCTTCGACCACCAAACCTCTCAGGGGAGCATTTGCAACCGTTTGGCACCATTTTTGAGTGAATTGCAGAAAGTCAGATTTTTGATGAAATTGTGACCCTGGGGCTTAGGGATTTTTTCAAAAAAATATTTTTCTGCCGGTTAAGTTGTCGAGGGCTGATTTCTTGTCCTGTGATAAAAAGCCTTCTGTTTCGACCATCAAACCTTTCAGGGGAGCATTTGCAACCGTTTGGCACCATTTTTGAGTGAATTGCCGAAAGTCAGATTTTTGCTGAAATTGTGACCCTTGGGCTTAGGGATTTTTTCAAAAAAATATTTTTCTGCCAGTTAAGTTGTCTAGGGCTGATTTGCTCACCTGTGATAAAAAGCCTTCTTTTTCGACCCCCAAACCTTTCAGGGGAGCATTTGCAACCGTTTGGCACCATTTTTGAGTGAATTGGAGAACGTCAGTTTTTGCTGAAATTGTGACCCCGGGGCTTAGGGATTTTTCAAAAAAATATTTTTCTGCTGGTTAGCTTGTCGAGGGCTTATTTCTTGTGCTATGATAAGAAGCCTTCTGTTTCGACCCCCAAACCTCTCAGGGGAGCATTTGCAACAGTTTGGCAACATTTTTGAGTGAATTGGAGAACGTCAGTTTTTGCTGAAATTGTGACCCCGGGGCTTAGGGATTTTTCAAAAAAATATTTTTCTGCCGCTTAAGTGGCTGAGGGCTGATTTCTTGTGCTATGATAAAAAGGCTTCTGTTTCGACACCCAAACCTCTCAGGGGAGCATTTGCAACCGTTTGGCACCATTTTTGAGTGAATTGGAGAACGCTAGATTTTTCCTGAAATTGTGACCCTGGGGCTCAGGGATTTTTTCAAAAAAATATTTTTCTGCCAGTTAAGTTGTCTAGGGCTGATTTACTCTCCTGTGATAAAAAGCCTTCTTTTTCGACCCCCAAACCTTTCAGGGGAGCATTTGGAACCGTTTGGCATCATTTTTGAGTGAATTGCCGAAAGTCAGATTTTTGATGAAATTGTGACCCCGGGGCTTAGGGATTTTTTCAAAAAAATATTTTTCTGCTGGTTATGTTGTTGAGGGCTGATTTACTGTCCTGTGGTAAAAAGCCTTCTGCTTTGACCCCCAAACCTTTCAGGGGAGCATTTGGAACCTTTTGGCACGATTTATGAGTGAATTGGAGAACGTCAGATTTTTGATGAAATTGTGACCCTGGGGCTTAGGGATTTTTTCAAAAAAATATTTTTCTGCCCGTTAAGTTGTCGAGGGCTTATTTCTTGTGCTATGATAAGAAGCCTTCTGTTTCGACACCCAAACCTCTCAGGGGAGCATTTGCAACCGTTTGGCACCATTTTTGAGTGAATTGCCGAAAGTCAGATTTTTGCTGAAATTGTGACCCCGGGGCTTAGGGATTTTTCAAAAAAATATTTTTCTGCTGGTTAAGTGGTCGAGGGCTGATTTACTGTGCTGTGTTAAAAAGCCTTCTGTTTCGACCCCCAAACCTTTCAGGGGAGCATTTGCAACCGTTTGGCACCATTTTTGAGTGAATTGCCGAAAGTCAGATTTTTCCTGAAATTGTGACCCCGGGGCTTAGGGATTTTTCAAAAAAATATTTTTCTGCCGGTTAAGTTGTCGAGGGCTGATTTCCTGTGCTGTGTTAAAAAGCCTTCTGTTTCGACCCCCAAACCTTTTCGAGGAGCATTTGCAACCGTTTGGCACCATTTTTGAGTGAATTGGAGAACGTCAGATTTTTGCTGAAATTGTGACCCCGGGGCTTAGGGATTTTTTCAAAAAAATATTTTTCTGCCGGTTATGTTGTTGAGGGCTGATTTACTGTCCTGTGGTAAAAAGCCTTCTGTTTTGACCCCCAAACGTTTCAGGGGAGCATTTGCAACCGTTTGGCATCATTTTTGAGTGAATTTCCGAAGGTCAGATTTTTGCTGAAATTGTGATCCCGGGGCTTCGGGATTTTTCAAAAAAAAATATTTTTCTGCCGGTTAAGTGGCCGAGGGCTGATTTACTGTCCTTTGATAAAAAGCCTTCTGTTTCGACCCCCAAACCTTTCAGGGGAGCATTTGCAACCGATTGGAACCATTTTTGAGTGAATTGGAGAACGTCAGATTTTTGCTGAAATTGTGACCCCGGGGCTTAGGGATTTTTTCAAAAAAATATTTTTCTTCCGGTTAAGTTGTCGAGGGCTGATTTCTTGTGTTGTGATAAAAAGTCTTCTGTTTCGACCGCCAAACCTCTCAGGGGAGCATTTGCAACCGTTTGACACCATTTTTGAGTGAATTGGAGAACGTCAGATTTTTGCTGAAATTCTGACCCCGGGGCTTAGGGATTTTTCAAAAAAATATTTTTCTGCCTGTTAACTGGTCGAGGGCTGATTTCTTGTCCTGTGATAAAAAGCCTTCTGTTTCGACCGCCAAACCTCTCAGGGGAGCATTTGGAACCGTTTGGCACCATTTATGAGTGAATTGCTGAAAGTCAGATTTTTGCTGAAATTGTGACCCCGGGGCTTAGGGATTTTTTCAAAAAATATTTTTCTGTGAGTTAAGTTGTCTAGGGCTGATTTACTGTCCTGTAATAAAAAGCCTTCTGTTTCGACCCCCAAACCTTTCAGGGGAGCTTTTGCAACCGATTGGCATCATTTTTGAGTGAATTGGGGAACGCCAGATTTTTCCTGAAATTGTGACCCCGGGGCTTAGGGATTTTTTCAAAAAAATCTTTTTCTGCCGGTTAAGTGGTCGAGGGGTTATTTCCTGTGCTGTGATAAAAAGCCTTCTGTTTCGACCGCCAAACCTCTCACTGGAGCATTTGCAACCGTTTGGCACCATTTTTGAGTAAATTGCCGAAAGTCAGATTTTTGCTGAAATTGTGACCCCGGGGCTTAGGGATTTTTTCAAAAAAATATTTTTCTTCCAGTTAAGTTGTCTAGGGCTGATTTACTCTCCTGTGATAAAAAGCCCTCTGTTTCGACCCCCAAACCTTTCAAGGGAGCATTTGCAAACCGTTTGGCACCATTTTTTAGTGAATTGGAGAACATCAGATTTTTGCTGAAATTGTGACCCCGGGGCTTAGGGATTTTTTTTAAAAAATATTTTTCTGCCGGTTTAGTTGTCGAGGGCTGATTTCTTGTCCTGTGATAAAAAGCCTTCTGTTTCGACCATCAAACCTCTCGGGGGAGCATTTGGAAACATATGGCACCATTACTGAGTGAATTGGAGAACCTCAGATTTTTGCTGAAATTGTGACCCCGGGGCTTAGGGATTTTTTCAAAAAAATATTTTTCTGCCGGTTTTGTTGTTGAGGGCTGATTTACTGTCCTGTGGTAAAAAGCCTTCTGTTTCGACCACCAAACCTTTCAGGGAAGAATTTGCAACCGTTTGGCATCATTTTTGAGTGAATTTCCGAAGGTCAGATTTTTGATGAAATTGTGACCCCGGGGCTTAGGGATTTTTTCAAAAAAATATTTTTCTGCGAGTTAAGTTGTCGAGGGCTGATTTACTGTCCTGTGGTAAAAAGCCTTCTGTTTCGACCCCCAAACCTTTCAGGGGAGCATTTGCAACCGTTTGGCATCATTTTTGAGTGAATTTCCAAAGGTCAGATTTTTGATGAAATTGTGACCCCGGGGCTTAGGGATTTTTTCAAAAAAACGTTTTTCTGCGAGTTAAGTTGTCGAGGGCTGATTTACTATCCTGTGATAAAAAGGCTTCTGTTTCGACCACCAAACCTTTCAGGGGAGCATTTGCAACCGTTTGGCACCATTTTTGAGTGAATTGCCAAAAGTCAGATTTTTGATGAAATTGTGACCCCGGGGCTTAGGGATTTTTTTAAGAAAATATTTTTCTGCCGGTTTAGTTGTCGAGGGCTGATTTCTTGTCCTGTGATAAAAAGCCTTCTGTTTCGACCATCAAACCTCTCGGGGGAGCATTTGGAACCATATGGCACCATTACTGAGTGAATTGGAGAACCTCAGATTTTTGCTGAAATTGTGACCCCGATGCTTAGGGATTTTTTCAAAAAAATATTTTTCTGCCGGTTAAGTTGTCGAGGGCTGATTTCTTGTCCTGTGATAAAAAGCCTTCTGTTTCGACCCCCAAACCTTTCAGGGGAGCATTTGCAACCGTTTGGCACCATTTTTGAGTGAATTGCCAAAAGTCAGATTTTTGCTGAAATTGTGACCCCGGGGCTTAGGGATTTTTTCAAAAAAATATTTTTCTGCGAGTTAAGTTGTCGAGGGCTGATTTACTCTCCTGTGATAAAAAGCCTTCTGTTTCGACCCCCAAACCTTTCAGGGGAGCATTTGCAACCGTTTGGCATCATTTTTGAGTGAATTTCCAAAGGTCAGATTTTTGATGAAATTGTGACCCCGGGGCTTAGGGATTTTTTCAAAAAAATATTTTTCTGCCGGTTATGTTGTTGAGGGCTGATTTACTGTCCTGTGGTAAAAAGCCTTCTGTTTCGACCACCAAACCTTTCAGGGGAGCATTTGCAACCGTTTGGCACCATTACTGAGTGAATTGGAGAACCTCAGATTTTTGCTGAAATTGTGACCCCGATGCTTAGGGATTTTTTCAAAAAAATATTTTTCTGCCGGTTAAGTTGTCGAGGGCTGATTTCTTGTCCTGTGATAAAAAGCCTTCTGTTTCGACCCCCAAACCTTTCAGGGGAGCATTTGCAACCGTTTGGCACCATTTTTGAGTGAATTGCCAAAAGTCAGATTTTTGCTGAAATTGTGACCCCGGGGCTTAGGGATTTTTTCAAAAAAATATTTTTCTGCCGGTTATGTTGTTGAGGGCTGATTTACTGTCCTGTGGTAAAAAGCCTTCTGTTTCCACCACCAAACCTTTCAGGGGAGAATTTGCAACCGTTTGGCATCATTTTTGAGTGAATTTCCGAAGGTCAGATTTTTGATGAAATTGTGACCCCGGGGCTTAGGGATTTTTTCAAAAAAATGTTTTTCTGCGAGTTAAGTTTTCTATGGCTGATTTACTGTCCTGTGATAAAAAGCCTTCTGTTTCGACCCCCAAACCTTTCAGGGGAGCATTTGCAACCGTTTGGCACCATTTTTGAGTGAATTGCCGAAAGTCAGATTTTTGATGAAATTGTGACCCCGGGGCTTAGGGATTTTTTCAAAAAAATATTTTTCTGCCGGTTAAGTTGCCTAGGGCTGATTTCTTGTCCTGTGATAAAAAGCCTTCTGTTTCGACCATCAAACCTCTCGGGGGAGCATTTGGAACCATATGGCACCATTACTGAGTGAATTGGAGAAGCTCAGATTTTTGCTGAAATTGTGACCCCTATGCTTAGGGATTTTTTCAAAAAAATATTTTTCTGCCGGTTAAGTTGTCGAGGGCTGATTTCTTGTCCTGTGATAAAAAGCCTTCTGTTTCGAACCGCAAACCTTTCTGGGGAGCATTTGCAACCGTTTGGCACCATTTTTGAGTGAATTGCCAAAAGTCAGATTTTTGCTGAAATTGTGACCCCGGGGCTTAGGGATTTTTTCAAAAAAATATTTTTCTGCCGGTTAAGTTGTCTAGGGCTGATTTCTTGTCCTGTGATAAAAAGCCTTCTGTTTCGACCATCAAACCTCTCGGGGGAGCATTTGGAACCATATGGCACCAGTACTGAGTGAATTGGAGAACCTCAGATTTTTGCTGAAATTGTGACCCCTATGCTTAGGGATTTTTTCAAAAAAATATTTTTCTGCCGGTTAAGTTGTCGAGGGCTGATTTCTTGTCCTGTGATAAAAAGCCTTCTGTTTCGAACCGCAAACCTTTCTGGGGAGCATTTGCAACCGTTTGGCACCATTTTTGAGTGAATTGCCAAAAGTCAGATTTTTGCTGAAATTGTGACCCCGGAGCTTAGGGATTTTTTCAAAAAAATATTTTTCTGCCGGTTATGTTGTTGAGGGCTGATTTACTGTCCTGTGGTAAAAAGCCTTCTGTTTCGACCACCAAACCTTTCAGGGGAGAATTTGCAACTGTTTGGCATCATTTTTGAGTGAATTTCCGAAGGTCAGATTTTTGATAAAATTGTGACCCCGGGGCTTAGGGATTTTTTCAAAAAAATATTTTTCTGCGAGTTAAGTTGTCGAGGGCTGATTTACTGTCCTGTGGTAAAAAGCCTTCTGTTTCGACCCCCAAACCTTTCAGGGGAGCATTTGCAACCGTTTGGCATCATTTTTGAGTGACTTTCCGAAGGTCAGATTTTTGATGAAATTGTGACCCCGGGGCTTAGGGATTTTTTCAAAAAAATATTTTTCTGCGAGTTAAGTTGTCGAGGGCTGATTTACTGTCCTGTGGTAAAAAGCCTTCTGTTTCGACCCCCAAACCTTTCAGGGGAGCATTTGCAAGCGTTTGGCACCATTTTTGAATGAATTTCCGAAGGTCAGATTTTTGATGAAATTGTGACCCCGGGGCTTAGGGATTTTTAAAAAAAATATTTTTCTGCCGGTTAAGTGGTCGAGGGCTGATTTACTGTCCTGTGGTAAAAAGCCTTCTGTTTCGACCCCCAAACCTTTCAGGGGAGCATTTGCAACCGTTTGGCATCATTTTTGAGTGAATTGGAGAACGTCAGATTTTTGCTGAAATTGTGACCCCGGGGCTTAGGGATTTTTTCAAAAAAATATTTTTCTGCGAGTTAAGTTGTCGATGGCTGATTTACTGTCCTGTGATAAAAAGCCTTCTGTTTCGACCCCCAAACCTTTCAGGGGAACATTTGCAAGCGTTTGGCACCATTTTTGAATGAATTGCCGAAAGTCAGATTTTTGATGAAATTGTGACCCCGGGGCTTAGGGATTTTTTTAAAAAAATATTTTTCTGCCGGTTTAGTTGTCGAGGGCTGATTTCTTGTCCTGTGATAAAAAGCCTTCTGTTTCGACCATCAAACCTCTCGCGGGAGCATTAGGAACCATATGGCACCATTACTGAGTGAATTGGAGAACCTCAGATTTTTGCTGAAATTGTGACCCCGATGCTTAGGGATTTTTTCCAAAAAAATATTTTTCTGCCGGTTAAGTTGTCGAAGGCTGATTTCTTGTCCTGTGATAAAAAGCCTTCTGTTTCGACCCCCAAACCTTTCAGGGGAGCATTTGCAACCGTTTGGCACCATTTTTGAGTGAATTGCCAAAAGTCAGATTTTTGCTGAAATTGTGACCCCGGGGCTTAGGGATTTTTTCAAAAAAATATTTTTCTGCGAGTTAAGTTGTCGAGGGCTGATTTCTTGTCCTGTGATAAAAAGCCTTCTGTTTCGACCATCAAACCTCTCAGTGGAGCATTTGGAACCATATGGCACCATTATTGAGTGAATTGGAGAACGTCAGATTTTTGCTGAAATTGTGACTCCGGGGCTTAGGGATTTTTTCAAAAAAATATTTTTCTGCCGGTTAACTTTTCGAGGGCTGATTTCTTGTGCTGTGATAAAAAGCCTTCTGTTTCGACCGCCAAACCTCTCAGGGCAGCATTTGGAACAGTTTGGAACCATTTATGAGTGAATTGCCGAAAGTAAGATTTTTGATGAAATTGTGACCCCGGGGCTTAGGGATTTTTTCAAAAAAATCTTTTTCTGCCGGTTAAGTTGTCGAGGGCTGATTTCCTGTGCTGTGATAAAAAGCCATCTGTATCGACCCCCAAACCCTTCCGAGGAGTATTTGCAACCGTTTGGCACAATTTTTGAGTGAATTGCCGAAGGTCAGATTTTTGAAGAAATTGTGACCCCGGGGCTTAGGGATATTTTTTAAAAAATATTTTTCTGCGAGTTAAGTTTTCTAGGGCTCATTTACTGTCCTGTGATAAAAAGCCTTCTGTTTCGACCCCCAAACCTTTCAGGGGAGCATTTGCAACCGTTTGGCACCATTTTTGAGTGAATTGGAGAATGTCAAATTTTTGCCGAAATTGTGACCCCGGGGCTTAGGGATTTTTCAAAAAAAAAATTTTCTGCCGGTTAAGTGGTCGAGGGCTGATTTACTGTCCTGTGGTAAAAAGCTTTCTGTTTCGACCGCCAAACCTTTCAGCGCACCATTTGCAACCGTTTGGCACCATTTTTGAGTGAATTGCCGAAAGTCAGATTTTTGCTGAAATTGTGACCCCGGGGCTTAGGCATTTTTTCAAAAAAATATTTTTCTGCCAGTTAAATTGTCTGGGGCTGATTTACTGTCCTGTGATAAAAAGCCTTCTGTTTAGACCCCCAAACCTTTCAGCGGAGCATTTGCAACCGTTTGGCACCATTTTTAAGTGAATTTCCGAAGGTCAGATTTTTGCTGAAATTGTGACCCCGGGGCTTAGGGATTTTTCAAAAAAATATTTTTCTGCCGGTTAAGTGGTCGAGGGCTGATTTACTGTCCTGTGATAAAAAGCCTTCTGTTTCGACCGCCAAACCTCTCAGGGGAGCATTTGGAACCGTTTGGCACCATTTATGAGTGAATTGCCGAAAGTCAGATTTTTGATGAAATTGTGACCCCGGGGCTTAGGGATTTTTTCAAAAAAATATTTTTCTGCCGGTTAAGTTGTCGACGGCTGATTTACTGTCCTGTGATAAAAAGCCTTCTGTTTCGACCCCCAAACCTTTCAGGGGAGCATTTGCAACCGATTGGCACCATTTTTGAGTGAATTGGAGAACGTCAGATTTTTGCTGAAATTGTGACCCCGGGGCTTAGGGATTTTTTCAAAAAAATGTTTTTCTGCTGGTTAAGTTGTCGAAGGGCTGATTTACTGTCCTGTGATAAAAAGCCTTCTGTTTCGACCCCCAAACCTTTCAGGGGAGCATTTGCAACCGTTTGGCACCATTTTTGAGTGAATTGGAGAACGTCAAATTTTTGCCGAAATTGTGACCCCGGGGCTTAGGGATTTTTCAAAAAAATATTTTTCTGCCGGTTAAGTTGTCTATGGCTGATTTACTGTCCTGTGATAAAAAGCCTTCTGTTTAGACCCCCAAACCTTTCAGCGGAGCATTTGCAACCGTTTGGCACCATTTTTAAGTGAATTTCCGAAGGTCAGAATTTTTGCTGAAATTGTGACCCCGGGGCTTAGGGATATTTTCAAAAAAATATTTTTCTGCCGGTTAAGTTGTCGAGGGCTGATTTACTGTCCTGTGATAAAAAGCCTTCTGTTTCGACACCCAAACCTTTCAGGGGAGCATTTGCAACCGTTTGGCACCATTTTTGAGTGAATTGGAGAACGTCAGATTTTTGCTGAAATTGTGACCCCGGGGCTTAGGGATTTTTTAAAAAAAATATTTTTCTGCCGGTTAAGTTGTCGAGGGCTGATTTCTTGTCCTGTGATAAAAAGCCTTCTGTTTCGACCATCAAACCTCTCGGGGGAGCATTTGGAACCATATGGTGAATTGGAGAACCTCAGATTTTTGCTGAAATTGTGACCCCGATGCTTAGGGATTTTTTCAAAAAAATGTTTTTCTGCTGGTTAAGTTGTCGAGGGCTGATTTACTGTCCTGTGATAAAAAGCCTTCTGTTTCGACCCCCAAACCTTTCAAGGGAGCATTTGCAACCGTTTGGCACCATTTTTGAGTGAATTGGAGAACGTCAAATTTTTGCCGAAATTGTGACCCCGGGGCTTAGGGATTTTTCAAAAAAATATTTTTCTGCCGGTTAAGTTGTCTAGGGCTGATTTACTGTCCTGTGATAAAAAGCCTTCTGTTTCGACCCCCAAACCTTTCAGGGGAGCATTTGCAACCGTTTGGCACCATTTTTGAGTGAATTGCCAAAAGTCAGATTTTTGATGAAATTGTGACCCCGGGGCTTAGGGATTTTTTCAAAAAAATGTTTTTCTGCGAGTTAAGTTGTCGAGGGCTGATTTACTGTCCTGTGATTAAAAGCCTTCTGTTTCGACCCCCAAACCTTTCAGGGGAGCATTTGCAACCGATTGGCACCATTTTTGAGTGAATTGGAGAACGTCAGATTTTTGCTGAAATTGTGACCCCGGGGCTTAGGGATTTTTCAAAAAAAATATTTTTCTGCCGGTTAAGTGGTCGAGGACTGATTTACTGTCCTGTGGTAAAAAGCCTTCTGTTTCGACCCCCAAACCTTTCAGGGGAGCATTTGCAACCGTTTGGCATCATTTTTGAGTGAATTTCCGAAGGTCAGATTTTTGAAGAAATTTTCACCCCGGGGCTTAGGGATTTTTTCAAAAAAATATTTTTCTGCCGGTTAAGTTGTCGAGGGCTGATTTCTTGTCCTGTGATAAAAAGCCTTCTGTTTCGACCCCCAAACCTCTCAGTGGAGCATTTGGAACCATATGGCACCATTATTGAGTGAATTGGAGAACTTCAGATTTTTGGTGAAATTGTGACCCCGGGGCTTAGGGATTTTTTCAAAAAAATGTTTTTCTGCGAGTTAAGTTGTCGAGGGCTGATTTACTGTCCTGTGATTAAAAGCCTTCTGTTTCGACCCCCAAACCTTTCAGGGGAGCATTTGCAACCAATTGGCACCATTTTTGAGTGAATTGGAGAACGTCAGATTTTTGCTGAAATTGTGACCCCGGGGCTTAGGGATTTTTCAAAAAAAATATTTTTCTACCGGTTAAGTGGTCGAGGGCTGATTTACTGTCCTGTGGTAAAAAGCCTTCTGTTTCGAACCCCAAACCTTTCAGGGGAGCATTTGCAACCGTTTGGCATCATTTTTGAGTGAATTTCCGAAGGTCAGATTTTTGAAGAAATTTTCACCCCGGGGCTTAGGGATTTTTTCAAAAAAATATTTTTCTGCCGGTTAAGTTGTCGAGGGCTGATTTCTTGTCCTGTGATAAAAAGCCTTCTGTTTCGACCATCAAACCTCTCAGTGGAGCATTTGGAACCATATGGCACCATTATTGAGTGAATTGGAGAACTTCAGATTTTTGCTGAAATTGTGACCCCGGGGCTTAGGGATTTTTTGCAAAAAAATATTTTTCTGCCGGTTGACTTTTCGAGGGCTGATTTCTTGTGCTGTGATAAAAAGCCTTCTGTTTCGACCGCCAAACCTCTCAGGGGAGCATTTGGAACAGTTTGGAACCATTTATGAGTGAATTGCCGAAAGTAAGATTTTTGATGAAATTGTGACCCCGGGGCTTATGGATTTTTTCAAAAAAATCTTTTTCTGCTGGTTAAGTTGTCGAGGGCTGATTTCCTGTGCTGTGATAAAAAGCCATATGTTTCGACCCCCAAACCTTTCCGAGGAGTATTTGCAACCGTTTGGCACCATTTTTGAGTGAATTGCCGAAGGTCAGATTTTTGAAGAAATTGTGACCCCGAGGCTTAGAGATTTTTTTAAAAAAATATTTTTCTGCGAGTTAAGTTTTCTAGAGCTCATTTACTGTCCTGTGATAAAAAGCCTTCTGTTTCGACCCCCAAACCTTTCCGAGGAGCATTTGCAACCGTTTGGCACCATTTTTGAGTGAATTGGAGAACGTCAGATTTTTGCTGAAATTGTGACCCCGGGGCTTAGGGATATTTTCAAAAAAATATTTTTCTGCGAGTTAAATGGTCGAGGGCTGATTTACTGTCCTGTGATAAAAAGCCTTCTGTTTCGACCCCCAAACCTTTCGGAGGAGCATTTGCAACCGTTTGGCACTATTTTTGAGTGAATTTCCGAAGGTCAGATTTTTGATGAAATTTTGACCCCGAGGCTTAGGGATATTTTCAAAAAAATATTTTTCTGCCGGTTAAGTGGTTGAGGGCTGATTTACTGTCCTGTGATAAAAAGCCTTCTGTTTCGACCCCCAAACCTTTCAGGGGAGAATTTGCAACCGATTGGCACCATTTTTGAGTGAATTGGAGAACGTCAGATTTTTGCTGAAATTGTGACCCCGGGGCTTAGGGATTTTTTCAAAAAAATATTTTTCTGCCGGTTATGTTGTAGAGGGCTGATTTACCGTCCTGTGGTAAAAAACCTTCTGTTTCGACCCCCAAACCTTTCAGGGGAGCATTTGCAACCGTTTGGCACCATTTCTCAGTGAATTGCCGAAAGTCAGATTTTTGCTGAAATTGTGAGCCTGGGGCTTAGGGATTTTTTCAAAAAAATATTTTTCTGCCGGTTAAGTTGTCGAGGGCTGATTTCTTGTCCTGTGATAAAAAGCCTTCTGTTTCGACGCCCAAACCTTTCTGAGGAGCATTTGCAACCGTTTGGCACCATTTTTCATTGAATTGCCAAAAGTCAGATTTTTGACGAAATTGTGACCCCGGGGCTTAGGGATTTTTTTCAAAAAAATCTTTTTCTGCGAGTTAAGCTGTCTAGGGCTGATTTACTGTCCTGTGATAAAAAGCCTTCTATTTTGACCCCCAAACCTTTCAGGGGAGCATTTGCAACCGATTGGCACCATTTTTGAGTGAATTGCCGAAAGTCATATTTTTGATGAAATTGTGACCCCGGGACTTAGGGATTTTTTCAAAAACATATTTTTCTTCCGGTTAAGTTGTCAAGGGCTGATTTACTGTCCTGTGATTAAAAGCCTTCTGTTTCGACTCCCAAACATTTCAGGGGAGCATTTGCAACCGATTGGCACCATTTTTGAGTGAATTGGAGAAAGTCAGATTTTTGCTGAAATTGTGACCCCGGGGCTTAGGGATTTTTTCAAAAAAATATTTTTCTTCCGATTAAGTTGTCGAGGGCTGATTTACTGTCCTGCGATAAAAAGCCTTCTGTTTCGACTATCAAACCTTTCAGCGGAGCATTTGCAACCGTATGGTACCATTATTGAGTCAATTGGAGAACGTCAGATTTTTGATGAAATTGTGACCCCGGGGCTTAGGGATTTTTTCAAAAAAATATTTTTCTGCCGGTTAAGTTGTCGAGGGCTGATTTCCTGTGCTGTGATAAAAAGCCTTCTGTTTCGACCGCCAAACCTCTCAGGGGAGCATTTGCAACCGTTTGACACCATTTTTGAGTGAATTGGAGAACGTCAGATTTTTGCTGAAATTGTGACCCCGGGGCTTAGGGATTTTTCAAAAAAATATTTTTCTGCCGGTTAAGTGGTCGAGGGCTGATTTACTGTCCTGTGATTAAAAGCCTTCTGTTTCGACCCCCAAATCTTTCAGGGGAGCATTTGCAACCGATTGGCACCATTTTTGAGTGAATTGGAGAACGTCAGATTTTTGCTGAAATTGTTACCCCGGGGCTTAGGGATTTTTTCAAAAAAATATTTTTCTGCGAGTTAAGTGGTTGAGGGCTGATTTCTTGTCCTGTGATTAAAAGCCTTCTGTTTCGACCGCCAAACCTCTCAGGGGAGCATTTGCAACCATTTGGCACCATTTTTGAGTGAATTGCCGAAAGTCAGATTTTTGCTGAAATTGTGACCCCGGGGCTTAGGGATTTTTTCAAAGAAATATTTTTCTGCCAGTTAAGTTGTCTAGGGCTGATTTACTCTCCTGTGATAAAAAGCCCTCTGTTTCGACCCCCAAACCTTTCAGGGGAGCATTTGCAACCGTTTGGCCAATTTTTAAGTGAATTGGAGAACGTCAGATTTTTGCTGAAATTGTGACCCCGGGGCTTAGGGATTTTTCAAAAAAATATTTTTCTGCCGGTTAAGTCGTTGAGGGCTGATTTCTTGTCCTTTGATAAAAAGCCTTCTGTTTCGACCATCAAACCTCTCACGGGAGTATTTGGAATCGTATGGCACCATTATTGAGTGAATGCGAGAACGTCAGATTTTTGATGAAATTGTGACCCCGGGGCTTAGGGATTTTTTCAAAAAAATCTTTTTCTGCTGGTTATGTTGTCGAGGGCTGATTTCTTGTGCTATGATAAGAAGCCTTCTTTTTCGTCCCCCAAACCTCTCAGGGGAGCATTTGCACCCGTTTTGCACCATTTTTGATTGAATTGGAGAACGTCAGATTTTTGCTGAAATTGTGACCCCGGGGCTCAGGGATTTTTCAAAAAAATATTTTTCTGCCGGTTAAGTGGTCGAGGGCTGATTTACTGTCCTGTGATAAAAAGCCTTCTGTTTCGACCCCCAAACCTTTAAGCAGAGCATTTGCAACCGTTTCGCACCATTTTTGCGTGAGTTGCTGAAAGTCAGATTTTTGCTGAAATTGTGACCCCGGGGCTTAGGGATTTTTTCAAAAAATATTTTTCTGCGACTTAAGTTGTCTAGGGCTGATTTACTGTCCTGTGATAAAAAGCCTTCTATTTCGACCCCCAAACCTTTCAGGGGAGCTTTTGCAACCGATTGGCATCATTTTTGAGTGAATTGGGGAACGCCAGATTTTTCCTGAAATTGTGACCCCGGGGCTTAGGGATTTTTTCAAAAAAATCTTTTTCTGCCGGTTAAGTGGTCGAGGGGTTATTTCCTGTGCTGTGATAAAAAGCCTTCTGTTTCGACCGCCAAACCTTTCACTGGAGCATTTGCAACCGTTTGGCACCATTTTTGAGTAAATTTCCGAAAGTCAGATTTTTGCTGAAATTGTGACCCCGGGGCTTAGGGATTTTTTCAAAAAAATATTTTTCTTCCAGTTAAGTTGTCTAGGGCTGATTTACTCTCCTGTGATAAAAAGCCCTCTGTTTCGACCCCCAAACCTTTCAGGGGAGCATTTGCAACCGATTGGCACCATTTTTGAGTGAATTGCCGAAAGTCATATTTTTGATGAAATTGTGACCCCGGGGCTTAGAGATTTTTTCAAAAAAATCTTTTTATGCCGGTTAAGTTGTCGAGGGCTGATTTACTGTCCTGTGGTAAAAAGCCTTCTGCTTTGACCCCCAAACCTCTCAGGGGAGCATTTGCAATCGTTTGGCACCATTTTTAAGTGAATTGGAGAACGTCAGGTTTTTGATAAAATTGTGAACCCGGGGCTTAGGGATTTTTTCAAAAAAATATTTTTCTGCCGGTTAAATTGTCGAGGGCTGATTTACTGTCCTGTGATTAAATGCCTTCTGTTTCGACCCCCAAACCTTTCAGGGGATCATTTGCAACCGTTTGGCACCATTTTTGAGTGAATTGCCGAAAGTCAGATTTTTGATGAAATTGTGACCCCGGGGCTTAGGGATTTTTTCAAAAAAAAAATTTCTGCCGGTTAAGTTGTCGAGGGCTGATTTCTTGTCCTGTGATAAAAAGCCTTCTGTTTCGACCATCAAACCTCTCAGGGGAACATTTCGAACCGTATGGCACCATTATTGAGTGAATTGGAGAACGTCAGATTTTTGCTGAAATTGTGACCCCGGGGCTTAGGGATTTTTCAAAAAAATATTTTTCTGCCGGTTAAGTGGTCGAGGGCTGATTTACTGTCCTGTGATAAAAAGCCTTCTGTTTCGACCCCCAAACCTTTCAGGGGAGCATTTGCAACCGATTGGCACCATTTTTGAGTGAATTGGAGAACGTCAGATTTTTGCTGAAATTGTGACCCCGGGGCTTAGGGATTTTTTCAAAAAAATATTTTGCTGCCGGTTATATTGTAGAGGGCTGATTTACCGTCCTGTGGTAAAAAACCTTCTGTTTCGACCCCCAAACCTTTCAGGGGAGCATTTGCAACCGTTTGGCACCATTTCTGAGTGAATTGCCGAAAGTCAGATTTTTGAAGAAATTATGAGCCTGGGGCTTAGGGATTTTTTTTAAAAAATATTTTTCTGCCGGTTAAGTTGTCGAGGGCTGATTTCTTGTCCTGTGATAAAAAGCCTTCTGTTTCGACCCCCAAACCTTTTCGAGGAGCATTTGCAACCGTTTGGCACCATTTTTGAGTCAATTGGAGAACGTCAGATTTTTGCTGAAATTGTGAGCCTGGGGCTTAGGGATTTTCTCAAAAAAATCTTTTTCTGCGAGTTAAGTTGTCTAGGGCTGATTTACTGTCCTGTGATAAAAAGCCTTCTGTTTCGACCCCCAAACCTTTCAGGGGAGCATTTGCAACCGATTGGCACCATTTTTTAGTGAATTGGAGAATGTCAGATTTTTGCTGAAATTGTCACCCCGGGGCTTAGGGATTTTTTCAAAAAAATATTTTTCTGCCGGTTAAGTTGTCGAGGGCTGATTTCTTGTCCTGTGATAAAAAGCCTTCTGTTTCAACCATCAAACCTCTCAGGGGAGCATTTGGAACCGTATGGCACCATTATTGAGTGAATTGGAGAACGTCAGATTTTTGCTGAAATTGTGACCCCGGGGCTTAGGGAGTTTCCAAAAAAATATTTTTCTGCCGGTTAAGTGGTCGAGGGCTGATTTACTGTCCTGTGATAAAAAGCCTTCTGTTTCAACCCCCAAACCTTTCAGCGGAGTATTTGCAACCGTTTCGCACCATTTTTGAGTGAATTGCCGAAAGTCAGATTTTTGCTGAAATTGTGTCCCCGGGGCTTAGGGATTTTTTGAAAAACATATTTTTCTTCCGGTTATGTTGTTGAGGGCTGATTTACTGTCTTGTGGTAAAAAGCCTTCTGTTTCGACCCCCAAACCTTTCGGAGGAGCATTTGCAACCGATTGGCACCAGTTTTGAGTGAATTGGAGAACCTCAGATTTTTGCTGAAATTGTTACCCCGGGGCTTAGGGATTTTTTCAAAAAAATATTTTTCTGCGAGTTAAGTGGTTGAGGGCTGATTTCTTGTCCTGTGATAAAAAGCCTTCTGTTTCGACCGCCAAACCTCTCAGGGGAGAATTTGCAACCGTTTGGCACCATTTTTATTGAATTGCCGAAAGTCAGATTTTTGCTGAAATTGTGACCCCGGGGCTTAGGGATTTTTTCAAAGAAATATTTTTCTACCAGTTAAGTTGTCTAGGGCTGATTTACTCTCCTGTGATAAAAAGCCCTCTGTTTCGACCCCCAAACATTTCAGGGGAGCATTTGCAACCGTTTGGCCAATTTTTAAGTGAATTGGAGAACGTCAGATTTTTGCTGAAATTGTGAGCCTGGGGCTTAGGGATTTTTTCAAAAAAATATTTTTCTTCCGGTTAAGTTGTCGAGGGCTGATTTCCTGTGATGTGATAAAAAGCCTTCTGTTTCGACCCCCAAACCTTTTCGAGGAGCATTTGCAACCGTTTGACACCATTTTTGAGTGAATTTGAGAACGTCAGATTTTTGCTGAAATTGTGAGCCTGGGGCTTAGGGATTTTCTCAAAAAAATATTTTTCTGCGAGTTAAGTTGTCTAGGGCTGATTTACTGTCCTGTGATAAAAAGCCTTCTGTTTCGACCCCCAAACCTTTCAGGGGAACATTTGCAACCGATTGGCACCATTTTTTAGTGAATTGGAGAATGTCAGATTTTTGCTGAAATTGTCACCCCGGGGCTTAGGGATTTTTTCAAAAAAATATTTTTCTCCCGGTTAAGTTGTCGAGGGCTGATTTCTTGTCCTGTGATAAAAAGCCTTCTGTTTCGACCATCAAACCTCTCAGGGGAGCATTTGGAACCGTATGGCACCATTATTGAGTGAATTGGAGAACGTCAGATTTTTGCTGAAATTGTGACCCCGGGGCTTAGGGAGTTTCCAAAAAAATATTTTTCTGCCGGTTAAGTGGTCGAGGGCTGATTTACTGTCCTGTGATAAAAAGCCTTCTGTTTCAACCCCCAAACCTTTCAGCGGAGTATTTGCAACCATTTCGCACCATTTTTGAGTGAATTGCCGAAAGTCAGATTTTTGCTGAAATTGTGTCCCCGGGGCTTAGGGATTTTTTGAAAAACATATTTTTCTTCCGGTTATGTTGTTGAGGGCTGATTTACTGTCTTGTGGTAAAAAGCCTTCTGTTTCGACCCCCAAACCTTTCGGAGGAGCATTTGCAACCGATTGGCACCAGTTTTGAGTCAATTGGAGAACCTCAGATTTTTGCTGAAATTGCTATCCCGGGGCTTAGGGATTTTTTCAAAAAAATATTTTTCTGCGAGTTAAGTGGTTGAGGGCTGATTTCTTGTCCTGTGATAAAAAGCCTTCTGTTTCGACCGCCAAACCTCTCAGGGGAGCATTTGCAACCGTTTGGCACCATTTCTGAGTGAATTGCGGAAAGTCAGATTTTTGCTGAAATTGTGACCCCGGGGCTTAGGGATTTTTTCAAAGAAATATTTTTCTACCAGTTAAGTTGTCTAGGGCTGATTTACTCTCCTGTGATAAAAAGCCCTCTGTTTCGACCCCCAAACATTTCAGGGGAGCATTTGCAACCGTTTGGCCAATTTTTAAGTGAATTGGAGAACGTCAGATTTTTGCTGAAATTGTGACCCCGGGGCTTAGGGATTTTTTTCAAAAAAATCTTTTTCTGCTGGTTATGTTGTCGAGGGCTGATTTCTTGTGCTATGATAAGAAGCCTTCTGTTTCGAAACCCAAACCTCTCAGCGGAGCATTTGCAACCGTTTCGCACCATTTTGGAGTGAGTTGCTGAAAGTCAGTTTTTTGCTGAAATTGTGACCCCGGGGCTTAGGGATTTTTTCAAAAACATATTTTTCTTCTGGTTATGTTGTTGAGGGCTGATTTACTGTCCTGCGGTAAAAAGCCTTCTGTTTCGACCCCCAAACCTTTCGGAGGAGCATTTGCAACCTTTTGGCACTATTTTTGAGTGAATTGCCGAAGGTCAGATTTTTGAAGAAATTGTGACCCCGGGGCTTAGGGATATTTTCAAAAAAATATTTTTCTGCCGGTTAAGTGGTTGAGGGCTGATTTACTGTCCTGTGATAAAAAGCCTTCTGTTTCGACCCCCAAACCTTTCAGGGGAGCATTTGCAACCGATTGGCACCATTTTTGAGTGAATTGGAGAACGTCAGATTTTTGCTGAAATTGTGACCCCGGGGCTTAGGGATTTTTTCAAAAAAATATTTTTCTGCCGGTTATGTTGTAGAGGGCTGATTTACCGTCCTGTGGTAAAAAACCTTCTGTTTCGACCCCCAAACCTTTCAGGGGAGCATTTCCAACCGTTTGGCACCATTTCTGAGTGAATTGCCGAAAGTCAGATTTTTGCTGAAATTGTGAGCCTGGGGCTTAGGGATTTTTTCAAAAAAATATTTTTCTGCCGGTTAAGTTGTCGAGGGCTGATTTCTTGTCCTGTGATAAAAAGCCTTCTGTTTCGACCATCAAACCTCTCAGGGGAGCATTTGGAACCGTATGGCACCATTATTGAGTCAATTGGAGAACGTCAGATTTTTGCTGAAATTGTGACCCCGGGGCTTAGGCATTTTTTCAAAAAATTCTTTTTCTGCCGGTTAAGTTGCCGAGGGCTGATTTCCTGTGCTGTGATAAAAAGCCTTCTGTTTCGACCCCCAAACCTTTCCGAGGAGCATTTGCAACCGTTTGGCACCATTTTTGAGTGAATTTGAGAACGTCAGATTTTTGCTGAAATTGTGACCCCGGGGCTTAGGGATTTTTCAAAAAAACATTTTTCTGCCGGTTAAGTGGTCGAGGGCTGATTTACTGTCCTGTGATAAAAAGCCTTCTGTTTCGACCCCCAAACCTTTAAGCGGAGCATTTGCAACCGTTTCGCACCATTTTTGAGTGAGTTGCTGAAAGTCAGATTTTTGCTGAAATTGTGACCCCGGGGCTTAGGGATTTTTTCAAAAAATATTTTTCTGCGAGTTAAGTTGTCTAGGGCTGATTTACTGTCCTGTGATAAAAAGCCTTCTGTTTCGACCCCCAAACCTTTCAGGGGAGCTTTTGCAACCGATTGGCATCATTTTTGAGTGAATTGGGGAACGCCAGATTTTTCCTGAAATTGTGACCCCGGGGCTTAGGGATTTTTTCAAAAAAATCTTTTTCTGCCGGTTAAGTGGTCGAGGGGTTATTTCCTGTGCTGTGATAAAAAGCCTTCTGTTTCGACCGCCAAACCTCTCACTGGAGCATTTGCAACCGTTTGGCACCATTTTTGAGTAAATTGCCGAAAGTCAGATTTTTGCTGAAATTGTGACCCCGGGGCTTAGGGATTTTTTCAAAAAAATATTTTTCTTCCGGTTAAGTTGTCGAGGGCTGATTTCCTGTGCTGTGATAAAAAGCCTTCTGTTTCGACCACCAAACCTTTCAGGGGAGCATTTGCAACCGTTTGACACCATTTTTGAGTGAATTGGAGAACGTCAGATTTTTGCTGATATTGTGACCCCGGGGCTTAGGGATTTTTTCAAAAAAATCTTTTTCTGCCGGTTAAGTTGTCGAGGGCTGATTTCCTGTGTTGTGATAAAAAGCCATCTGTTTCGACCGCCAAACCTCTCAGTGGAGCAGTATTTGCAACCGTTTGGCACCATTTTTGAGTGAATTGCCGAAGGTCAGATTTCTGAAGAAATTGTGACCCCGGGGCTTAGGGATTTTTTTAAAAAAATATTTTTCTGCGAGTTAAGTTTTCTAGGGCTCATTTACTGTCCTGTGATAAAAAGCTTTCTGTTTCGACCGCCAAACCTCTCAGGGGAGCATTTGCAACCGTATGGCACCATTATTGAGTGAATTGGAGAACGTCAGATTTTTGATGAAATTGTGACCCCGGGGCTTAGGGATTTTTTCAAAAAAATCTTTTTCTGCTGGTTATGTTGTCGAGGGCTGATTTCTTGTGCTATGATAAGAAGCCTTCTGTTTCGAAACCCAAACCTCTCAGGGGAGCATTTGCAACCGTTTGGCACCATTTTTAAGTGAATTGGAGAACGTCAGGTTTTTGATAAAATTGTGAACCCGGGGCTTAGGGATTTTTTCAAAAAAATATTTTTCTGCCGGTTAAATTGTCGAGGGCTGATTTACTGTCCTGTGATTAAAAGCCTTCTGTTTCGACCCCCAAACCTTTCAGGGGAGCATTTGCAACCGTTTGGCACCATTTTTGAGTGAATTGCCGAAAGTCAGATTTTTGATGAAATTGTGACCCCGGGGCTTAGGGATTTTTTCAAAAAAAAAATTTCTGCCGGTTAAGTTGTCGAGGGCTGATTTCTTGTCCTGTGATAAAAAGCCTTCTGTTTCGACCATCAAACCTCTCAGGGGAACATTTCGAACCGTATGGCACCATTTTTGAGTGAATTGGAGAAAGTCAGATTTTTGCTGAAATTGTGACCCCGGGGCTTAGGGATTTTTCAAAAAAATATTTTTCTGCCGGTTAAGTGGTCGAGGGCTGATATACTGTCCTGTGATAAAAAGCCTTCTGTTTCGACCCCCAAACCTTTCAGGGGAGCATTTGCAACCGATTGGCACCATTTTTGAGTGAATTGGAGAACGTCAGATTTTTGCTGAAATTGTGACCCCGGGGCTTAGGGATTTTTTCAAAAAAATATTTTGCTGCCGGTTATGTTGTAGAGGGCTGATTTACCGTCCTGTGGTAAAAAACCTTCTGTTTCGACCCCCAAACCTTTCAGGGGAGCATTTGCAACCGTTTGGCACCATTTCTGAGTGAATTGCGGAAAGTCAGATTTTTGAAGAAATTGTGAGCCTGGGGCTTAGGGATTTTTTCAAAAAAATATTTTTCTGCCGGTTAAGTTGTCGAGGGCTGATTTCTTGTCCTGTGATAAAAAGCCTTCTGTTTCGACCATCAAAGCTCTCAGGGGAGCATTTGGAACCGTATGGCACCATTATTGAGTCAATTGGAGAACGTCAGATTTTTGCTGAAATTGTGACCCCGGGGCTTAGCAATTTTTTCAAAAAAATCTTTTTCTGCCGGTTAAGTTGTCGAGGGCTGATTTCCTGTGCTGTGATAAAAAGCCTTCTGTTTCGACCCCCAAACCTTTTCGCGGAGCATTTGCAACCGTTTGGCACCATTTTTGAGTGAATTTGAGAACGTCAGATTTTTGCTGAAATTGTGAGCCTGGGGCTTAGGGATTTTCTCAAAAAAATATTTTTCTGCGAGTTAAGTTGTCTAGGGCTGATTTACTGTCCTGTGATAAAAAGCCTTCTGTTTCGACCCCCAAACCTTTCAGGGGAGCATTTGCAACCGATTGGCACCATTTTTTAGTGAATTGGAGAATGTCAGATTTTTGCTGAAATTGTCACCCCGGGGCTTAGGGATTTTTTCAAAAAAATATTTTTCTGCCGGTTAAGTTGTCGAGGGCTGATTTCTTGTCCTGTGATAAAAAGCCTTCTGTTTCGACCATCAAACCTCTCAGGGGAGCATTTGGAACCGTATGGCACCATTATTGAGTGAATTGGAGAACGTCAGATTTTTGCTGAAATTGTGACCCCGGGGCTTAGGGAGTTTCCAAAAAAATATTTTTCTTCCGGTTAAGTGGTCGAGGGCTGATTTCTTGTCCTGTGATAAAAAGCCTTCTGTTTCGACCGCCAAACCTCTCAGGGGAGCATTTGCAACCGTTTGACACCATTTTTGAGTGAATTGGAGAACGTCAGATTTTCGCTGAAATTGTGACCCCGGGGCTTAGGGATTTTTCAAAAAAATATTTTTCTGCCGGTTAAGTCGTTGAGGACTGATTTCTTGTCCTTTGATAAAAAGCCTTCTGTTTCGACCATCAAACCTCTCACGGGAGTATTTGGAACCGTATGGCACCATTATTGAGTGAATTGGAGAACGTCAGATTTTTGCTGAAATTGTGACCCCGGGGCTTAGGGATTTTTTCAAAAAAATCTTTTTCTGCTGGTTATGTTGTCGAGGGCTGATTTCTTGTGCTATGATAAGAAGCCTTCTGTTTCGAAACCCAAACCTCTCAGCGGAGCATTTGCAACCGTTTCGCACCATTTTTGAGTGAGTTGCTGAAAGTCAGTTTTTTGCTGAAATTGTGACCCCGGGGCTTAGGGATTTTTTCAAAAACATATTTTTCTTCCGGTTATGTTGTTGAGGGCTGATTTACTGTCCTGCGGTAAAAAGCCTTCTGTTTCGACCCCCAAACCTTTCGGAGGAGCATTTGCAACCGATTGGCACCATTTTTGAGTGAATTGGAGAACGTCAGATTTTTGCTGAAATTGTGACCCCGGGGCTTAGGGATTTTTTCAAAAAAATATTTTTCTGCCGGTTATGTTGTAGACGGCTGATTTACCGTCCTGTGGTAAAAAACCTTCTGTTTCGACCCCCAAACCTTTCAGGGGAGCATTTCCAACCGTTTGGCACCATTTCTGAGTGAATTGCCGAAAGTCAGATTTTTGCTGAAATTGTGAGCCTGGGGCTTAGGGATTTTTTCAAAAAAATATTTTTCTGCCGGTTAAGTTGTCGAGGGCTGATTTCTTGTCCTGTGATAAAAAGCCTTCTGTTTCGACCATCAAACCTCTCAGGGGAGCATTTGGAACCGTATGGCACCATTATTGAGTCAATTGGAGAACGTCAGATTTTTGCTGAAATTGTGACCCCGGGGCTTAGGCATTTTTTCAAAAAATTCTTTTTCTGCCGGTTAAGTTGCCGAGGGCTGATTTCCTGTGCTGTGATAAAAAGCCTTCTGTTTCGACCCCCAAACCTTTCCGAGGAGCATTTGCAACCGTTTGGCACCATTTTTGAGTGAATTGGAGAACGTCAGATTTTTGCTGAAATTGTGACCCCGGGGCTTAGGGATTTTTCAAAAAAACATTTTTCTGCCGGTTAAGTGGTCGAGGGCTGATTTACTGTCCTGTGATAAAAAGCCTTCTGTTTCGACCCCCAAACCTTTAAGCGGAGCATTTGCAACCGTTTCGCACCATTTTTGAGTGAGTTGCTGAAAGTCAGATTTTTGCTGAAATTGTGACCCCGGGGCTTAGGGATTTTTTCAAAAAATATTTTTCTGCGAGTTAAGTTGTCTAGGGCTGATTTACTGTCCTGTGATAAAAAGCCTTCTGTTTCGACCCCCAAACCTTTCAGGGGAGCTTTTGCAACCGATTGGCATCATTTTTGAGTGAATTGGGGAACGCCAGATTTTTCCTGAAATTGTGACCCCGGGGCTTAGGGATTTTTTCAAAAAAACCTTTTTCTGCCGGTTAAGTGGTCGAGGGGTTATTTCCTGTGCTGTGATAAAAAGCCTTCTGTTTTGACCGCCAAACCTCTCACTGGAGCATTTGCAACCGTTTGGCACCATTTTTGAGTAAATTGCCGAAAGTCAGATTTTTGCTGAAATTGTGACCCCGGGGCTTAGGGATTTTTTCAAAAAAATATTTTTCTGCCAGTTAAGTTGTCTAGGGCTGATTTACTCTCCTGTGATAAAAAGCCCTCTGTTTCGACCCCCAAACCTTTCAAGGGAGCATTTGCAACCGTTTGGCACCATTTTTTAGTGAATTGGAGAACATCAGATTTTTCTGAAATTGTGACCCCGGGGCTTAGGGATTTTTTCAAAAAAATATTTTTCTTCCGGTTAAGTTGTCGAGGGCTGATTTCTTGTGCTGTGATAAAAAGCCTTCTGTTTCGACCGCCAAACCTCTCAGGGGAGCATTTGCAACCGTTTGACACCATTTTTGAGTGAATTGGAGAACGTCAGATTTTTGCTGAAATTGTGACCCCGGGGCTTAGGGATTTTTTCAAAAAAATCTTTTTCTGCCGGTTAAGTTGTCGAGGGCTGATTTCCTGTGTTGTCATAAAAAGCCTTCTGTTTCGACCCCCAAACATTTCAGGGGAGCATTTGCAACCGATTGGCACCATTTTTGAGTGAATTGGAGAACGTCAGATTTTTCCTGAAATTGTGACCCCGGGGCTTAGGGATTTTTCAAAAAAATATTTTTCTTCCAGTTAAGTGGTCGAGGGCTGATTTCTTGTGCTGTGATAATAAGCCTTCTGTTTCGACCGCCAAACCTCTCAGGGGAGCATTTGCAACCGTTTGACACCATTTTTGAGTGAATTGGAGAACGTCAGATTTTTGCTGAAATTGTGACCCCGGGGCTTAGGGATTTTTTCAAAAAAATATTTTTCTGCCGGTTAAGTTGTCGAGGGCTGATTTCTTGTCCTGTGATAAAAAGCCTTCTGTTTCGACCATCAAACCTCTCAGGGGAGCATTTGCAACCGTTTGACACCATTTTTGAGTGAATTGGAGAACGTCAGATTTTCGCTGAAATTGTGACCCCGGGGCTTAGGGATTTTTCAAAAAAAAATTTTTCTGCCGGTTAAGTCGTTGAGGACTGATTTCTTGTCCTTTGATAAAAAGCCTTCTGTTTCGACCATCAAACCTCTCACGGGAGTATTTGGAACCGTATGGCACCATTATTGAGTGAATTGGAGAACGTCAGATTTTTGCTGAAATTGTGACCCCGGGGCTTAGGGATTTTTTTCAAAAAAATCTTTTTCTGCTGGTTATGTTGTCGAGGGCTGATTTCTTGTGCTATGATAAGAAGCCTTCTGTTTCGAAACCCAAACCTCTCAGCGGAGCATTTGCAACCGTTTCGCACCATTTTGGAGTGAGTTGCTGAAAGTCAGTTTTTTGCTGAAATTGTGACCGCGGGCCTAGGGATTTTTTCAAAAACATATTTTTCTTCTGGTTATGTTGTTGAGGGCTGATTTACTGTCCTGCGGTAAAAAGCCTTCTGTTTCGACCCCCAAACCTTTCGGAGGAGCATTTGCAACCTTTTGGCACTATTTTTGAGTGAATTGCCGAAGGTCAGATTTTTGAAGAAATTGTGACCCCGGGGCTTAGGGATATTTTCAAAAAAATATTTTTCTGCCGGTTAAGTGGTTGAGGGCTGATTTACTGTCCTGTGATAAAAAGCCTTCTGTTTCGACCCCCAAACCTTTCAGGGGAGCATTTGCAACCGATTGGCACCATTTTTGAGTGAATTGGAGAACGTCAGATTTTTGCTGAAATTGTGACCCCGGGGCTTAGGGATTTTTTCAAAAAAATATTTTTCTGCCGGTTATGTTGTAGAGGGCTGATTTACCGTCCTGTGGTAAAAAACCTTCTGTTTCGACCCCCAAACCTTTCAGGGGAGCATTTGCAACCGTTTGGCACCATTTCTGAGTGAATTGCCGAAAGTCAGATTTTTGCTGAAATTGTGAGCCTGGGGCTTAGGGATTTTTTCAAAAAAATATTTTTCTGCCGGTTAAGTTGTCGAGGGCTGATTTCTTGTCCTGTGATAAAAAGCCTTCTGTTTCGACCATCAAACCTCTCAGGGGAGCATTTGGAACCGTATGGCACCATTATTGAGTCAATTGGAGAACGTCAGATTTTTGCTGAAATTGTGACCCCGGGGCTTAGGCATTTTTTCAAAAAATTCTTTTTCTGCCGGTTAAGTTGCCGAGGGCTGATTTCCTGTGCTGTGATAAAAAGCCTTCTGTTTCGACCACCAAACCTTTCCGAGGAGCATTTGCAACCGTTTGGCACCATTTTTGAGTGAATTTGAGAACGTCAGATTTTTGCTGAAATTGTGACCCCGGGGCTTAGGGATTTTTCAAAAAAACATTTTTCTGCCGGTTAAGTGGTCGAGGGCTGATTTACTGTCCTGTGATAAAAAGCCTTCTGTTTCGACCCCCAAACCTTTAAGCGGAGCATTTGCAACCGTTTCGCACCATTTTTGAGTGAGTTGCTGAAAGTCAGATTTTTGCTGAAATTGTGACCCCGGGGCTTAGGGATTTTTTCAAAAAATATTTTTCTGCGAGTTAAGTTGTCTAGGGCTGATTTACTGTCCTGTGATAAAAAGCCTTCTGTTTCGACCCCCAAACCTTTCAGGGGAGCTTTTGCAACCGATTGGCATCATTTTTGAGTGAATTGGGGAACGCCAGATTTTTCCTGAAATTGTGACCCCGGGGCTTAGGGATTTTTTCAAAAAAATCTTTTTCTGCCGGTTAAGTGGTCGAGGGGTTATTTCCTGTGCTGTGATAAAAAGCCTTCTGTTTCGACCGCCAAACCTCTCACTGGAGCATTTGCAACCGTTTGGCACCATTTTTGAGTAAATTGCCGAAAGTCAGATTTTTGCTGAAATTGTGACCCCGGGGCTTAGGGATTTTTTCAAAAAAATATTTTTCTTCCAGTTAAGTTGTCTAGGGCTGATTTACTCTCCTGTGATAAAAAGCCCTCTGTTTCGACCCCCAAACCTTTCAAGGGAGCATTTGCAAACCGTTTGGCACCATTTTTTAGTGAATTGGAGAACATCAGATTTTTGCTGAAATTGTGACCCCGGGGCTTAGGGATTTTTTCAAAAAAATATTTTTCTTCCGGTTAAGTTGTCGAGGGCTGATTTCCTGTGCTGTGATAAAAAGCCTTCTGTTTCGACCGCCAAACCTCTCAGGGGAGCATTTGCAACCGTTTGACACCATTTTTGAGTGAATTGGAGAACGTCAGATTTTTGCTGATATTGTGACCCCGGGGCTTAGGGATTTTTTCAAAAAAATCTTTTTCTGCCGGTTAAGTTGTCGAGGGCTGATTTCCTGTGTTGTGATAAAAAGCCTTCTGTTTCGACCCCCAAACATTTCAGGGGAGCATTTGCAACCGATTGGCACCATTTTTGAGTGAATTGGAGAACGCTAGATTTTTCCTGAAATTGTGGCTTAGGGATTTTTTCAAAAAAATATTTTTCTGCCAGTTAAGTGGTCGAGGGCTGATTTACTGTCCTGTGATAAAAAGCCTTCTGTTTCGACCCCCAAACCTTTCAGGGGAGCATTTGCAACCGTTTCGCATCATTTTTGAGTGAATTTCCAAAGATGAGATTTTTGAAGAAATTTTGACCCCGGGGCTTAGGGATTTTTTCAAAAAAATATTTTTCTGCCGGTTAAGTTGTCGAGGGCTGATTTCTTGTCCTGTGATAAAAAGCCATCTGTTTCGACCGCCAAACCTCTCAGTGGAGCAGTATTTGCAACCGTTTGGCACCATTTTTGAGTGAATTGCCGAAGGTCAGATTTCTGAAGAAATTGTGACCCCGGGGCTTAGGGATTTTTTTAAAAAAATATTTTTCTGCGAGTTAAGTTTTCTAGGGCTCATTTACTGTCCTGTGATAAAAAGCTTTCTGTTTCGACCGCCAAACCTCTCAGGGGAGCATTTGCAACCGTATGGCACCATTATTGAGTGAATTGGAGAACGCCAGATTTTTGATGAAATTGTGACCCCGGGGCTTAGGGATTTTTTCAAAAAAATCTTTTTCTGCTGGTTATGTTGTCGAGGGCTGATTTCTTGTGCTATGATAAGAAGCCTTCTGTTTCGAAACCCAAACCTCTCAGGGGAGCATTTGCAACCGTTTGGCACCATTTTTAAGTGAATTGGAGAACGTCAGGTTTTTGATAAAATTGTGAACCCGGGGCTTAGGGATTTTTTCAAAAAAATATTTTTCTGCCGGTTAAATTGTCGAGGGCTGATTTACTGTCCTGTGATTAAAAGCCTTCTGTTTCGACCCCCAAACCTTTCAGGGGAGCATTTGCAACCGTTTGGCACCATTTTTGAGTGAATTGCCGAAAGTCAGATTTTTGATGAAATTGTGACCCCGGGGCTTAGGGATTTTTTCAAAAAAAAAATTTCTGCCGGTTAAGTTGTCGAGGGCTGATTTCTTGTCCTGTGATAAAAAGCCTTCTGTTTCGACCATCAAACCTCTCAGGGGAACATTTCGAACCGTATGGCACCATTTTTGAGTGAATTGGAGAAAGTCAGATTTTTGCTGAAATTGTGACCCCGGGGCTTAGGGATTTTTCAAAAAAATATTTTTCTGCCGGTTAAGTGGTCGAGGGCTGATATACTGTCCTGTGATAAAAAGCCTTCTGTTTCGACCCCCAAACCTTTCAGGGGAGCATTTGCAACCGATTGGCACCATTTTTGAGTGAATTGGAGAACGTCAGATTTTTGCTGAAATTGTGACCCCGGGGCTTAGGGATTTTTTCAAAAAAATATTTTGCTGCCGGTTAT
The DNA here is from genome assembly GCF_027172205.1 of Podarcis raffonei. Lineage (NCBI taxonomy): Eukaryota > Metazoa > Chordata > Lepidosauria > Squamata > Lacertidae > Podarcis > Podarcis raffonei. Next base: position 93,611,631 of record NC_070605.1, on the reverse strand, counting down.
GTTGTAGAGGGCTGATTTACCGTCCTGTGGTAAAAAACCTTCTGTTTCGACCCCCAAACCTTTCAGGGGAGCATTTGCAACCGTTTGGCACCATTTCTGAGTGAATTGCCGAAAGTCAGATTTTTGAAGAAATTGTGAGCCTGGGGCTTAGGGATTTTTTCAAAAAAATATTTTTCTGCCGGTTAAGTTGTCGAGGGCTGATTTCTTGTCCTGTGATAAAAAGCCTTCTGTTTCGACCATCAAAGCTCTCAGGGGAGCATTTGGAACCGTATGGCACCATTATTGAGTCAATTGGAGAACGTCAGATTTTTGCTGAAATTGTGACCCCGGGGCTTAGCAATTTTTTCAAAAAAATCTTTTTCTGCCGGTTAAGTTGTCGAGGGCTGATTTCCTGTGCTGTGATAAAAAGCCTTCTGTTTCGACCCCCAAACCTTTTCGCGGAGCATTTGCAACCGTTTGGCACCATTTTTGAGTGAATTTGAGAACGTCAGATTTTTGCTGAAATTGTGAGCCTGGGGCTTAGGGATTTTCTCAAAAAAATATTTTTCTGCGAGTTAAGTTGTCTAGGGCTGATTTACTGTCCTGTGATAAAAAGCCTTCTGTTTCGACCCCCAAACCTTTCAGGGGAGCATTTGCAACCGATTGGCACCATTTTTTAGTGAATTGGAGAATGTCAGATTTTTGCTGAAATTGTCACCCCGGGGCTTAGGGATTTTTTCAAAAAAATATTTTTCTGCCGGTTAAGTTGTCGAGGGCTGATTTCTTGTCCTGTGATAAAAAGCCTTCTGTTTCGACCATCAAACCTCTCAGGGGAGCATTTGGAACCGTATGGCACCATTATTGAGTGAATTGGAGAACGTCAGATTTTTGCTGAAATTGTGACCCCGGGGCTTAGGGAGTTTCCAAAAAAATATTTTTCTTCCGGTTAAGTGGTCGAGGGCTGATTTCTTGTCCTGTGATAAAAAGCCTTCTGTTTCGACCGCCAAACCTCTCAGGGGAGCATTTGCAACCGTTTGACACCATTTTTGAGTGAATTGGAGAACGTCAGATTTTCGCTGAAATTGTGACCCCGGGGCTTAGGGATTTTTCAAAAAAATATTTTTCTGCCGGTTAAGTCGTTGAGGACTGATTTCTTGTCCTTTGATAAAAAGCCTTCTGTTTCGACCATCAAACCTCTCACGGGAGTATTTGGAACCGTATGGCACCATTATTGAGTGAATTGGAGAACGTCAGATTTTTGATGAAATTGTGACCCCGGGGCTTAGGGATTTTTTCAAAAAAATCTTTTTCTGCTGGTTATGTTGTCGAGGGCTGATTTCTTGTGCTATGATAAGAAGCCTTCTGTTTCGAAACCCAAACCTCTCAGCGGAGCATTTGCAACCGTTTCGCACCATTTTTGAGTGAGTTGCTGAAAGTCAGTTTTTTGCTGAAATTGTGACCCCGGGGCTTAGGGATTTTTTCAAAAACATATTTTTCTTCCGGTTATGTTGTTGAGGGCTGATTTACTGTCCTGCGGTAAAAAGCCTTCTGTTTCGACCCCCAAACCTTTCGGAGGAGCATTTGCAACCGATTGGCACCATTTTTGAGTGAATTGGAGAACGTCAGATTTTTGCTGAAATTGTGACCCCGGGGCTTAGGGATTTTTTCAAAAAAATATTTTTCTGCCGGTTATGTTGTAGAGGGCTGATTTACCGTCCTGTGGTAAAAAACCTTCTGTTTCGACCCCCAAACCTTTCAGGGGAGCATTTGCAACCGTTTGGCACCATTTCTGAGTGAATTGCCGAAAGTCAGATTTTTGCTGAAATTGTGAGCCTGGGGCTTAGGGATTTTTTCAAAAAAATATTTTTCTGCCGGTTAAGTTGTCGAGGGCTGATTTCTTGTCCTGTGATAAAAAGCCTTCTGTTTCGACCATCAAACCTCTCAGGGGAGCATTTGGAACCGTATGGCACCATTATTGAGTCAATTGGAGAACATCATATTTTTGCTGAAATTGTGACCCCGGGGCTTAGGCATTTTTTCAAAAAATTCTTTTTCTGCCGGTTAAGTTGCCGAGGGCTGATTTCCTGTGCTGTGATAAAAAGCCTTCTGTTTCGACCCCCAAACCTTTCCGAGGAGCATTTGCAACCGTTTGGCACCATTTTTGAGTGAATTGGAGAACGTCAGATTTTTGCTGAAATTGTGACCCCGGGGCTTAGGGATTTTTCAAAAAAACATTTTTCTGCCGGTTAAGTGGTCGAGGGCTGATTTACTGTCCTGTGATAAAAAGCCTTCTGTTTCGACCCCCAAACCTTTCAGGGGAGCATTTGCAACCGTTTCGCACCATTTTTGAGTGAGTTGCTGAAAGTCAGATTTTTGCTGAAATTGTGACCCCGGGGCTTAGGGATTTTTTCAAAAAATATTTTTCTGCGAGTTAAGTTGTCTAGGGCTGATTTACTGTCCTGTGATAAAAAGCCTTCTGTTTCGACCCCCAAACCTTTCAGGGGAGCTTTTGCAACCGATTGGCATCATTTTTGAGTGAATTGGGGAACGCCAGATTTTTCCTGAAATTGTGACCCCGGGGCTTAGGGATTTTTTCAAAAAAACCTTTTTCTGCCGATTAAGTGGTCGAGGGGTTATTTCCTGTGCTGTGATAAAAAGCCTTCTGTTTCGACCGCCAAACCTCTCACTGGAGCATTTGCAACCGTTTGGCACCATTTTTGAGTAAATTGCCGAAAGTCAGATTTTTGCTGAAATTGTGACCCCGGGGCTTAGGGATTTTTTCAAAAAAATATTTTTCTGCCAGTTAAGTTGTCTAGGGCTGATTTACTCTCCTGTGATAAAAAGCCCTCTGTTTCGACCCCCAAACCTTTCAAGGGAGCATTTGCAACCGTTTGGCACCATTTTTTAGTGAATTGGAGAACATCAGATTTTTCTGAAATTGTGACCCCGGGGCTTAGGGATTTTTTCAAAAAAATATTTTTCTTCCGGTTAAGTTGTCGAGGGCTGATTTCTTGTGCTGTGATAAAAAGCCTTCTGTTTCGACCGCCAAACCTCTCAGGGGAGCATTTGCAACCGTTTGACACCATTTTTGAGTGAATTGGAGAACGTCAGATTTTTGCTGAAATTGTGACCCCGGGGCTTAGGGATTTTTTCAAAAAAATCTTTTTCTGCCGGTTAAGTTGTCGAGGGCTGATTTCCTGTGTTGTCATAAAAAGCCTTCTGTTTCGACCCCCAAACATTTCAGGGGAGCATTTGCAACCGATTGGCACCATTTTTGAGTGAATTGGAGAACGTCAGATTTTTCCTGAAATTGTGACCCCGGGGCTTAGGGATTTTTCAAAAAAATATTTTTCTGCCAGTTAAGTGGTTGAGGGCTGATTTACTGTCCTGTGGTAAAAAGCCTTCTGTTTCGACCCCCAAACCTTTCAGGGGAGCATTTGCAAACGTTTGGCATCATTTTTGAGTGAATTTCCGAAGGTCAGATTTTTGAAGAAATTTTGACCCCGGGGCTTAGGGATTTTTTCAAAAAAATATTTTTCTGCCGGTTAAGTTGTCGAGGGCTGATTTCTTGTCCTGTGATAAAAAGCCTTCTGTTTCGACCATCAAACCTCTCAGGGGAGCATTTGGAACCGTATGGTACCATTATTGAGTCAATTGGAGAACGTCAGATTTTTGCTGAAATTGTGACCCCGGGACTTAGGGATTTTTTCAAAAAAATATTTTTCTGCCAGTTAAGTTGTCGAGGGCTGATTTTTTGTGCTGTGATAAAAAGCCTTCTGTTTCGACCCCCAAACCTTTCCGAGGAGCATTTGCAACCGTTTGGCACCATTTTTGAGTGAATTGCCGAAGGTCAGATTTTTGAAGAAATTGTGACCCCGGGGCTTAGGGATTTTTTCAAAAAAATATTTTTCTGCGAGTTAAGCTGTCTAGGGCTGATTTACTGTCCTGTGATAAAAAGCCTTCTGTTTCGACCCCCAAACCTTTCAGGGGAGCATTTGCAACCGATTGGCACCATTTTTGAGTGAATTGCCGAAAGTCATATTTTTGATGAAATTGTGACCCCGGGACTTAAGGATTTTTTCAAAAACATATTTTTCTTCCGGTTAAGTTGTCAAGGGCTGATTTACTGTCCTGTGATTAAAAGCCTTCTGTTTCGACTCCCAAACCTTTCAGGGGAGCATTTGCAACCGATTGGCACCATTTTTGAGTGAATTGGAGAACGTAAGATTTTTGCTGAAATTGTGACCCCGGGGCTTAGGGATTTTTTCAAAAAAATATTTTTCTTCCGATTAAGTTGTCGAGGGCTGATTTCTTGTCCTGTGATAAAAAGCCTTCTGTTTCGACCCCCAGACCTTTCAGGGGAGCATTTGCAACCGATTGGCACCATTATTGAGTGAATTGGAGAACGTCAGATTTTTGCTGAAATTGTGACCCCGGGGCTTAGGGATTTTTTCAAAAAAATCTTTTTCTGCCAGGTATGTTGTTGAGGGCTGATTTACTGTCCTGTGGTAAAAAGCTTTCTGTTTCGACCGCCAAACCTCTCAGGGGAGCATTTGCAACCGTTTGGCACCATTTTTGAGTGAATTGCCGAACGTCAGATTTTTGATGAAATTGTGACCCCGGGGCTTAGGGATTTTTTCAAAAAAATATTTTTCTGCCGGTTAAGTTGTCGAGGGCTGATTTACTGTCCTCTGATTAAAAGCCTTCTGTATCGACCCCCAAATGTTTCAGGGGAGCATTTGCAACCGTTTGGCATCATTTTTGAGTGATTTGCCAAAAGTCAGATTTTTGCTGAAATTGTGACCCCGGGGCTTAGCGATTTTTTCAAAAAAAAAAATTTCTGCCGGTTAAGTTGTCGAGGGCTGATTTCTTGTCCTGTGATAAAAAGCCTTCTGTTTTGACCATCAAACCTCTCAGGGGAACATTTGGAACCGTATGGCACCATTATTGAGTGAATTGGAGAACGTCAGATTTTTGCTGAAATTGTGACCCCAGGGTTTAGGGATTTTTTCAAAAAAATCTTTTTCTGCCGGTTAAGTTGTCGAGGGCTGATTTCCTGTGCTGTGATAAAAAGCCTTCTGTTTCAACCCCCAAACCTTTTCGAGGAGCATTTGCAACCGTTTGGCACCATTTTTGAGTGAATTTGAGAACGTCAGTTTTTTGCTGAAATTGTGACCCCGGGGCTTAGGGATTTTTCAAAAAAATATTTTTCTGCCGGTTAAGTGGTCGAGGGCTGATTTACTGTCCTGTGATAAAAAGCCTTCTGTTTCGACCCCCAAACCTTTAAGCGGAGCATTTGCAACCGTTTCGCACCATTTTTGAGTGAGTTGCTGAAAGTCAGATTTTTACTAAAATTGTGACCCCGGGGGTTAGGGATTTTTTCAAAAACATATTTTTCTTCCGGTTATGTTGTTGAGGGCTGATTTACTGTCCTGTGGTAAAAAGCCTTCTTTTTCGACCCCCAAACCTTTCGGAGGAGCATTTGCAACCGTTTGGCACTATTTTTGAGTGAATTGCCGAAGGTCAGATTTTTGAAGAAATTGTGACCCCGGGGCTTAGGGATATTTTCAAAAAAATATTTTTCTGCCGGTTAAGTGGTTGAGGGCTGATTTACTGTCCTGTGATAAAAAGCCTTCTGTTTCGACCCCCAAACCTTTCAGGGGAGCATTTGCAACCGATAGGCACCATTTTTGAGTGAATTGGAGAACGTCAGATTTTTGCTGAAATTGTGACCCCGGGGCTTAGGGATTTTTTCAAAAAAAATTTTTTCTGCCGGTTATGTTGTAGAGGGCTGATTTACCGTCCTGTGGTAAAAAACCTTCTGTTTCGACCCCCAAACCTTTCAGGGGAGCATTTGCAACCGTTTGGCACCATTTCTGAGTGAATTGCCGAAGGTCAGATTTTTGAAGAAATTGTGACCCCGGGTCTTAGGGATATTTTCAAAAAAATATTTTTCTGCCGGTTAAGTGGTTGAGGGCTGATTTACTGTCCTGTGATAAAAAGCCTTCTGTTTCGACCCCCAAACCTTTCAGGGGAGCATTTGCAAGTGTTTGGCACCATTTTTGAGTGAATTGCCGAAAGTCAGATTTTTGATGAAAGTGTGACCCCGGGGCTTAGGGATTTTTTCAAAAACATATTTTTCTGCCGGTTAAGTTGTCGAGGGCTGATTTCTTGTCCTGTGATAAAAAGCCTTCTGTTTCGACCGCCAATCCTCTCAGGGGAGCATTTGCAACCGTTTGACACCATTTTTGAGTGAATTGGAGAACGTCAGATTTTTCCTGAAATTGTGACCCCGGGGGTTAGGGATTTTTTCAAAAAAATCTTTCTCCCCCGGTTAAGTTGTCAAGGGCTGATTTCTTATCCTGTGATAAAAAGCCTTCTGTTTCGATCGCAAAACCTTTCACGGGAGCATTTGCAACCGTTTAGCACCATTTCTGAGTGAATTGCCAAAAGTTAGATTTTTGCTGAAATTGTGACCGCGGGGCTTAGGGATTTTTTCAAAAAAAAAATTCTGCCGGTTAAGTTGTCGAGGGCTGATTTCTTGTCCTGTGATAAAAAGCCTATTGTTTCCTTCGCCAAACCGTTCAAGGGAGCATTTGCAACAGTTTGGCATCATTTTTGAGTGATTTGCCAAAAGTCATATTTTTGCTGAAATTGTGACCCCGGAGCTTAGGGATTTTTTCAAAAAATCTTTTTCCGCCGGTTAAGTTGTCGAGGGCTGCTTTCTTCTCCTGTGATAAAATGCCTTCTGTTTCGACCGCCAAACCTTTCACGGGAGTATTTGCAACCGTTTAGCACCATTTTTGAGTGAATTGCCAAAAGTCAGTTTTTTGATGAAATTGTGACCCCGGGGCTTAGGGATTTTATCAAAAAAATCTTTTTCTGCCGGTTAAGTTGTCGAGGGCTGATTTCTTGTCCTGTCATAAAAAGCCTTCAGTTTCCTTCGCCAAACCTTTCAGGGGAGCATTTGCAACAGTTTGGCATCATTTTTGAGTGAATTGCCAAAAGTCAGATTTTTTCAGAAAATGTGACCCCGGGGATTAGGGATTTTTTCAAAAAAATCTTTTTCCGCCGGTTAAGTTGTCGAGCGCTGATTTCTTGTCCTGTGATAAAATCCTTCTGTTTCGACCGCCAAACCTTTCACGGGAGCATTTCTAACCGTTTACCACCATTTTTGAGTGAATTGCCAAAAGTCAGATTTTTTTCAGAAATTGTAAACCCGGGGCTTAGGGATTTTTTCAAAAAAATCTTTTTCTGCTGGTTATGTTGTCGAGGGCTGATTTCTTGTCCTGTGATAAAAAGCCTTCTGTTTCCTTCGCCAAAGCTTTCAGGGGAGCATTTGCAACCGTTTAGCATCATTTTTGAGTGAATTGCCAAAAGTCAGATTTTTGCTGAAATTGTGACCCCGGGGCTTAGGGATTTTTTTCAAAAAAATCTTTTTCCGCCGGTTAAGTTGTCGAGGGCTGATTTCTTCTCCTGTGATAAAAAGCCTTCTGTTTCGAACGCCAAACCTTTCAGGGGAGCATTTGCAACCGTTTAGCACCATTTTTGAGTGAATTTCCAAAAGTCAGATTTTTGCTGAAATTGTGACCCCGGGGCTTAGGGATTTTTTCAAAAAAAAAAAATTCTGCCGGTTAAGTTGTCGAGGGCTGATTTTTTGTCCTGTGACAAAAAGCCTTCTGTTTCCTTCGCCAAACCTTTCAGGGGAGCATTTGCAACAGTTTGGCATCATTTTTGAGTGATTTGCCAAAGGTCAGATTTTTGCTGAAATTGTGACCCCGGGGCTTAGCGATTTTTTCAAAAAATCTTTTTCCGCCGGTTAAGTGGTCGAGGGCTGATTTCTTGTGCTATGATAAAAAGGCTTCTGTTTCGACACCCAAACCTTTCACGGGAGCATTTGCAACCGTTTACCTCCATTTTTGAGTGAATTGCCAAAAGTCAGATTTTTTCAGAAATTGTGACCCCGGGGCTTAGGGATTTTTTCAAAAAAATCTTTCTCCCCCGGTTAAGTTGTCAAGGGCTGATTTCTTGTCCTGTGATAAAAAGCCTTCTGTTTCGACCGCCAAACCTTTCACGGGAGCATTTGCAACCGTTTAGCACCATTTTTCATTGAATTGCCAAAAGTCAGATTTTTGCTGAAATTGTGACCCCGGGGCTTAGGGATTTTTTTCAAAAAAATCTTTTTCCGCGAGTTAAGTGGTCGAGGGCTGATTTACTGTCCTGTGATAAAAAGCCTTCTGTTTCGACACCCAAACCTTTCACGGGAGCATTTGCAACCGTTTACCACCATTTTTGAGTGAATTGCCAAAAGTCAGATTTTTTCAGAAATTGTGACCCCGGGGCTTAGGGATTTTTTCAAAAAAAAATCTTTCTCCGCCGGTTAAGTTGTTGAGGGCTGATTTCTTGTCCTGTGATAAAAAGCCTTCTGTTTCGAATGCCAAACCTTTCACGGGAGCATTTGCAACCGTTTAGCACCATTTTTCATTGAATTGCGAAACGTCAGATTTTTGCTTAGGGATTGCTTAGGGCTTAGGGATTTTTTTCAAAAAAATCTTTTTCCGCCGGTTAAGTTGTCGAGGGCTGATTTCTTGTCCTGTGATAAAAAGCCTTCTGTTTCGAACGCCAAACCTTTCACGGGAGCATTTGCAACCGTTTAGCACCATTTTTGAGTCAATTGCAAAAAGTCAGTTTTTTTCAGAAATTGTGACCCCGGGGCTTAGGGATTTTTTCAAAAAATCTTTTCCCCCCGGTTAAGTTGTCAAGGGCTGATTTCTTGTCCTGTGATAAAAAGCCTTCTGTTTCGACCGCCAAACCTTTCACGGGAGCATTTGCAACCGTTTAGCACCATTTTTCATTGAATTGCCAAAAGTCAGATTTTTGCTGAAATTGTGACCCCGGGGCTTAGGGATTTTTTTCAAAAAAATCTTTTTCCCCGGTTAAGTTGTCGAGGGCTGATTTCTTGTCCTGTGATAAGAAGCCTTCTGTTTCGACCGCCAAACCTTTCACGGGAGCATTTGCAACCGTTTAGCACCATTTTTGAGTCAATTGCAAAAAGTCAGTTTTCTTCAGAAATTGTGACCCCGGGCTTAGGGATTTTTTCAAAAAATCTTTTTCCGCCGGTTAAGTTGTCAAGGGCTGATTTCTTGTCCTCTGATAAAAAGCCTTCTGTTTCGACCGCCAAACCTTTCAGGGGAGCATTTGCATCCGTTTAGCACGATTTTTGAGTCAATTGCAAAAAGTCAGTTTTCTTCAGAAATTGTGACCCCGGGGCTTAGGGATTTTTTCAAAAAATCTTTTTCCGCCGGTTAAGTTGTCAAGGGCTGATTTCTTGTCCTCTGATAAAAAGCCTTCTGTTTCGACTGCCAAACCTTTCAGGGGAGCATTTGCAACCGTTTATCACGATTTTTGAGTGAATTGCCAAAGGTCAGATTTTTGCTGAAATTGTGACCCCGGGGCTTAGGGTTTTTTCAAAAAATCTTTTTCTGCCGGTTAAGTTGTCGAGGGCTTATTTCTTCTCCTGTGATGAAAAGCCTTCTGTTTCCTTCGCCAAAGTTTTCAGCGGCGCATTTGCAACAGTTTGGCATCATTTTTGAGTGAATTGCCAAAAGTCAGTTTTTTTCAGAAATTGTGACCCCGGGGCTTAGGGATTTTTTCAAAAACATCTTTCTCCGCCGCTTAAGTTGTCGAGGGCTGATTTCTTGTCCTGTGATAAAATGCCTTCTGTTTCGACCGCCAAACCTTTCACGGGAGCATTTGCAACCGTTTAGCACCATTTTTGAGTGAATTGCCAAAAGTCAGTTTTTTGCTGAAATTGTGACCCCGGGGCTTAGGGATTTTTTCAAAAAAATCTTTTTCCGCCGGTTAAGTTGTCAAGGGCTGATTTCTTGTCCTGTGATAAAAAGCCTTCAGTTTCCTTCACCAAACCTTTCAGGGGAGCATTTGCAACAGTTTGGCATCATTTTTGAGTGAATTTCGAAAGTCAGATTTCTTCAGAAATTGTGACCCCGGGGCTTAGGGATTTTTTCAAAAAAATCTTTTTCCGCCGGTTAAGTTGTTGAGGGCTGATTTCTTGTCCTGTGACAAAAAGCCTTCTGTTTCCTTCGCCAAACCTTTCAGGTGAGCATTTGCAACAGTTTGGCATCATTTTTGTGTGATTTGCCAAAAGTCAGATTTTTGCTGAAATTGTGACCCCGGGGCTTAGCGATTTTTTCAAAAAATCTTTTTCCGCCGGTTAAGTTGTCGAGGGCTGATTTCTTGTCCTGTGATAAAAAGCCTTCTGTTTCGACTGCCAAACCTTTCAGGGGAGCATTTGCAAGCGTTTATCACGATTTTTGAGTGAATTGCCAAAAGTCAGATTTTTGCTGAAATTGTGACCCCGGGGCATAGGGATTTTTTCAAACAATCTTTTTCCGCCAGTTAAGTTGTCGAGGGCTTATTTCTTCTCCTGTGATGAAAAGCCTTCTGTTTCCTTCGCCAAAGCTTTCAGGGGCGCATTTGCAACAGCTTGGCATCATTTTTGAGTGAATTGCCAAAAGTCAGTTTTTTTCAGAAATTGTGACCCCGGGGCTTAGGGATTTTTTCAAAAAATCTTTTTCTGCCGGTTAAGTTGTCGAGGGCTTATTTCTTCTCCTGTGATAAAAAGCCTTCTGTTTCCTTCGCCAAAGCTTTCAGGGGAGCATTTGCAACAGTTTGGCATCATTTTTGAGTCAATTGCAAAAAGTCAGATTTTTTCAGAATTTGTGACCCCGGGGCTTAGGGATTTTTTTTAAAAGAAAAAAATCTGCCGGTTAAGTTGTCGAGGGCTGATTTCTTGTCCTGTCATAAAAAGCCTTCAGTTTCCTTCGCCAAAGCTTTCAGGGGAGCATTTGCAACAGTTTGGCATCATTTTTGAGTGAATTGCCAAAAGTCAGATTTTTTCAGAAATTGTGACCCCGGGGCTTAGGGATTTTTTCAAAAAAATCTTTTTCCGCCGGTTAAGTTGTCGAGGGCTGATTTCTTGTCCTGTGATAAAATCCTTCTGTTTCGACCGCCAAACCTTTCACGGGAGCATTTGCAACCGTTTACCACCATTTTTGAGTGAATTGCCAAAAGTCAGATTTTTTCATAAATTGTGACCCCGGGGCTTAGGGATTTTTTGAAAAAAATCTTTCTCCGCCGGTTAAGTTGTTGAGGGCTGATTTCTTGTCCTGTGATAAAAAGCCTTCTGTTTCGAACGCCAAACCTTTCACGGGAGCATTTGCAACCGTTTAGCACCATTTTTCATTGAATTGCCAAAAGTCAGATTTTTGCTTAGGTATTGCTTAGGGCTTAGGGATTTTTTTTAAAAAAATCTTTTTCCGCCGGTTAAGTTGTCAAGGGCTGATTTCTTGTCCTGTGATAAAATGCCTTCTGTTTCGACCGCCAAACCTTTCACGGGAGCATTTGCAACCGTTTAACACCATATTTCATTGAATTGCCAAAAGTCAGATTTTTGCTGAAATTGTGACCCCGGGGATTAGGGATTTTTTCAAAAACATCTTTCTCCGCCGCTTAAGTTGTCGAGGGCTGATTTCTTGTCCTGTGATAAAATGCCTTCTGTTTCGACCGCCAAACCTTTCACGGGAGCATTTGCAACCGTTTTGCACCATTTTTGAGTGAATTGCCAAAAGTCAGTTTTTTGCTGAAATTGTGACCCCGAGGCTTAGGGATTTTTTCAAAAAAATCTTTTTCCGCCGGTTAAGTTGTCAAGGGCTGATTTCTTGTCCTGTGATAAAAAGCCTTCAGTTTCCTTCACCAAACCTTTCAGGGGAGCATTTGCAACAGTTTGGCATCATTTTTGAGTGAATTTCCGAAAGTCAGATTTTTTCAGAAATTGTGACCCGGGGCTTAGGGATTTTTTCAAAAAAATCTTTTTCCACCGGTTAAGTTGTTGAGGGCTGATTTCTTGTCCTGTCATAAAAAGCCTTCAGGTTTCTCCGCCAAACCTTTCAGGGGAGCATTTGCAACAGTTTGGCATCATTTTTGAATGAATTGCCAAAAGTCAGATTTTTTCAGAAATTGTGACCCCGGGGCTTAGGGATTTTTTCAAAAAAATCTTTCTCCCCCGGTTAAGTTGTCAAGGGCTGATTTCTTGTCCTGTGATAAAAAGCCTTCTGTTTCGACCGCCAAACCTTTCACGGGAGCTTTTGCAACCGTTTAGCACCATTTTTGAGTCAATTGCAAAAAGTCAGTTTTTTTCAGAAATTGTGACCCCGGGGCTTAGGGATTTTTTCAAAAAATCTTTTTCCGCCGGTTAACTTGTCAAGGGCTGATTTCTTGTCCTGTGATAAAAAGCCTTCTGTTTCGACCGCCAAACCTTTCAGGGGAGCATTTGCATCCGTTTAGCATGATTTTTGAGTGAATTGCCAAAAGTCAGATTTTTGCTGAAATTGTGACCCCGGGGCTTAGGGATTTTTTCAAAAAATCTTTTTCCGCCGCTTAAGTTGTCGAGGGCTGATTTCTTGTCCTGTGATAAAAAGCCTTCTGTTTCGACCGCCAAACGCTTCAGGGGAGCATTTGCAACCGTTTAGCACCATTTTTGAGTGAATTGCCAAAAGTCAGATTTTTGCTGAAATTGTGACCCCGGGGCTTAGGGATTTTTTCAAAAAAAAAATTTTGCCGGTTAAGTTGTCAAGGGCTGATTTCTTGTCCTGTGACAAAAAGCCTTCTGTTTCCTTCACCAAACCTTTCAGGGGAGCATTTGCAACATTTTGGCATCATTTTTGAGTGATTTGCCAAAAGTCAGATTTTTGCTGAAATTGTGACCCCGGGCTTAGGGATTTTTTCAAAAACATCTTTCTCCGCCGCTTAAGTTGTCGAGGGCTGATTTCTTGTCCTGTGATAAAAAGCCTTCTGTTTCGACCGCCAAACCTTTCACGGGAGCATTTGCAACCGTTTTGCACCATTTTTGAGTGAATTGCCAAAAGTCAGATTTTTTCAGAAATTGTGACCCCGGGGCTTAGGGATTTTTTCAAAAAAATCTTTCTCCCCCGGTTAAGTTGTCAAGGGCTGATTTCTTGTCCTGTGATAAAAAGCCTTCTGTTTCGACCGCCAAACCTTTCACGGGAGCATTTGCAACCGTTTAGCACCATTTTTCATTGAATTGCCAAAAGTCAGATTTTTGCTGAAATTGTGACCCCGGGGCTTAGGGATTTTTTTCAAAAAAATCTTTTTCCGCCGGTTAAGTTGTCGAGGGCTGATTTCTTGTCCTGTGATAAAAAGCCTTCTGTTTCGACCGCCAAACCTTTCACGGGAGCATTTGCAACCGTTTAGCACCATTTTTGAGTCAATTGCAAAAAGTCAGTTTTCTTCAGAAATTGTGACCCCGGGGCTTAGGGATTTTTTCAAAAAATCTTTTTCCGCCGGTTAAGTTGTCAAGGGCTGATTTCTTGTCCTGTGATAAAAAGCCTTCTGTTTCGACTGCCAAACCTTTCAGGGGAGCATTTGCAACCGTTTATCACGATTTTTGAGTGAATTGCCAAAAGTCAGATTTTTGCTGAAATTGTGACCCCGGGGCTTAGGGTTTTTTCAAAAAATCTTTTTCTGCCGGTTAAGTTGTCGAGGGCTATTTCTTCTCCTGTGATGAAAAGCCTTCTGTTTCCTTCGCCAAAGCTTTCAGCGGCGCATTTGCAACAGTTTGGCATCATTTTTGAGTGAATTGCCAAAAGTCAGTTTTTTTCAGAAATTGTGACCCCGGGGCTTAGGGATTTTTTCAAAAAATCTTTTTCCGCCGGTTAAGTTGTCGAGGCCTGATTTCTTGACCTGTGATAAAAAGCCTTCTGTTTCGACCGCCAAACCTTTCACGGGAGCATTTGCACCGTTTAGCACCATATTTCATTGAATTGCCAAAAGTCAGATTTTTGCTGAAATTGTGACCCCGGGGCTTAGGGATTTTTTCAAAAACATCTTTCTCCGCCGCTTAAGTTGTCGAGGGCTGATTTCTTGTCCTGTGATAAAATGCCTTCTGTTTCGACCGCCAAACCTTTCACGGGAGCATTTGCAACCGTTTAGCACCATTTTTGAGTGAATTGCCAAAAGTCAGATTTTTGCTGAAATTGTGACCCCGGGGCTTAGGGTTTTTTCAAAAAATCTTTTTCCGCCGGCTAAGTTGTTGAGGGCTGATTTCTTGTCCTGTGACAAAAAGCCTTCTGTTTCCTTCGCCAAACCTTTCAGGGGAGCATTTGCAACAGTTTGGCATCATTTTTGAGTGATTTGCCAAAAGTCAGATTTTTGCTGAAATTGTGACCCCGGGGCTTAGCGATTTTTTCAAAAAATCTTTTTCCGCCGGTTAAGTTGTCGAGGGCTGATTTCTTGTCCTGTGATAAAATGCCTTCTGTTTCGACCGCCAAACCTTTCAGGGGAGCACTTGCAACCGTTTAGCACCATTTTTCACTGAATTACCAAAAGTCAGATTTTTGCTGAAATTGTGACCCCGGGGCTTAGCGATTTTTTCAAAAAGTCTTTTTCAGCCTGTTAAGTTGTCGAGGGCTGATTTCTTGTCCTGTGATAAAAAGCCTTCAGTTTCCTTCACCAAACCTTTCAGGGGAGCATTTGCAACAGTTTGGCATCATTTTTGAGTGAATTTCGAAAGTCAGATTTCTTCAGAAATTGTGACCCCGGGGCTTAGGGATTTTTTCAAAAAAATCTTTTTCCGCCGGTTAAGTTGTCGAGGGCTGATTTCTTGTCCTGTGACAAAAAGCCTTCTGTTTCCTTCGCCAAACCTTTCAGGGGAGCATTTGCAACAGTTTGGCATCATTTTTGAGTGATTTGCCAAAAGTCAGATTTTTGCTGAAATTGTGACCCCGGGGCTTAGCGATTTTTTCAAAAAATCTTTTTCCGCCGGTTAAGTTGTTGAGGGCTGATTTCTTGTCCTGTGATAAAATGCCTTCTGTTTCGACCGCCAAACCTTTCAGGGGAGCACTTGCAACCGTTTAGCACCATTTTTGAGTGAATTACCAAAAGTCAGATTTTTGCTGAAATTGTGACCCCGGGCGGGGCTTAGCGATTTTTTCAAAAAGTCTTTTTCAGCCTGTTAAGTTGTCGTGGGCTGATTTCTTGTCCTGTGACAAAAAGCCTTCTGTTTCCTTCGCCAAAGCTTTCAGGGGAGCATTTGCAACAGTTTGGCATCATTTTTGAGTCAATTGCACTAAGTCAGATTTTTTCAGAAATTGTGACCCCGGGGCTTAGGGATTTTTTCAAAAAATCTTTTTCTGCCGGTTAAGTTGTCGAGGGCTGATTTCTTTTCCTGTGATAAAAAGCCTTCTGTTTCGACCGCCAAACCTTTCAGGGGAGCATTTGCAACCGTTTAGCACCATTTTTGAGTGAATTGCCAAAAGTCAGATTTTTGCTGAAATTGTGACCCCGGGGCTTAGGGATTTTTTCAAAAAAAAAAATTCTGCCGGTTAAGTTGTCAAGGGCTGATTTCTTGTCCTCTGACAAAAAGCCTTCTGTTTCCTTCGCCAAACCTTTCAGGGGAGAATTTGCAACATTTTGGCATCATTTTTGAGTGATTTGCCAAAAGTCAGATTTTTGCTGAAATTGTGACCCCGGGCTTAGGGATTTTTTCAAAAAAATCTTTCTCTGCCGGTTAAGTTGTCGAGGGCTGATTTCTTGTCCTGTGACAAAAAGCCTTCTGTTTCCTTCGCCAAACCTTTCAGGGGAGCATTTGCAACAGTTTGGCATCATTTTCCATTGAATTGCCAAAAGTCAGATTTTTGCTGAAATTGTGACCCCGGGGCTTAGGGATTTTTTTCAAAAAAATCTTTTTCCGCCGGTTAAGTTGTCGAGGGCTGATTTCTTGTCCTGTGATAAAAAGCCTTCTGTTTCGACCGCCAAACCTTTCACGGGAGCATTTGCAACCGTTTAGCACCATTTTTGAGTCAATTGCAAAAAGTCAGTTTTTTTCAGAAATTGTGACCCCGGGGCTTAGGGATTTTTTCCAAAAAATCTTTTTCCGCTGGTTAAGTTGTCGAGGGCTGATTTCTTGTCCTGTGATAAAATGCCTTCTGTTTCGACCGCCAAACCTTTCAGGGGAGCACTTGCAACCGTTTAGCACCATTTTTGAGTGAATTGCCAAAAGTCAGATTTTTGCTGAAATTGTGACCCCGGGGCTTAGCGATTTTTTCCAAAAGTCTTTTTCAGCTTGTTAAGTTGTCGAGGGCTGATTTCTTGTCCTGTGATAAAAAACCTTCTGTTTCCTTCGCCAAAGCTTTCAGGGGAGCATTTGCAACCGTTTGGCATCATTTTTGAGTGAATTGCCAAAAGTCAGACTTTTGCTGAAATTGTAACCCCGGGGCTTAGGGATTTTTTCAAAAAAAAAAAATTCTGCCGGTTACGTTGTCGAGGGCTGATTTCTTGTCCTGTGACAAAAAGCCTTCTGTTTCCTTCGCCAAACCTTTCAGGGGAGCATTTGCAACATTTTGGCATCATTTTTGAGTGATTTGCCAAAAGTCAGATTTTTGCTGAAATTGTGACCCCGGGCTTAGGGATTTTTTCAAAAAAATCTTTCTCTGCCGGTTAAGTTGTCGAGGGCTGATTTCTTGTCCTGTGATAAAATGCCTTCTGTTTCGACCGCCAAACCTTTCAGGGGAGCACTTGCAACCGTTTACCACCATTTTTCATTGAATTGCCAAAAGTCAGTTTTTTTCAGAAATTGTGACCCCGGGGCTTAGGGATTTTTTGAAAAAAATCTTTTTCAGCTTGTTAAGTTGTCGAGGGCTGATTTCTTGTCCTGTGATAAAAAACCTTCTGTTTCCTTCGCCAAAGCTTTCAGGGGAGCTTTTGTAACAGTTTGGCATCATTTTTGAGTCAATTGCAAAAAGTCAGTTTTTTTCAGAAATTGTGACCCCGGGGCTTAGGGATTTTTTCAAAAAAATCTTTTTCTGCCGGTTAAGTTGTTGAGGGCTGATTTCTTGTCCTGTGACAAAAAGCCTTCTGTTTCCTTCGCCAAACCTTTCAGGGGAGCCTTTGCAACAGTTTGGCATCATTTTTGAGTGATTTGCCAAAAGTCAGATTTTTGCTGAAATTGTGACCCCGGGGCTTAGCGATTTTTTCAAAAAATCTTTTTCCGCTGGTTAAGTTGTCGAGGGCTGATTTTTTGTCCTGTGATAAAATGCCTTCTGTTTCGACCGCCAAACCTTTCAGGGGAGCACTTGCAACCGTTTACCACCATTTTTGAGTGAATTGCCAAAAGTCAGATTTTTGCTGAAATTGTGACCCCGGGGCTTAGCGATTTTTTCAAAATGTCTTTTTCAGCTTGTTAAGTTGTCGAGGGCTGATTTCTTGTCCTATGATAAAAAACCTTCTGTTTCGATCGCCAAAGCTTTCAGGGGAGCATTTGCAACAGTTTGGCATCATTTTTGAGTCAATTGCAAAAAGTCAGTTTTTTTCAGAAATTGTGACCCCGGGGCTTAGGGATTTTTTCAAAAAAATCTTTTTCTGCCGGTTAAGTTGTTGAGGGCTGATTTCTTGTCCTGTGACAAAAAGCCTTCTATTTCCTTCGCCAAACCTTTCAGGGGAGCATTTGCAACAGTTTGGCATCATTTTTGAGTGATTTGCCAAAAGTCAGATTTTTGCTGAAATTGTGACCCCGGGGCTTAGCGATTTTTTCAAAAAATCTTTTTCCGCCGGTTAATTTGTCAAGGGCTGATTTCTTGTGCTGTGATAAAAAGCCTTCTGTTTCGACCGCCAAACCTTTCAGGGGAGCATTTGCATCCGTTTAAGCACCATTTTTGAGTGAATTGCCAAAAGTCAGACTTTTGCTGAAATTGTAACCCCGGGGCTTAGGGATTTTTTCAAAAAAAAAAAATTCTGCCGGTTACGTTGTCGAGGGCTGATTTCTTGTCCTGTGATAAAAAGCCTTCTGTTTCGATCGCAAAACCTTTCAGGGGAGCACTTGCAACCGTTTAGCACCATTTTTGAGTGAATTGCCAAAAGTCAGATTTTTGCTGAAATTGTGACCCCGGGGCTTAGGGATTTTTTCAAAAACATCTTTCTCCGCCGCTTAAGTTGTCGAGGGCTGATTTCTTGTCCTGTGACAAAAAGCCTTCTGTTTCCTTCGCCAAACCTTTCAGGGGAGCATTTGCAACCGTTTAGCACCATTTTTGAGTGAATTGCCAAAAGTCAGATTTTTGCTGAAATTGTGACCCCGGGGCTTAGCGATTTTTTCAAAAAGTCTTTTTCAGCTTGTTAAGTTGTCGAGGGCTGATTTCTTGTCCTGTGATAAAAAACCTTCTGTTTCCTTCGCCAAAGCTTTCAGGGGAGCATTTGCAACAGTTTGGCATCATTTTTGAGTCACTTGCAAAAAGTCAGTTTTTTTCAGAAATTGTGACCCCTGGGCTTAGGGATTTTTTCAAAAAAATCTTTTTCCGCCGGTTAAGTTGTCGAGGGCTGATTTCTTGTCCTGTGATAAAAAGCCTTCTGTTTCGATCGCAAAACCTTTCACGGGAGCATTTGCAACCGTTTAGCACCATTTCTGAGTGAATTGCCAAAAGTTAGATTTTTGCTGAAATTGTGACCCCGGGGCTTAGGGATTTTTTCAAACAAAAAATTCTGCCGGTTAAGTTGTCGAGGGCTGATTTCTTGTCCTGTGATAAAAAGCCTTCTGTTTCCTTCGCCAAACCTTTCAGGGGAGCATTTGCAACTGTTTGGCATCATTTTTGAGTCAATTGCAAAAAGTCAGTTTTTTTCAGAAATTGTGACCCCGCGTCTTAGGGATTTTTTCAAAAAATCTTTTTCCGCCGGTTAAGTTGTCGAGGGGAGCTTTCTTCTCCTGTGATAAAATGCCTTCTGTTTCGACCGCCAAACCTTTCAGGGGAGCATTTGCAACCGTTTACCACCATTTTTGAGTGAATTGCCAAAAGTCAGTTTTTTGATGAAATTTTGACCCCGGGGCTTAGGGATTTTTTCAAAAAAATCTTTTTCTGCCGGTTAAGTTGTCGAGGGCTGATTTCTTGTCCTGTCATAAAAAGCCTTCAGTTTCCTTCGCCAAACCTTTCAGGGGAGCATTTGCAACAGTTTGGCATCGTTTTTGAGTGATTTGCCAAAAGTCAGATTTCTTCAGAAATTGTGACCCCGGGGCTTAGGGATTTTTTCAAAAAAATCTTTTTCCGCCGCTTAAGTTGTCGAGGGCTGATTTCTTGTCCTGTGACAAAAAGCCTTCTGTTTCCTTCGCCAAACCTTTCAGGGGAGCATTTGCAACAGTTTGGCATCATTTTTGAGTGAATTGCCAAAAGTCAGATTTTTTCAGAAATTGTGACCCCGGGGCTTAGGGATTTTTTCAAAAAAATCTTTTTCCGCCGGTTAAGTTGTCGAGGGCTGATTTCTTGTCCTGTGATAAAATCCTTCTGTTTCGACCGCCAAACCTTTCACGGGAGCATTTGCAACCGTTTACCACCATTTTTGAGTGAATTGCCAAAAGTCAGATTTTTTCATAAATTGTGACCCCGGGGCTTAGGGATTTTTTGAAAAAAATCTTTCTCCGCCGGTTAAGTTGTTGAGGGCTGATTTCTTGTCCTGTGATAAAAAGCCTTCTGTTTCGAACGCCAAACCTTTCACGGGAGCATTTGCAACCGTTTAGCACCATTTTTCATTGAATTGCCAAAAGTCAGATTTTTGCTGAAATTGTGACCCCGGGGCTTAGGGATTTTTTTCAAAAAAATCTTTTTCCGCCGGTTAAGTTGTCGAGGGCTGATTTCTTGTCCTGTGATAAAAAGCCTTCTGTTTCGACCGCCAAACCCTTCAGGGGAGCATTTGCAACCGTTTAGCACCATTTTTGAGTGAATTGCCAAAAGTCAGATTTTTGCTGAAATTGTGACCCCGGGGCTTAGGGATTTTTTCAAAAAAAAAAAATGCTGCCGGTTAAGTTGTCAAGGGCTGATTTCTTGTCCTGTGACAAAAAGCCTTCTGTTTCCTTCGCCAAACCTTTCAGGGGAGCATTTGCAACATTTTGGCATCATTTTTGAGTGATTTGCCAAAAGTCAGATTTTTGCTGAAATTGTGACCCCGGGCTTAGGGATTTTTTCAAAAAAATCTTTCTCTGCCGGTTAAGTTGTCGAGGGCTGATTTCTTGTCCTGTCATAAAAAGCCTTCAGTTTCCTTCGCCAAACCTTTCAGGGGAGCATTTGCAACAGTTTGGCATCATTTTTGAGTGAATTGCCAAAAGTCAGATTTTTGCTGAAATTGTGACCCCGGGGCTTAGCGATTTTTTTCAAAAAAATCTTTTTCCGCGAGTTAAGTGGTCGAGGGCTGATTTACTGTCCTGTGATAAAAAGCCTTCTGTTTCGACCGCCAAACCCTTCAGGGGAGCATTTGCAACCGTTTAGCACCATTTTTGAGTGAATTGCCAAAAGTCAGATTTTTGCTGAAATTGTGACCCCGGGGCTTAGGGATTTTTTCAAAAAAAAAAATGCTGCCGGTTAAGTTGTCAAGGGCTGATTTCTTGTCCTGTGACAAAAAGCCTTCTGTTTCCTTCGCCAAACCTTTCAGGGGAGCATTTGCAACATTTTGGCATCATTTTTGAGTGATTTGCCAAAAGTCAGATTTTTGCTGAAATTGTGACCCCGGGCTTAGGGATTTTTTCAAAAAAATCTTTCTCTGCCGGTTAAGTTGTCGAGGGCTGATTTCTTGTCCTGTCATAAAAAGCCTTCAGTTTCCTTCGCCAAACCTTTCAGGGGAGCATTTGCAACAGTTTGGCATCATTTTTGAGTGAATTGCCAAAAGTCAGATTTTTGCTGAAATTGTGACCCCGGGGCTTAGCGATTTTTTCAAAAAGTCTTTTTCAGCTTGTTAAGTTGTCGAGGGCTGATTTCTTGTCCTGTGATAAAAAACCTTCTGTTTCCTTCGCCAAAGCTTTCAGGGGAGCTTTTGTCACAGTTTGGCATCATTTTTGAGTCAATTGCAAAAAGTCAGATTTTTTCAGAAATTGTGACCCCGGGGCTTAGGGATTTTTTCAAAAAAATCTTTTTCTGCCGGTTAAGTTGTTGAGGGCTGATTTCTTGTCCTGTGACAAAAAGCCTTCTGTTTCCTTCGCCAAACCTTTCAGGGGAGCCTTTGCAACAGTTTGGCATCATTTTTGAGTGATTTGCCAAAAGTCAGATTTTTGCTGAAATTGTGACCCCGGGGCTTAGCGATTTTTTCAAGAAATCTTTTTCCGCCGGTTAATTTGTCAAGGGCTGATTTCTTGTCCTGTGATAAAATGCCTTCTGTTTCGACCGCCAAACCTTTCAGGGGAGCACTTGCAACCGTTTAGCACCATTTTTGAGTGAATTTCCAAAAGTCAGATTTTTGCTGAAATTGTGACCCCGGGGCTTAGGGATTTTTTTCAAAAAAATCTTTTTCCGCCGGTTAAGTTGTCGAGGGCTGATTTCTTGTCCTGTGATAAAAAGCCTTCTTTTTCGACCGCCAAACCTTTCACGGGAGCATTTGCAACCGTTTAGCACCATTTTTCACTGAATTGCCAAAAGTCAGATTTTTGCTGAAATTGTGACCCCGGGGCTTAGGGATTTTTTCAAAAAAATCTTTTTCCGCCGCTTAAGTTGTCGAGGGCTGATTTCTTGTCCTGTGATAAAATGCCTTCTGTTTCGACCGCCAAACCTTTCAGGGGAGCACTTGCAACCGTTTAGCACCATTTTTGAGTGAATTGCCAAAAGTCAGATTTTTGCTGAAATTGTGACCCCGGGGCTTAGGGATTTTTTTCAAAAAAATCTTTTTCCGCCGGTTAAGTTGTCGAGGGCTGATTTCTTGTCCTGTGATAAAAAGCCTTCTTTTTCGACCGCCAAACCTTTCACGGGAGTATTTGCAACCGTATAGCACCATTTTTCACTGAATTGCCAAAAGTCAGATTTTTGCTGAAATTGTGACCCCGGGGCTTAGGGATTTTTTCAAACAAAAAATTCTGCCGGTTAAGTTGTCGAGGGCTGATTTCTTGTCCTGTGATAAAAAGCCTTCTGTTTCCTTCGCCAAACCTTTCAGGGGAGCATTTGCAACAGTTTCGCATCATTTTTGAGTCAATTGCAAAAAGGCAGTTTTTTTCAGAAATTGTGACCCCGCGGCTTAGGGATTTTTTCAAAAACATCTTTCTCCGCCGCTTAAGTTGTCGAGGGCTGATTTCTTGTCCTGTGACAAAAAGCCTTCTGTTTCCTTCGCCAAACCTTTCAGGGGAGCATTTGCAACCGTTTAGCACCATTTTTGAGTGAATTGCCAAAAGTCAGATTTTTGCTGAAATTGTGACCCCGGGGCTTAGCGATTTTTTCAAAAAGTCTTTTTCAGCTTGTTAAGTTGTCGAGGGCTGATTTCTTGTCCTGTGATAAAAAACCTTCTGTTTCCTTCGCCAAAGCTTTCAGGGGAGCATTTGCAACAGTTTGGCATCATTTTTGAGTCAATTGCAAAAAGTCAGTTTTTTTCAGAAATTGTGACCCCTGGGCTTAGGGATTTTTTCAAA